>NW_020539725.1:67551799-67582283 GCF_003426905.1 Ctenocephalides felis
GGAGCCCGAGACCTTTCCAACGAATACAAAATTGTCGAAATCGGTTCGTGCGTTCTGGAGTTATTTCGTCAGGAAGGAAAACCCGACTTATTTTTATATATGTAGAAGATAATCTTTCTGAAATTATTTAAAACAGTTATTGATTATTTTTATTTCTCGAATTTTTAATTACGGTGCGTGAAGTTCCAGCAGCTTGCATTAAGGCACGATGCCATGCACAACTAATTTTCTTAGCTATAAACCTTACGGAGCCCGAGACATTTCCAACGAATGCAAAATTGTCAAAATCAGTTCGTGCGTTCTGGAGTTATTTCGTCAGGAAGAAAACCCCAACTTATTTTTATATATATATAGAAGATAATCTATTTGAAATTATTTAAAACAGTTATTGATTATTTTTATTACTCGAATTTTTAATTACGGTGCGTGCAGTTTCAGCAGATTGCATTAAGGCACGATGCCATAAACAACTAATTTTCTTAGCTATAAACCTTGCGGAGCCCGAGACCTATCCAACGAATGCAAAACTGTCGAAATCGGTTCGTGCGTTCTGGAGTTATTTCGTCAGGAAGGAAAACCCGACTTATTTTTATATATATAGAAGATAATTCTATTCTTATTAAATTCTTATAAAATTCTCATTGAATTCTCATTTAATTTTTAACCAATTCTTAATCAATTATTATTAAATTTTTCTTCAATTACTATCAAAATCTCATTCATTTCTTATTCAATTCCCATTAAATTCTCATTGAATTTTCAATCAGTTCTAAATCAGTTCTCATTATATTCTAATTAAATTCTCATTATATTCTAATTAAATTCTCATTGAATTCTCTTTAAATTCTCATTGATTTTTCAATAACTTCTTATTCTATTCTTATTAAACACTTATTCAATTCATATCAAATTTTCATTCAATTTTTAATAAATTCTTATTAAATACCATTGAATTTTTAATCAATTCTTAATAAATTATTATTATCAAATTCACATTCAATAATTCTTAATCAATTCTTATTCAATTTTTAGTCTTAATTTTTATTCAATTCCTATTAAATTTTTGTGCAATTTTTATAAAATTCTCATTGAATTTTTAATCAATTATTATTCAATTCCTATCAAATTCACTTTTTATTCATTTTGAATGTAATTCCTATTAAATTTCCATTAAATTCTCAATTCAATTTTTATTCCATTTTTATTCAATTCCTATTAAATTCTCATAGAATTTTTAATACATTTTTAATCAATTATTATTAAATTCCATTCTTATTAAATTATTATTTAACTCTTATTAAATTCTAATCTCATTTATTTTTTAATCAGTTCTTTCTCAGTTTTTATTCAATTCTTATTTAATTCCTATTACATTCTTATTCAATTTTTAATCAATTCTTATTAAATTCCCATTAAATTCTATTCTTATTAAATTCTCATTCATTTATTATTAAATTCCAATCTCATTTTATTTTTAATCAGTTCTTTTCCAGTTTTTGTTCAATTCTTATTCAATTTATATTAAATTCTTATTATTCCTGTAAAATTCACAATGAATTTTCATTCAATATTTAATCAATTCTTACTCATTTCTTATACAATTATTATTTAATTCTAAGACAATTCCTATTTAATTCTCGTTAAATTCTCATTAAGGTTTTATTCAAATCTTGTTAAATTCCCATTCAATTCTTATTCAATTTCTTATTTAATTTTTTAATAATTCTCATTCAGTTCATGCAACTTGTCCTAAGGCATTTACCAGGTGTAAATTGAATAAAATAAAATGTGCAAAATTCGATGCAAATTTATACAGAATACTAGTTTCTATTTATAAATCGGATTACATAACAAAAATTATTCAAGTACGTAATGTAAACATAGGCATAAACAATCTGGAACGTTGAAAAAATATTTTTATATTTTGCCAAGAGTAGTAGAATATTTTAAATAAAAATCTAGTTCAATTTTTTTAAATTTGCACATTTAAATCTGCGAAATAATTTTGTTTCTAATATTTCTTTTCAAACTATCAAAGTTGCGTCATTATTTCAAAAATGTTATTCATAAATTTTACAAATTTTCAAAATTCTGAAAACTATTTTAAAAAAAATAATCCCAATATTAAATTTTATCAATAAGTTTGCAAAAATTTTAATTTTTTCATAAATATAAAAAAGAGACTTTCAATATTAAAAAAAACATGATAAATGTTAAATAATTAGGCTGTTTTTGCAGATTTTCAAAATATATCAAAATATTGTTATTAATAAATTTCTTAAACTTTCTAAATGCTAACAACTATTTATTAAAAATTGTCACATAAATCAAATTTTCATAAACAATAGTTTACTACATTACCGCAATAGTTTGCTATAAAAAAAACCGTAAAAGGGTAGACATTTAAATTTTTACAAAACAAAAAAATTATAAAGAAAATGTATCTGTTTTGGACAGTTTTAAATAACTAAAACCTATAAAAAAAATAACAATAGTTGTTTTGCACATTTAACTTATTATTACTAGTTTTAATCTTCAAACATTGGCTCATAATGCCCATACACCACTACATTTAATTTTGCATGAATCATTTATTCACAGCACACTTTTAGAACCACAGATAATTCTTCTTTCCTCACACTTTAACAACCATTCACATTCTCCATTACCATTACTTATATTTTTATTCATTTTTCTGCATCCTGACCCCAAATTTGGGGTCAACCATCAGAGTACCACTGACGTCACAACTCCGACAGATTTTTCGAGAAATACAGTCTTTTCCTGGTCCTTATCTATCACATAACTATTTTTAATAATTATCTCTTATCATTATTATAAGAGAGCAATAAGCGTGTGCAATTTAAACTGGAATTCGTTCCGAAATGGAGAGAGAAATCTTTAGTAATTATCCGAACGATTTGTTAGCGTCCGTCCATGTGTGTATGTGCTCTTGTGTGTTTGTTTTTAGGACATTGGCGTAGGTTGATAATTAAATAAAATTATTTATGTTATTCCACATATTTTTCTACATATTTTTGAACTTCGATGTAACCAATTTCTGAATTTTTACCAATTTTTATCCGCAATTTGGTAAAACAACCAATTTTTTTAAACGCCATGAATTTCTGTAATTTTTTTGTTCACTAAATTTAAATTAGTTATATGAATCAAAACGTTATTTATTTGCACTTAACGAATAATTTTTTTTTCAATTATTTAGTGAAATTTCTAAAAAAAATTCTATGAAAAAATGAATGTTGGCATAGTTACAAATTTTTATAAAAAATTTTGATGAAAATTTCAATATTCGGGTAGTTTGTATGCTATTTCTCAAATTTAACCAAGCTTCAAAAAGTATTTAAAAATACCAATAAACAAAAACACAGTAAAATAAACAAAATTACAGTAAAAATACCAATATTTATATATTATTTGAAGAACAAATTATTATAAATTGGTTAGTTGAAAAACAATTTATGAATAATTACATTTTATTAAAAAAAGTATTGAATTAACTAAAGTTGTTAAAAATATGCAAATTATTAAATACCATTTTTTTTATTAAATAGCTAGATCTTGAATATGCATCAATTTTTATTTCGATTTTTAGGTAATGTATTATTAAACTAGTTCTCCAATTTAATCAAGTTTTATAAAATATTTAGTAAAAATTCCAATTTCGTATTTATATATTCAGTAAAAATACCAAATTTTAAACAATTTTCGTAAATTACTTGATTATATTATTTAATACCACTTGAAATTGAAATAATTGAAAATAATTTTCATTTTTGAAACTAAACCAATTTTTATTCAAAACTTGTTAAAATTATAAAAAATGCAAATACCATTTTCATAAAACACAATTTTTTCAAATGCAATCAATTTTCGTAAATCATGTGATAAAATTCGTTAAAAAATAGCAATTGATGCTTGACATTAATTTTCAATATTCAAGTTTTTCAATGATTCATTTTTTTCAAATGCAATCAAGTTTTATAAATTATGTTATAAAATTCGTTAAAAAAGGGCAAATGATGCATTGACACCAATTTTTATATAATTCGTGCAAAAATGGTCAATACTAAAAATCTCTTAAATTCAAAGTTACACCTTTTTAAAATAATTTGATAAATTTTTGAATGAAATTCTATAGCCAATTCCGGAAATAATATCAATTTTATTAAACTTGTTGCTAATGCATGCCAAATTTGGAATAATAACCAATATAAGAAACTCCAATTTCTAATCACCAATTTTTGTAAATGTCAATTTATTATCAATCATGAATTTTTCCAAATTGTTTGGAGACGTAAGAATAGATAATAATAATTATTATTATAAATTTTAACCAATTTTGTTATTAGGTGAAGTTTTGCCAAAAATGCAATTTTTTATTAATCAAAACAAATCAACCAATTTCTAAACAGTCATCAATTTATATAATTTATTTAACAAATATCAAATGATTGAATTATAAACAATTATTTGTTATAACCAATTTTGTGTAATTTTTGGTTGTTTCCTTATAAACTTTGGTAAGAAATTGGTAAATGTTTTGTACGAACATTCGTAGTATTCTGAAATTGCTAGATTTTATGTGTCAATTAAATTCATGTTATTGAAAAAAACCTAACTGACTATTATTTCTTGCAATTTATATTTAATGAATGGTTGAAAATTGTAATTGACTATTTTAGTATGACCTAGAACTTGGAAACGGTTTTCCAGCACGCGAGTATTTTTTATACGTTTTGACTCTTTTGCAACAAAATTGTAAAGGGCTCTAAGCTGTAGTATGTATATATATATATATATATATATATATATATATATATATATATAGGTTTAACACGTCGATACGACGGTCGTATATATTCAAATTTTCCAAGATTTGCATTTGCATTCGAAGCCCTGAGAGAATCTCAATATCCTATCAGATTATCCGATATCGACTTTTGCCATCCTCAGAGATTTCATATAACAAGTCGATGATTGAAAGATATAGAATGATTTTATACCAACAAGATAAAATTTATAAAACATACTTAATTTACTTTAAAATTTGATACACAATTTTGCAAGAAAAGCTTTAGATGCTTGAAGACAGAGAAATATTTCAAAATTATTCTTTCCTTTGTAAGCCAGTAAAATATCTCACTATTATCTAGAGTGATCTTGTTCAATAGATATTTTATATTGGACGCCCATGTTTAGATAAAATGGGAAATCACAATAAAAAACGACTTAATAACACTTTGCTCACAGAAAACACGAATGCATGTACACAATCGTTGAACAGAGTAGGATTGATAAAATCTCATTATTAAAATCATTAATTGTAAGATAAAAATTACCAAATATTGAATGCATATTCTCTATAAAACTAATAGAGTGCGTGTAATGAGAGGCTAAAAATTTAGAGTTGCAGCTCATTTGCACTCGATTTTTCAAACTATCTTAATACAAAATAAAACTAAATGTTTTTTTTTATAAAAAAATATCTTCGCCTTGTGTTTGTTTGAACAATATTAACCAAAATCTACTAAGATACGTTCACGATCTATCTATTATCACATAGGAGGGTGAAAATTTAGGGTTTTATATACATTTTGCTTAATTACAACTCGAAAAGTAGAATTCTTGTATTACTGTAGTATGGTAAGAGGGTGAAAATTTTGGGTTGTATGTTATGCATTATGCATCTAGCTCGATTTTTTAAGGTATCATGCCTTCAGGCGAATTGCTAGAACTTCCCGTACCGAAAAATATTATACATAAAAATAAATATAAAAACTTCAGATTTATGTAAACCTTGAGAAATTAAATTTTCAATTAAAGTTCAAAATTTCCTCAATATTTCAAAGTATAATAAAATCTAATTTTTCAGAAAGGTCATTTTCTTTCAAAAATGTGATTTTTTTTTTGAAAAATTTGTTTTTTTTTCTAATATTTTAAAATATTTTGGAATTTTTTTTCAAAGCATATTTTGAAATAATTTGTAATTTTTTTTCAAAGCAATCGTAAATATCGAAGCGCATAAGTGCCGCGTCGCAGTTTAATTTTCTTGACAAGAGCCTGAAATAATATCTATTATTATTGATTACGGCTTGCTTATGAATAAATAAATAAATAAAATAAATAATCTATAAACATGGATACGTAAAAACAGTTCTTATTATTAAAATCTCCATAAAATATCTGATAACTTGATGTGCATATGTCTAATCATCATGTTTGATCTCCAAATGGCATTTTTAATACTTTTTTTAAGTATCTCCAAAATTGCTGGAACCATTTTTCCAAAAATTAAATCAATTCTTCGTCAATACAAATAAAATGTTTTTTGAATCCCTCAAATGGGCAGCTCCGTTCTCTCAAAAACTGAATTGCTATATTTTGCACTTTTTGCCCCGTATCTTCAAAACGGCAAGACCTGCCTTTGCCAAGAACCAATAAACACTTCTCCTTGTCAGTAGGAATCCAATGTTTTTTGAATAATTAAAATCGGTTGAACCGTGTTTCCGAAATCGTCGACAAAAATTTGTATCCGCACACTCACACGCACACATACACATACACATACACCTACAACCATTTTTTCTATGGTATGCCAAAATTTTCAAAAACCTCTGAGTTGTAGTAAAGATATTTCAAAATTTTTATGATGAAAAACTGATTCAATTTTTGGGAAGGCAGGTCTAGCGGTTTCGGAGATCTAGTACAAAAAATTAAAAAAATGCCATTTGGCGGTCAAAAATGATCATTAGACATATGCACATCAAATTATCAGATATTTTATGGAGATTTCAATAATACGTATAAATTTTGTTTACATTTTTATGGGTTCCATTTAAAGCAGTACGATTGCTTTGAAAAAAGCTCAACAATTCCGAAATATTTCTAACATTTTTTCGAAGCCTTTTTTTCAAAAAGTCTTTTTTTTTCAAATATTTAAAATTTTTCTAAAATCTAATTTTTTCAAAGTTAAATAAAATAAAAATTAATTAATTTTGGTACGGCAAGATTCAGTAATTTTCCTCAAGGCACGATGCCATGCACCTGTGTTCTCGAAATCGTCGACCAAAAATTGTATCCACACACACATACATCAATTTTTTCTAAGGTATGCTAAAATGTTCAGAAACTTCTAAAACATGAAGATATATTAACAATTTCATTTTCGATTTTTTTGCGATTACTTTAACTTACCCTACAGAAGTTAATAAATTACAAAATCTACTGGAAAACATTTACAAGAGGGGCTGCTGCAATCCATCAGTTATCGAAAGAGTTGAAAAATTTACAGTGCCAAGAGGGTAAAAATTTAGGGTCCCATATACCTATCCCATAAACCTTTTCCCCAATGCGCCTCTGTCCTTTCCTAGCTCGATTTTAATTCATATCCGCACACTGTCGCCGCCTGACGTGTGTCTGCGCAAACACACACACGTGCGTTTAAATGCATCATATTTGTGCAAACTGCATCTGAAATCTGCTGATAAACATTATTTCCACTGAAAATATTCAATCAGACTGATATCTCAGTGTGCACCGTCGTAGTTTCGATCTAGTTACATAGGAATTTAAAGTTTGTTGGACATTTTTTTTGTGAAATTTGTGCCAAAACAAAAAAGAGATGCCTGACAGAATCGGTGCCATCGAGGTTGGTAACATTGAGTAATAAATGAAAGTTCAGGTGTATATATAACGGTTTTATAATTTGAAGTTTGAAAATTATTTTTATTCAAATATTTGGATTTATAAAATAAAAAGTGAAAAAATTGATTTATTGGTTTTGGATTCGATTTGTGATTCTGATATATCTTATCTTATATATAAAATTCTTCTGTAATGATGTATAAGAAGATACTCCTCCTAAACGATTATTCGGATTTTGATACATCTTTATGTATGTTAAGGGAATTTTTTAGGATTGTTGTGATTATAAAAATATAGTTAGATTGTAGAAATAAATGGAAAAAATTACAAAAAACATTGTTTTGCTTATCATTGTTTGACCTTGAAAATATTTAAGGCATGGTTTGACATTAAAAACAAATGAAGACTGTCATTTGCCAAACATATCATTCACTTATGAGCTTATGAAAATAATTAAAGATAATATTAGAATATAATATATTCATGATTATGTAATAGAAAAATGTAATGTCTAAATTATTATTGCCGAAAAGCAGCTGAGATGTGCCAAAAATTAAAATAATATAAGATACAGTCAGTGGCGTCGGAACCAAATTTTTGATGGGTGGGCTCGTTTTTTTTTTTTTTTTTTTTAGATAGGCAGCCAGTGGTCTAATTTTTTTTTAGAGATATTAGCCCATATAATTTTTTGAAATTCATGGGTGGGCTCAAGCCCACACAGCCCACACGTTTCCGACGCCACTGGATACAGTACATGGTGTGGCAGATGAACAGTCTGCGCATGCGTCTTATGGTTGTGGTCTGCTAGTGATTGCGCATCGAACATATTCAATTCCACAGATTATTATTTTTTAACTAAAGCAGTTGTGTTTTGCGTTACTTTACTAAATCACAATACAAAAAAAATTACTTATTCAAAAATTTATTTGGAAGTTTCATTGTGTCAAAAATTCATATGCTTAGCATTGTATACGGTATATTTACTCAAATCAATGGAGCGTTTTTAGTTCTGAAATTTTTTACTGTGTTCCAATTTGTATGAAATTTTGGAATTAGGCTCATCTTACTCTCAAGTACAAAAGTGAAAATAATTTAGACTCCTTTGCCACTTTCCGGGGGGATGACATCTTTTCTCAGTGGTGTATTTTTTTTTCTAAAATAACGTCGGATATCGATAAAAGAACTAATTATAAGAGATAATGTTCTATAATGTTATTAGAAAAGCAAACACTTTTCAAGTTACTGGCTACTGAAAATTCGTTTCTTTTTGGCGTTTTTCATAGTTTTGTGCAAATATCTCCAAAAATATACATTTTAACGAAAATCTTGTAATGAACAAAATTATATCAATTACAATCTTAATAAATCGGTGTTTTATAATGTGTCCTAGAAACAATAAATATAAAAAACACAGCTGGATATGAAAATAGATATGAAAAACACAGGCAGATTTGAAAAAGCAAAGTCGTTTTTTATTTTGTTCGAAATTTGTAAAGGAATAACCGTTATTAAAAAAATCCAAATATGTAGTAAAATACTGACTGTTTTGTGTCTAAGATAAAAATGCCACATTTTTCTTAAAAATTATTTGTTTTGTAGAATCAAGAAATTCAAAAATAATTGTCAGGGTATTATATTTGATTTCAAGCATATTTTTTATTGTTAATTGAATTTTAAAATTTTATCCAGAAACCATGTGCTCTTTTTGCACATCGTTATGTTATCAGTTCGTTTATTTATGATTTTTTGTTATATAGTAATTAGTAGTAGAGTAATTGGATGAATAAAAAATGAAAAGCTTGAACAATTTCTCCTCAAAACAAATAATATAAATAATATATTTATATTAAAAAACTAATTTTCTTCGAATAAAAATAATTTAAATTATGGCATAGATTTTTTTAATCCAAAAGAAGATGTATTTTAAGGAATATCTGTATCTCATATCAAACTGTAAGTCTTTCAGATTAATAATTTTATTGTTTCAAATTCTTATGAATTATTTATTTGGTTTTATATTTATTGTAGTTATTTTCCACTGATTGCTTGGAATTCAAAAATATAACTAAAAGCTTAATCAAACGTTTATCCAATTATTGGAATAAAAACAAAGTTAGTTTAAAAACATTTTTAATTAAACTTGAAAACGTGTGCAAAAATGCATAAGGAATAATATAAAATAAACATGTATTGATTTATGTCTATGAAATCAAATTAGGTATATAAGAAATTAAATGTGATTTTTTTCATTCTTTCATTTTTGTATTTTTTTGTGTAATAGCTTTGCTTTTTTTCTACAATTTTAATTTTATTAAAATTTATTATTTCAGATTTTGTTGTTTTTTGTTTTGTTTTAAAATGATATTTTTGTCACGTTTTAAAAAATACATACTTTTGTACTATCTCCTTTGGGAAAATAATGAAAATCAATTTTTCCCAAGAATGTTATATAAAATATTTACGGTGCTAAACGATTCAGAATGACTTAAAACGCAGAAAAAACCAGCAAATCGGGTTTTCTATCTAACATGACATAAACTTTCCTTTCGCCAAAAATATATAAAATATAAAAATTCATGTATCAATTGTAAAAAATTACGTAACGCCACAACCACCTATAGTATTTCATATAAAATATTTACTACATTTTCCAACTCTACAACAAATTCCGATAAACAAATGAATCATCCATAATAAAAATTCTTCAAATTCCGTAAATATTCACAATTATATCACCATCAATGAATAATAATATCATGACGTACCAGAGAATGTTATCTTAAAATTCTGACCAAGTTCAAATTCTCCTTATCAGTTGTATTGGTATGACGTAACACCGTCTGGGAACCTGTGGTATTGCATTTAAATTCAAATGCAGAAAATTATCAAGTGACATCATGTAGTAGTAGGAGATAGTAGATAGAAGAAAGTTGTGATTGAATTTTAAATTCTTTCATAATTTTTACCACGTATTTTGACTATTTATCTTAAAGGGCAACCCAGCGGTCAACCACTCTTCTTATGTATCAGATTTGTATTTTGTGTGTATGTGTTGCAGCAATGCCCACGAAAGACGATATTCACTTGAGATTATATAATTGAGATCTTTAAACTGAAGTTGAAATTTGATATCATACTGCTTGATATCGATCGAGAATTATGGTCAAATTTATCTTAATTTTCAAACGGTGAAAGCATTTTATTTACACTTATCTAAAGTGGAAATTTGATATCATACTGCTTGATATCGAGCAACAATTATGGCCAAATTTTATCTTAATTTTTGAATGGTGTAAGCATATAATTTACACTTATCTAAAGTGGTAATTTGATATCATACTGCTTGATTTCGAGCAAGAATTATGGTCAAATTTATCTTAATTTTTTAATTGTGTAAGCATGTCATTTACACTTATCTAAATTGGAAATTTGATACCATACCGCTTGATATCGAGCAGAAATTATGGCCAAATTTTATCTTAATTTTTGAATGGTGTAAGCATATAATTTACACTTATATCAGTGTTAATTTTCTACATAAACAAGTTCAGGCGTTTTTAGTATAATTGAGCTATTCATTTCATTTTGAGAAAATTAGTTTTGTTTGTTAATTTAATTTGAGTGTCGAACATTAACGCTAATTAGTACGGATATCTATGTATATATATATATATATATATATATATATATATACATTAACACGTTTATCACCACGAGAGTATGAAAAAAATCAAACGGACTATACTAACTATATTAAATGATTTAGTTAAAAATGTACCAAGGAATCTTAATGTCTCAAAAAAATTTTTTTAACAAAATTTCTGACAGAATTTTTTTTTTGTGTCGCACATATTTGACTAACATGGCCCTATATTGCACATGTCTGACGTATTTGGACATACCACCGACAAAAAACATTTTTTTAAAATTTATTATAAAATTTTTACGTTTCGACTATAGTCATCGCCTTTCTTCAGTGAAAATTCAAATTAAATTTAAAACATTTGTTTCTCTCATTCGTCAATGTTACATACAAATACACAATTTTTTATCGGGCTTTTATTTTATAATTACCTTGAAAAAAATAGATGTAAGCCGAATTTTTGTCGACGATTATGGGAGCATGGATATTTTATAAAATTCCACCTGATTTCTGCGGTCAAAATACGCATTTCCACTCTATCAAATCTTAATGTTTCTGTTATCTGTCATCTGTTATCTATCTATTCATCATTGATAAGAGTATTAATATATTATTTCATACGAGTGATTTTGCAAGAACAGTTCTTGTTTTCGTGATCGTATCTCGTGAACTTTAGAATGACATGAACGCAACACGCAATGACGTGCAAATGACAGAAAAAATATTTAAAATAATATTCTGAAACATTTGATAAACATTGTATACAAAATATTTTAATTTCTGTAAATAATGGGTCAAGTGGAATTACAAACATTTTTCCAAATCGCAGATTTGATTGGGCTATGGGATTTCTGCATTGAGGATAAATAAAGAAAAAATGTGTTTCACCCTGTTTTAGTGTCTTCCGCACTCAACAGGGGGTATAGTGAGCCCAAATTCATTACACTTTTGACACTAGATAGAACAGATTTTTTTGTTATATATTACACGTACTTTAAACGTTTAATTGAAACGTTGTTTCAGTATTGTAGACAGTGTAATGATAAATTCATCACTTACAAATAGGAGTGACAGGACAACCGTTTGGGTTGCCATCTATAACAAGCCACGTCGCTTAAGAAGTCAGCAAATATATATATATATATATATATATATATATATATATATATATAATTTTGTGTGTATGTATGTATGTAAATATATAAATGTTTCCCCGAGGTCGACGCGTGTCGATTTTCGCGTGTGTGTAACTTTGTGGCAGGCACAGCTCTTCATTAAAATTTTTCATTACCAAAAACTTCATGGCCGAATCATATTACTGGATACTAGAAATTCAATGCTCATTAATTTTGCCCAAAATAACACAAAGTTATTATTAGTTGACGAATGCCTAGTCTAGTCTACTGTGGATATATTGATTTTAACCTGCCGGTAGAGTAAGTTCTAGTAATCGTAAAAAAATTGAAAATGACAATTTTTATAAATATTTATATCTTAATTGATGTTTTTTTCGTTTATCGAAGAAAATGCGTTTATGCATCTCAGACTGGGTCTTTTGTCTGGGTATGTCGGACTTAATACCGCTTGGGTATAATTCCGAATAAAACTTCTGCTTATCTCTTGACCTTATTCTCATTTTTTATGGCGGGAGGTTCTAGAATGCTACAATTTTCGCACTGAAGTTATACTGCTATCTCAACTATTGCCGTTCGATCTTTTTCTTTTTGAAGGCGGCAGGTCTATCGACACTTTAGTAGCAAATGTTTTGATTTTAGAGTTATTTCTTATGGAGGGAGGCTCTAGAATACTAAAATTCTTGCTCTGAAATTATACTTATCTCTTAACTTTTGCCATTCGACAGGTATAAAACCGAATAAAACCTTTGCTTACCTCTTGCCTTTAGTTTCATTTTTCTGAATTTATACTTCTCTCTGAACGGAATGAAAAATTGACTAAATTGTAAGGTCTGGCGGTTTTGGAGATCCAGAAAAAACGTTAAGAGAATGCTTCATCGACGTCAAATTTTCAGTTATTTTATATAGGAAATTTAATAATGAGAACAAATTTTGTTGCAATTTTTTGGGTTCCATACCAAAATTTTGCAGAACTATATATGTTGCATCGTCATGTCTAGTTCAGAAATACCGGCAATAAATATGGCTTTTTAAGCATTTTTTTAATAGTACATGAATATATATATATATATATATATATATAAATATATATATATATATATATATATATACAAATATCCTTGAAGAAAATTTTCTCATAATCTTATTATAGTGTTAGCGAACTTTCAAGACTTTCCGGCAGCCAGTGGTTATAAAGTCACTTTTTCATGTCATATTTTATTTAAAACTGTCCGAAAAACTTTATAAATCGTAAAAAACTCATCCAAGTTTCAGCCAAAAATTTTAAACCGAAATGTAAAAAACTTAAAACCTTTGGAAAGGCAGTTGCCTGTTTATTAATAAATAATTTCTAAAAAAATTTTTTGGTGGTTTTTAGAAAACTTTTCATGGTGATAGACTTTTATAGTCTAAAAACTGATACTTTAATTTATTATCGGGCCAACGAATAGTGGTTTAATTCAAATACTCGTCCTTGTAAAATTTTATCGTCACAATTGTATCATCACAATTTTAAATGTTGCTAAATCTGATTGATTGAGGATTAACTTTGGTTAAGGCAAAATTAGTTTCTAACAATAAATTGAGACTGTAAGAAATTGAAAAATTGTTAATTCGGTATATGAAAAGCATTTTCACTTGAGTTGGTAAATAATTTTTCTACAGAAAATAGTTGAAATATACAAAAGTGCAGACAAGACTTTATACTATCCATATATTCTATGTATTATGTGTCTGTGTATATTTCTAAATATTTTAGCATAATGTAGAGGTATGTTTGCCAATAATTTTCACTCGATAATATCAGTCACGTTGTTCGGCGTCTCCTTTCAAATGTTTCAAACTATTTTAAAATAGACACATTGCAAATTATTTAACATTTAGTTTAGTAGTTTACTTGTGCCGAACTTGTGATCATAAAGACATGAAATCAGTTTAAATTAGTGATATTTAGTGAAAAAAAGAAACATTGCATTAAAAATTTTTGCAATTGGAAAGGATTTTGTGATAGTAAAAAAAAAATAATGAAATTCTGTTAAAACGATTAATTGCTGTCATACAGTTATATATACCCAGAACATAATAAATAAATCAAATTATATATAAAATTTTTAATTAACTAAATTACCTAATTCAAATCAAAAGTTGGTCTATAAAAAACACAGTTGTCTGTGAAAGTGAATTTATTATTAATAAAAAATTATTAAAAGTGCAAATTTTGTTACAAAGGTAAAAATTAAAAAATAACGGTTTTTTATAAATATAATATATAAGAACAACAAAATATATAAATATTTGACTTATACTGAATTTTAAGACACCATACCTAAAGTTGAGCTTTTTTATTTTTGGCTTTTACATATTTTTATGAGGACTTCTAACTAAAAATTTCTTTTCATTGAGTGAACTCTAAATTACTATCTACTCAACTTTTTTCCTTTTTCATTTTATAATAAGATTTCATAAGATTTCGTTGTATTCTTAAGAAAAAAAATATAGTAAAGTTTGCTCGCTTATATGATTGCATTTTACTAAAATGGATTAAATACAAAACATTGTTATATAAATAGTTAATATATAACTAGAATTATTTTTAATATTTTTTCTATTGATTATAATTACAATTGTTTGTTATATATTTTTTTATTTTAATTTTTCATACTAGAGCATTCAGTAATTGTTTTGATTTTTAATAATATAAATATTTTATGAAAAATTTTTCGAAGGGCTAATTTTGTACTTGCTCTTCTATTATTTTTAATATTTTTTCTATCGATTATATTTACAATTTTTTTGTTATATTTTTTTATCACAATATGTCATACTAAAACATTCAGTAATTGTTTCGATTTTTAATAATATGAATATTTTAAGGAAAAAATTCCAATGCACTACCATTGTACTTGCTCTTTTATAATTCTTAATATTTTTTCTATTGATTTTAATTACATTTTTGTCATATTTCTTCATTACATTATGTCATATTAGAACATTCGATTTTTAATAATATGAATATTCTAAGAAAAAAAATCCAATGGACTACTTTTGTACCTGCTCTATCAAAATTTTTAATATTTTTTTTCATCGACTATAATTGCAATTTTTTGTTATACTATTTTATTACAATATGTCATACTAGAACATTCAGTAATGGTTTTGATTTTTAATATTTTTTAATTACAATATTTATTACAACTGTTAAATAATTTAACATAAATAATTTAAATAAAAAAGAGTACAAAATAAAGGATATAGTATTTATATTCGATTCTCATTCATATGAATATTTTAAGAGAAAAATTCTAATGGACTATTTTTTTTACTTGCTCTTTTATCTAAGACTACTATTTATTACAACTAGCTTATCTTAAAAAATCTTATCTTTACAAAATATTCCAATATATCCATCACCACCTGACTCTTATTATCATTTCAAAACAAACACAAATCTTAATTCCATTACGAATATAATTAGCAACAGTTACAAATTACATTAAAACTAATTAAGATGCGAAAAAAATATTTGAAATAAATTTACTAGACTTTAGTTATTTTTTTTTCGTAAAAAAACTCAGTCAATGTTATTTTCTAAATTAAAAATTTTAGTAGGCCAAGTTCATTTTCTAAATACTTCGCACGCGCAACTAAAAGATATTTTTAGAAAATTGACGAAAATATTATATTAGATTTTGGTTCTGTCACATTCTAATTTTAATAGAATTAATTAATCATTTTAATTGAATTGACGTATGACGTTTGGATGCTTAAATTTAAATAAAATTATAATTTTATACCCAACTAAATAATGAAATGTACTGAAGAAAATTGCTGAAACGTATAACAAACAAATATAAGATAAATATCAGATTTTTTTTTGAAAATTGAATTTTTCTTTTGAAATTGAAAATTTAAGAAGGCATTTTTTTGAAGTTTTCACTTGAGACTTACATAGGGCATTTTTCACATTTTTCAACCCACAAAAATTAGCTAAAATTTACTCTAAATTTGAAAAAGTGTTCCTGAAAAATCACAGTCTAAACGCATTTAAGAAGACTTAAGAAGAAGTTTATCACTTAGACTGGGCTTATATGGGGCTATTTTTTTAATACATTTGTTGATTAAGCTTAGAAATATTTTTGATACATTTCTTTTTTTTTAACTAATGCAGATCTATCACATCTTTGCGTTAATTTTGTAAAGAATAAAATCTAAAATATTCAACACAATTTTATATTACCACAATAATTTAAAATGTGTATGACAATGAAGAAACAGATTTTCTTGATACTTCTGATAGATAAAATATTACATAGTAAATTATGCCAGTGTTTCATAATTATTTAAAAAATTGTAATAATAAAAAAATGTATAACAACCATTGGATAGCTTTCTTATATTCATTAAAAAAATTTATTATGCTAATGCTTATGAAATATGTTTTAAAAATTCTGATTGCTCTAAGACAAAAAAATATTTCATTTTACAGTTAGAGTAATTTCATTGATAATAAATAAACACATAATTAATACTGGAAATACAATACTGATAAGATAATAAGTATACTTTCTGATAAGACTCGAAAAAAACAAATGCAGACTGAGTTTTTTTTCGTCATCAGTCATCGACATGATTTTGTAGTGCATGAAATTATTATTTAAGTCAGTGTATTAAAAAGAGGATATTTTTGATGATGATTAATTTGAAAATTAAGGAAAATGAAAAAGTAAATATAATTATAAAGGAAAAAATAATTAAGTGATGTGTAATGCAATTTGTGAGTGTACGAAATGTGGTTGAATATTGAAAAAGAAAAATATTTTTAAGAGCATAAATTTTTATTATATCGAATTGTCTGAAACCAAATAAATTGAGAATGATTTTAATATGAAAAATTATATCGTATAGGTTTTTTCATAAATTATATCAATAATTTATAATTTTTATGAGTT
This sequence comes from Ctenocephalides felis, assembly GCF_003426905.1. Lineage (NCBI taxonomy): Eukaryota > Metazoa > Arthropoda > Insecta > Siphonaptera > Pulicidae > Ctenocephalides > Ctenocephalides felis. The sequence goes on from NW_020539725.1 coordinate 67,569,190, forward strand.
ACTAATTTAATAATACTAAATAATATATAAATAAAATAATAATTTATCAGTGCCAGTAAATTTTCAAAACATTATTATTAATTTGTATATTTGTTAATGATATATTTGATAAAAAAGTAGCCTGTTTCCTGAAAAAAATTATAATATAGCACCTATATGATAATGATATGAAAATATCAAAATGATATAATATGTGGGTGCCTTTCCATATTTTTTACCCTATTCTAGTGTTTTTCGCACTCAAGAGAGGATCAAAAAGGTGCACTTATAATAAATTTGTCATTTGTGCCTTTTGGAGGTTAGGCTGCATGTGTGAAACGTCTGTGATCGTACATCAAATATATAGTTTTTTGACACCAACTCATACACAGATAGACCCGTAGCATAGCATTAAATTCGGCCCTTAAGTTCATTTATTTATTTATTTCTTTATTTTTTCCCAGGGACCAGCGCACCTACGTCGGGCGCACACGGAGCGCCTGCGTGAAATCTTCCTGAAATACGCCTCGTACAGGGCTCCAGATGGAGAACTGTACATGACCCCCGAAGACTATGTCAGAAAATATTTGGGACTCTTTCCGGACCCCAAGGAATCCGACGCCAAAGGTAATAAAGGAACCACGACCAGATTTATACCTATACACATCTTAGTTGCAAAAGCTTGGCTCGGTTACATATTTTATGTTTTATGGCCATACTAAGGAGATAGCGTTAAGTAGTTCAAATTAATAGGTACTGATAAGTTGCACTTTGTTATTTTGAGAATTATGCTAATTGGAGGTTAGTTTTGAACAGGTGACAAAAGACTGAATACTTAAAGAAAAAACGTATAGTAAGTCCATATGCATAGATTTGTGGCAGTTTTATGACTACCAACATATTGAAAGCCAACATCAAGAATATACGATTTTTCAAATTAAATTAGATGCACTAAGAATACCAGATCTTCTACTTTATCTAGTTCATAGTTTTCTTGTTGGTCCACTAGTTTTTTTCTCTATTGCAGATTTGACGTACAACGCAGAATCCGTTCGCCTGATTGCCGGAATAGCAGACACCAGCAAAGACGGCCTGATATCATTCCCGGAATTCCAGGCCTTCGAAGGGACCCTCTGCGCCCCCGACGCCCTTTACAAAACCGCCTTCCAGTTATTCGACACCAATAGTAGCGGGGCGATAAGCTTCGGTAAGGAAAATAAAAATTATCGAAAAAAGTGACGTAAAATCTAGTTTAAAGATCGGGATAAATAATGTATGAATTTTTTTTCGTCTACTTGTCAACCTGTTCACATAATTATCTAACTGTTCACCTGTTTATTTGCCCACATATCTACATATTTATCTTTCTACCAATTTACCAATGTACCTGTCTTCTAATTTTTCTGACCATCAGTTTAACTGTCTACATGTCTACGAAGAATAGATAGGTAGGAAAGTAAAAAAATCTACCCATTTTGACTGTAGACCAATTTACTTGTCGACTAATTTACTTGTCGACTAATTTACCTGTCGACCAATTTACATATCGACCAATTTACATATCGACCAATTTACCTGTCGACCAATTTACCTGTCGACCAATTTACCTGTCGACCAATTTACCTGTCGACCAATTTACCTGTCGACCAATTTACCTGTCGACCAATTTACCTGTCGACCAATTTACCTGTCGACCACTTTACCTGTCGACCACTTTACCTGTCGACCACTTTACCTGTCTGCCAATTTATCTGTCGACCACTTTACCTGTCTGCCAATTTATCTGTCTACCAATTTATCTGTTTATCAGTTTACCTGTCTATCAATTAATCTATTTACATTTTACCTGTCTACTAATTCATCTCTAGACCAATTTACCTGTCGACCAATTTACCTGTCTGTTAATTCACCTAATGTAACTTTCTTCCTAATGTATTTTTCTACTTATCTACCAGTTCTACGAAAATGAATAAATTTTTAATTTAGTCATTATTAGTAAAATGTTGTTTGAATCATTCAAATCGGATGCTCCGATCTCTGTAATTTTTTCCCAAAACTAATCAATTCGATTCGATATCTGCCTTTCCCAAAAACTAATCTATTACATTTTTCAGACGAGTTTGCTTCCATAATGAGAAAGACTGAACTACATTCAAGGATTCCATTCAACATGGACGGAGGATTTGTACAACTATATTTCGGCAAAGTAAGTACCTACAAAAACAATTTTTGAGTGCCTACATCCTCACTATTTTTTCTAATTTTTTAGAACAAAACAAGACAAATCAATTATGCTGAATTCAGTCAATTCCTGCACGATTTTCACGAAGAATATGCCATGGAAGCATTTAGGAGTCGAGACAAACACGGGACAGGGTTCATATCAGCTGTAGATTTTCAGGTAAAAAAAATTACTGGTTTTGTGTAAGAATGTGGTTTAGTAATTTAGGTTTGTTACAGGATATTATGATCAATATCAAAAGCCATTTGCTGACGACGCAAGTTAAGGACAATTTATTTGCGGTTAGTATCTTACAAAGATTTTAGTAGTTGACCAGCATTTCATTTATATTTTATATCCCAGATAACAAATGGAACAAGAGTATCATTCCCCTACTTCATGGCCTTCAATAGTCTCCTAAATAATATGGAATTGTTGAAAAGGGTATATCTTCATGCAAGTGGTGGCTCTAGGACGACTGCAGTCAGCAAAGAAGAACTTCTGCATTCTGCACAATGCATGAGCCAAATTACACCTTTGGAAGTTGATATTTTGTATCAACTTACTGGTCTACTTCATCAAACTGGGTAAGAGATAGAGGAAATAAACTCCAGTAGAAACAACTATAGTTGTATCAATTTTTAACTTGATTATTTTGCTGCACTTTCATGTATTAATGCCACCTTGAATATAACATTTTTTTTTATTTCTTACCGCTTTTTGCACAATTTCTTTGCTGCAGAAAGTGGAAATGGATAGCAGGGAAAAAGACTCCGGTGAAAGTCAGGTTGTTTGCACCTTATTGCACAAAGCACACAACAATTATTTTTAGTAATTAAATTATATTTATATTTTTGTCATTTATCTTTCAGTCGAATTGTATACAATGATCTGAATGTGATAGCACCTGAACAGTATATAAGGCATATAACAAAAAGGCTGGCGGAGATCAGAGCTGTATCGAAACCTGAAGATCGAGGAGTCTTTATGCAGATTTTGGAAAGTGGTTATAGATTTATACTGGGATCGATAGCTGGAGGTAAATATAATTTTTGGAAATGTAGGGTGAGGTTACTTAAGTCGTACCACTGCCTAAGTCGTACCACTTTCTATATATATTTCGTGCCACTTTCTATGTCGTACTACTGCCTAAGTCGTACTTTCTAGGTCATACCACTCCTAAGTTGTACTACTTTTTAGGTCGTGCCATTCTTTAAATCGTATCGCTCTAGGTCGTACGACTTTTTTTAGGTCGTACCACTTGTTAGGTCGTACTACTTTCTAAGTTAGATCACTGTTTTAGATCGTGCTACTTCTCAAGTCGTACCACTTTTTGGGTCTTACCACTTCTTAGGTCTTTTCACTTCTTAGATCTTTCCAGTTCTTAGGTCTTTCCACTTCCTAAGTCGTACCAGTTCTTAGATCTTACCACTTCCTAAGTCGTACCACTTTTTTAGATCGTACTATTTCCTAAGTCGTACTACACTTTCTTGGAGTCGTACCACTCTTTTGGGTTCGTACCACTTTTTTGGGTTTGTATCATTTTTTTTGGGGTTTGTACCCGTACCGCTTTCTGGGTCGCACCACTTTTGGTCGCACCACTTTTGGGTCGCACCACTTTTTTGGGTTCGTACCACTTTTTTAGGTCGTACTACTATTTGGGTCGTACCACTTCTTTAGGTCGTACCACTTTTTTAGGTCGTACCACTTTTTGGGTCATTCCACTTTTTGGGTCGTACCACTTTTTGGGCTGTACCACTTTTTTGGGTTTGTACTACATTTTTTAGGTCGTGCCTCTTTTTTAGGTCGTATTACTTCCTAAGCTGTACCATTTTTTATGTCGTACCACTTCTTGGGTTGTACCACATTTTTTGGTCGTACCACTTTTTGTAGGTCGTACCATATTTCAGATCGAACTACTAAAGTTGTACCACTTTTTTGGGTCGTACCACTTTTTGGGTCGTACCACTGCATAAGTCGTACCACTTGTTAGGTCGTACCACTTTTTTGGGTCGTACCACTTTTTTAGGTAGTACTACGTCTTAAGTCATTTTTGACCATAAAATGTCTATTTCTAACTTGTTTGCCTGATTCTCCGAAACCGCTGGACCTGCTTTTCGTAAAAATTGAACAATTTTTTACTCCGTCAATCTAAATAAAATATTTTTTGGATCATTCTAATCCAATGATTCTTTGTCTCAAAGACTGAATTGCCAATTTTTGCATGTTTTACGTATCTCCGCAGTTGTGGGATCTGCCTTGGCTAAAAACTAATAAAAACGCCTCACTGACAATAGGAATCGAATATTTTTTGAATCATTCAAATCGGTTCAGCGGTGCTCATGAAATTGTTGACGTAATATTACACACACATATCGTGTAATTTTTGCAGAGTATGCGAAAATGTTCAGAAACCTTTGAAACGTGAAGGATAGGCAAAAATTTTCATTTTGTAATTTTTGTAGATACTATAACTTACGCTACGGGAAGTTAATAAATATAATCAAAGCTAAACAAGTTTTACTTCAATAATGTTATTACACAATCGTGGTAGGGATGAGACCGATGCCAAACTTAGTAAATATCTTTTTGAAGCGAAAGTAATACTATAACACTAAAAATTTAATTTTGATAGGGCTAAAGATGTTTTACTTCAGTCACGTGACCTAAAACATTCCTGTGTCTTTTATATTTTAGCTGTTGGAGCAACAGCCGTCTATCCCATAGATTTGGTAAAAACTCGGATGCAAAATCAAAGATCTGGATCATTCGTTGGCGAATTAGCTTATAGGAACTCCTGGGACTGTTGCAAAAAGGTAAAAATATGCCACAAGAATAATTGGATAAATTTATTTTTTTGCTTTGTGGCTTGTGTTAATTTTGCAAATTTTTAATGCACAGCAAAGGCTATATTAGAATCACTTACATTTTGGTTGTGTCATTAAAATATTTTGAATATGTTTCACGAATTTTGAAATCGTGTTTCTTTTCCGTAGCAAGCAAATGCCATCAAGGTAATTTTGCCATTTTTTATTTTAATCAGTAAATGAATAATTAAAAAAAAAAATTATATTAACTAAAGCTGATAATTTTAACTGAGTCATTTATTTTTTAAGGTTTTAAGGCACGAAGGTTTCACAGGCCTTTACAGAGGCCTAGTGCCCCAACTTATAGGAGTAGCCCCCGAAAAGGCCATAAAATTGACGGTGAATGATTTTGTTCGCGATAAATTGGTGGATAAGCATGGAAATCTTAGTGTCTATGCTGAAATTTTATCAGGAGCTTCTGTAAGTTAAAAATGAAAAAAAAAATAGTTTGTTTATAATTTTGATTGTAAATTGAATTTTGTTTTTGCAGGCTGGTGCATCACAAGTTATATTTACGAATCCTTTAGAGATTGTCAAAATTCGGTTACAAGTAAGTTGAAGAATATTTGTATGACATTTTAATATTATATTAGTAAAAATAGACATTCAATAAAATTTAGTAAAATTTAGGAAAAGCATAATGAAATTTTAAATAAAACTTCGTTTGGAACATTTTTCTTGTAATATATTTAAAAAAGTGTGATAATTTTGGACATTTTTTTATATTTTTTTGGAATACGTTGGAAATTTTGTTCCGGACTATGTATTTGTTTTATATACATCACACAAAACTAGACAAAATTTACTAACATCTCGTAAAAGTTAATAAATTCACTTGGATATTGAAATTTTGAATAATTCGTAGTTGAAATGCAGACTTTAGTATTTATATAACTTGCAATTGCAATATATGGATCTAGGACATGTTTTTACTTTTGTTCAAATAACTTTTAATTTTCATCTCGGACATTATAATTTGTTTGCGTTACTCAAAAGTAGATAAAATTTACTAAAATCTAGTGAAAATTGTTGTATAAACTGGGATAGTGAAATTTTGAACAATTCGTAGTAAAAATGCAGACTTTAGTATTTATATAATTTGCAAATGCAATATATAAATTTAGCTTTTTTTTACTTTAGTAGATAAAATTGACTAAAATTTAGTAAAAACTGTTATATACACATGCATATTGAAATTTTGAATAAATCGCAGTTGAAATGCGGACTTTAGTATTTCCATAATGTGCATTATATAATTATAGAACATTTTTTTACGTTTCTTCAAATAACTTTTAATTTTTATTCTGGGAATTATATTTTGTTGATATTACTAAAAACTAGACAAAATTTACTAAAATCTAGTAGGAAACTTTGTATACTCTTTGATATTAGAATTTTCAATAATTCATAGTTGAAATGCGGTCTTCAGTATTTTATGGATTTAGTACAATTCTCACTTTTTTCTAAAAAACTTTCAATTTTCATTTTGGGTATTATATTTTGTTGACATTACTAAAAACTAGATAAAATTTACTAAAATTTGAAAACTTTCAAATACACTTGCATATCGAATTTTTGAATAAACTGAGTTGCGATAGAAGTTTTATATTATATCAGTATCTATCTATTAGTTTGGGGAAAAAGAAAACCACTATTTTTTCATGTAAAAGTTCATATAAAAATAATTGATTTTTTTCTCCAAACCTTAAATAATAAATAGCATTTTCACTCATAATAACAACATTCAGTATATTAAAAAATTAATTAACGCATATATATACGAGTATATATTAAGCAAACCATATAAATTAAACAATTTGATTTAGTATGCTTTTTTATCAATATCGAATAAAATAGGAGGAGTTCAGACATCAATTTATATAATAAACTATATAAAATAAAATCATCTTCATAATTATAGCCAAAAAAAATTTTTTTTTATTTAGATTTAAATTTTATATTGAAATTTTAATTTTATTTACTTGAATAAAATATATAGAATTCAGCTATGAGTTCATGATCTTTAATTCCTGGATACCTTATTAACTCTTACTAATTTATATTTTACCACTTACCAGGTTGCTGGTGAATTAGCAGACGGCGGCCGCAAGATCAGTGCCCTTTCGGTGGTGCGCGATTTGGGCTTCTTCGGGCTCTACAAGGGATTCCGGGCCTGTCTTTTGCGAGACATGCCTTTCAGCGCGATCTACTTTCCCACATACGCCCACACTAAAGCGGCCCTGGCGGACGAACAAGGGTAAAAAAATAATACATTATAGTAATTTATTATTGAATCAAATTGGATAAAAATATAATAAGAAGACTTACAATTATCCGATATCATCCCAAAAGTTGTTTAAGTTATATTTTAATTAATATTACAGTTTATAATATCACATTATGTATGTTTTTGTATTTTATTCATTTAGCTATTTTTATTGAGCTTATTGAATAATCATATCTGTCTAAATGAAAGCTGATTATTCCGACTGGAAATTTTGTTTTGAATTTGAAGGATGGAAGAGAATCTCAGAGCACCCTGATTTTTATAAATATATTAATTAAATTGATTAAATATTTTTGATAGCTATTATGTTATATTATGTTAAATTATAAATGTGTTTGAAAATTCAGGGTCAGCACCATCTTTGTTTAGTTGGAGTTAGTAGACCATTTTTTCCATTTACATCGAACTTAAATTTATTTGTATCGTTTTATTTAATTATCATGGTGAAATATAAAATGCATAAAAATTCAAAGAGGCCAAAATAAAAATATGATAATTATACCCAATAAATATAAAAATAAAAATATTCCCAACTCACTTGCCAGAGAAGAAAACCACAACATTACCAGGGCAAGATTGAAACAGAACATTATGTTACATTAATATTTATCAATCTCAGAAGAATCTCTATTTTTAAAGTTTTTTTTAATCCTTGTTGGCCATTTCAGGACAGGTGTACAAATTACTATATAATAAAAACAAATACATCACCTTATCGATTTTATCAAAGTATATTTTTTATTATACAAATCTTATAATCGGTATAAATTTAGATATAATCATCCCTTATCTCTGCTTATGGCTGGTGTGATTTCTGGAGTGCCTGCAGCAGCTCTGGTGACTCCTGCTGATGTCATCAAAACCAGGTTGCAGGTTGTTGCAAGACAAGGTAAATTATTATAATAATAAAAATAATAGTAACTAGGTGTTAGTGGCATTTTGCCTTATTACAAGTTGCACAAACTTTGCGATACGAGTAAAATTTATTATTAATTTTAAAATTAATAAGAAATCAATATATGAAGTGTACCAGCTTGATGTAGGGTATCATAATTAGAGAAACAGTTACGGGATTATTAATTTTGTACAAAATTGCCAAATATGTTAGTTATTTTCAAAGAGACTAAATCAAATTTTGAATTACTAATACGCCTACTTTTTCCAATTTGGTGCTAAGTTATATTTAGAGAGACTAAAAATGTCGACAAATACCAGGAGTTTGGATAAACGTCTTTTTTAAAAAATACTCTATAAAGTATTATTTATTTGACTAACGACAAGCAACATATTTGCTCAAACTCTGTATAAATTTTTAAATAGGCGTCCAAAGTAATATTAATTTAATCAATATATCACCATTTTGTGATACGAATTTTCAGTTACTAATTTATAATTCAATTTGAATTTAACTTTCATCGATATCTTTTATCTGGTTTTAGGTCAAACTTCCTACACTGGTGTGATTGATGCAGCCAGAAAAATTCACAGGGAAGAAGGTGCAAGGGCGTTTTGGAAAGGTTCCTTAGCAAGGGTTTGCAGGAGTTCGCCCCAATTCGGTGTCACGTTGGTCACTTATGAACTTTTGCAGAGGATGTTTTATATTGACTTTGGTGGAAGGTAATTGATAGAATAATCGAGTTAGTTTTTGAAAGGGTTAATTTAAATTCACGCCAGAAAAGCACAACTAATTTTTTGAAAATTAGATGAATTTTTTGATGAAATTAAACGACTTGTCGTAGGGCCGGAATAATTTAGTATGTTCTTTAGGACCATGATACCTATCATCTTGAACAATTTCATCGAAATTGTGGAAGTAAATATTTTCAAAAATTAATTGCGAAGAAGTGCATCGGTTGATTTTTTCCAAATGTAATCAGCATGATTTCCAAATGATATCTTTCGAACAATTTTAGAATTTTGAAAATTGTTTCAGGATTTTTTGCAAAAACTTTGTTGAAAAATTTTATACTTAGGCATTAACATGAGTTAGATATAAGAGTCGTATAAATTGCTTTAAACTTTTGCATTCGTTGAGCATGAAAATGTCAAGGTCAAATTTTGGTACGAACCCCTATTTTGATACCAAACGATTTAGAATGATTTTAAATGTCTAGAAAACACAAAATTTTTAATAAAATGATGCTTGTTAATAAAATTAGCTTTGTAACATTTATGATACAAGTAGCTTACAAATGTGACATAAATATTTTTCTTTCAATAAAATTCATGGAAGAAGCTCAGCAGTTTCTATAAAATTAGAAGAAAGTGCAAAATTTTTAAATTACTCAAAGAATTTGCTAATTTTATATTTCCTCGACGTTTTAAATCATTCTGAATCGCATGAGACTGAATTTGGGATTAGATGTGTTCGTGTGTGTGTGTGAGCCTATTTTTGACAATTCATCGACATTTACTAAAAAACGGCTCGATAGGTTCAAAAAATTTGAATGTCATTCGATGTTTCTCGATAAGGACTATCGGCAAGCCATTTCTTAGTAATTAGGAAAAAAGTGACAAATATTCATCCATATTTTAGCCAAAAAATTGATTCGGTTTTAAAAATTCAAAAATCGATATAAAGAAATTAGTTGAGAATCGACGATTTTTACGATTTTTTATTTGACAATAGATTCATGGTCTTTTAGGTCATACTAAAATATAGGCTTAAATTATAGGCCCAACGACAAGTGGTTTAATTTGGAAAATTCGTCAAAGTTTGTAAAAATTAGTGACAATTTTTTGGCATTTGTCAAAATTAGACCTTGCATCGACGTTTCCTCAAAAACGTCTGAACCGATTTTAATAATTTAGAAGCCATTCGATGTATCTCGATAAGGACTATCGTTTATCAGATTTGTGCGATGATCGCTCGAGCCGTTTCTTAGTAATAAAGGAAAAAGTGAAAATTTTTTGTCCACGTTTTATCCAAAAATTCTGACTCAATTTTAAAAACTGCAAAACTATACAGAATATATAATTTGAGAATCGTTAAATTAAAACCGTTAAATTTTTTTTTTGATATTTTTTATATTCATATGCATCCTAGTCCTAAAGAACATTTTGAACTTCACGGCTCTACGGTAAGTAGGATAATTTTAAAAATTCATTGAAGTTTGAAAAAAATCGCTCTTGTGCGATGCGATGAGTCAGAATTTGAATACCACAAATTTAAAAACCATTTTTTGGGAATCAGCGGAAAAATAAGTCTACATAATTTCTCTAGTTGTGTAAAAAATGTTACAATTAATTTAAATCATTCAATAATATCAAGGATTACGTACATGATAAACGTAATCGTGCAGTTGAAATAATTTTATTTAAATATCTAAATCTTAATTTTGATTGTTAAGTCACTAGTCATTACACGTGTCAGAAAGTTCATGCAACTTGCCTCAAGGCATAATGCCACTCTCAACTAGTTTATTACATTTTCCTCTTCCCCAGTCGGCCTGCCGGTTCCGAAGCCTTCGCCTCGGGCAAACCCGACGAGCCGGCGCCCGCGCCCGATCACGTCGGCGGCTACCAGGCCGCCCTGCCCGTCCTGGACGGAATCGAGACTAAATTCGGCCTGCTGCTACCCAGGTTCGCGTCGACGCTAACGCAACGAGGGCAGAAGGAGGCCAGTTAGAAATAGACTATGTAGGATAGAATAAATCAATTTTATATTTAATAGAAATTTTTGGACTCGAAGAAGAAGAAGAAGAACTTGTATATTTTTGGAAAATAAGAAAATTATAAATGGATCAAGTGAGAAGATAAGTGAGGTATTATGTGATATTTTGGAATGTGCTCGGTGCTAATTTTGGTTCCAATATATTTTTTGATATTAAACCTACATTGTTTTAATGGTTTTACAGACTGTTTCAACACACACACACACACACACACACACACACACACACACATATATATATATATATATATATATATATATATATATATATATATATATATATATATAATAAAGTGGTTCTTGGGCGTCCATCCATTAATTGAACCTATTTTATTAAAGTAAAATGTTTTATTGTCAAACGTTTCGGGTTCTGATTAGACCCATCTTCAGTGCTTATTTGTATGGAGAGAATTGTATACATATGTAGAAATGAAACTATAATTATTATGAAAACTCATGATGATAAGAATTGAAAAATAGAAAACACTTGAAAATGATTAGAATCTTGAAAAAATATCATTTTCAAGTGTTTTTTTTTATTAACAACAACTTTATTATAATATTTCACCATCTCAATTTATATACACATACGCATAATATATACACATACATATTAGGGTGATCCTTAATATGGATATTTTTGATTTTTTTTCCTACCAAGGGCTTAAAAGCTTCTAAATTCATAAAAAACATTTCTCGGAAAGTTATAGCTATATTTTATAAAATATATAAAAATTTGGTTGTATTTTTTTATTTATGATCAAAATAAGCAAATACAATGTTACTCTCAATTTTTTGATTCACTAGTCGCTATAAAATTCCGAAAAAAAAACAAATGGAATTTTACCCATGTTATTTTTATAAGAAATTTTGGTTGAAGTGTGGACTATCTTAAAGTTAATATTAAGAGCTGAAACTTTCAGGCAATGTTTTTTTAATTTGGAAGCATTTAAGCTCCTGTAAGCAAAGAAATTTAAAAATATCCATACTAAGGACCACCCAGTGCTTATTCCTCGTATATATTCCAAAATATTTATTTGCAGCCAAATAGTCGAAATAAAATCAATGAATTGACTATTTATTCTATACGTTTTGGTGCTGTATGTGTCTCATCATTCAGCATGTTTAACAATTTTTAAAAAAGTGTTCTACAAAATGTTTTGTATTGTAAATTTATTAAATGTTGTGGGGTAAGTTTACAATAATGATTAACAATAAATAATTAACATATCTGTAATACAAAAAATCCGATCAATGAAAGACTATGTTTTCGGAACATGTTATTAATTTAAACCATACTTTTATTACTAAGATTTTTATTATTCTGCATAAATAAGAAAATTATTACAACGTAATTAAGTTCTTTTAGTACATGATTGTTACCATAATCTTTCAATTATGTGCTGAATGGTGACATACATTCAGTGTCGAAACGTACATAATAATTAGTTGATAACTTGTTTTTTTTTTTAATTTTGACTATTTGGCTGCAAATAAACGAACAAAAAATCTAAATTTTATTTATACATTTTCATCGTACCATTTTTTTCAAAAAAATTGTTTTCCCTTCTTCAGAAACTATTGATAACGAATAAAAAAATTATGCACTTTTCATTTTATTTTTTCAAAAATTAAATGCGAAACGTCAATTCCATAAAAATCACATTTAATATACAAAAAATAAATCATTTTAGCAGCGAAAAATTTTCTCATGCTTAAGTGATATATATTTATTAACATAATAAATTTACAAACATAATAAAACAAATCAAAAACAACGAAATATAAAATTCTTTTTAGTACTTGTACATATTACTTATATATTGTATATATTTCAACACATTTTTTATTTTGGACAAGTAATTTATCTATTAGATATTTCCAATTATAATCTTACATTTTGATGAGATTAACTTATAAATAAATTCTATATATATATATATTATAATATAATATATATATATATGTATATATAAAAACTAGTTATTAATTATATTCTATAGTTAGATGTATGACATCTAGGTGAATTTAAAATTCGAAACGGCTTTATGAAATTATGAACCAAGT
>NW_020539725.1:67583283-67602762 GCF_003426905.1 Ctenocephalides felis
AATAAATCAGGTTTATCTCTTCTATATTATATATTTATCTAGAATTAAACCTAGAGGTAAGTTTACGTGCTACAGTTAGTGGCGCCTCTATGGAGTGCGGAAACAATTAAGTGTTTGCAATCTATTTATACTTTTTTATAAATTATATTTTATAAAATTAACATACATAGACCATTGATCCATCGAATTGATTCAGATGGAAACTTTCACTCGGATTCGGATGATTCTTGTGGTCGGATTCCATTTTTGATTCCGTTTCCGTGGTTGACACTTTTGCACAATTTCTTGCTTAATTTTCACTTCTATTTAAAACATACAAACACAAAATTATTTTATTTTTTTATCACTAAAATCACTAAAGTTTCACTTATATTTTATAAGCAAGTTTAGTTGTAGTTGAGAATTTTCTTTAAAAAATTATACGGAATATAATTGTTTAAAGATGTGCTGAAAATATTTTAATTTTTATTAAAATTTATATATATATATATATATGTATCTATATATATATATATCTATAGGATATAAGGAAATTAAAAATTTTACTCATATTTCGAATTATTAAAATTTATGTATCATATTCAATTGAATTTCTAATTTGATTGATTTATGATATTATATACTATTGGTTCCTAGTAGCATAATTCCAAAATTATGCTGTAATTTTTATTTACCACAAGTGTCTGAATTAATCAGACAAATTTTGCACTTTGATTCGATTTTTGGAACTTCCAATGTGATTTTTATTCAAATTTTCAATGTAATACTGAACTTCCGACTAATTAATTCTAATTCTATCCAAATTGGAATAATCCAAAATATTTTAATCGATTTTATTACCAACATTTATAATTAAGGAAGCTCGGTGCCTTCAAATTCTGAATAAATTTTGGCGATCATGGCCCACATTTACATTTTAATGAATATACAAAATAATGTCCGTGAAATTATATGCTACATTTAAAATTGACTTCAAATTTCTGGTTGTACAACATGGTCAGTTGGTCAATCCGTCTGTCAATAATAATCTGAAGTATTATTGACAGGCTGGAGAAATCGAATAAAGTGTTGAAATTTGGACTAAGTGAAAAGTTGACGAAGGACGAAAATAAATTGTTAACTAATTTTGCATGATCATACTGAAAAGTATATTATAAATTTTATCAACACGTTTCCTAAAATAGATAGTCAAAGAAATAGCTTGATTTGCTACAATCTTTCTTTAGAGATTAATTATGCCCAAAATGAATTTTTGGAAAAAGATAAATTAATACCAGCAAATTTCTAAGGGCATTTTTCTTTGTCTTGGTATTTGTTGATAGGAGTTCTTGCCAAGGTTTTAGACATTTCCCTAAAATATCAGTTTCTCACCACTATCGTCAAGTATTCAATTTGCTGTAGAAAAATAAGTTAGTTAAATGTTCTGTCCTAAATTTCCTATTTTCTCTAGGATGTTGCGCCAATCAAATTAATTATCAAATTAATTGGTATCCAGTAAATTTTCAAAGACATTTTTCTCTATTTGCTGGCCACAGATATTTTTCTAGTTTTTCCAGTCATTTGTCAAGTTATGGAATTTATTATAGAGATCAGGTAGAATTCATTATAGAATTTGGTGAGGAAATTTAAGTTTATAGATTGTTCTTTTCAGTGTTCATCAGGATGTTGATACAACTTTTATTTGTGCATTCCCCAGAGTTAAATTCTATGCTTCCAATGTGATAAAATTACTAAAAATATACGATTTGTGACACTTACATTCAAATATATTTAAGAATTTGTCTTCAAAATTAAAAAAATGCACATAACATTTTACTATCTATTTCAAAAATCAATCTACTAATTTTGTTCTTTTTGTAGAAGTTCAGTGTTATGCATGTAAAATTATACAATCCTGGTTTTGAGAAGTCATTATTATTATATGTTTTTAAACTAATATTAAATTTATATCAATTCTAATGTATATTTTTATTTATCATTAATTGATTGTATCAAATAATCATTATAAAAATTAATTATAAAAATGTAGCAACGCATTCTTTTCAAAAATCTTGTAATAATTTGACAATCTTATTAACTTTTCGTAGGGCAAAAAAGTCGAAAATGAAAATTTTTATATATCTTTACGTTTTAGAGGTTTCTGAACATTTGAGCATAGAAAAAATGGATGTATGTCTGTGTGTGTGTGCGGATACAATTTTTCGTCCACGATTTTGGGCACACGGATCAACCGATTTGAATGATTCAAAAAACATTCGATTTTTATCGATTAGAAGACGTGCTGATTAGATTTGGCAAAGGCAGGTCCAACCGTTTCGGAGATACGGGGTAAAAAGTGCAAAAAATGATAATTCAGTTTTTGGAAGAATGGAGCGCCCGATTTGAATGATTCAAAAACATTTCACTTGTATTGACTAAATTTTTGGAAAGGCAGGTACAGCGGTTTCGGAAATAAATTGAAAATAGTGCAAAAAATGCCATTTGGCGGTCAAAAATGATCATTGAACATATGCACATCAAACTATCAGGTATTGTATAGAGATTTGAAAAATAAGTACAAATTTTGTTTACATTTCTATGGGTTCCGAAACAAGATTTATAATGTTTAAATCTCAGACTGCGACGCGGCGCTTACGCACTTCGATATTTTGTCTCTAAAACATATATGAAATTACTGTGTGAGAAATACTAGATTTCAAAAAATTTCAAAATTAAAATACTCAAGATTATAAAAAAAACAAATTTGTCAAAAAAGTTCAAATTATCCAAATTTTCAAAATTCTTTGTAATCTAATTCAATCAGCTTTCAATATTCTTTAAGACTTTTGAAGATTATGAATTACGTTACGGGAAGTTCTAGCAATTTGCCTTAAGGGGTGATGCCATGTACCACTAAATTTTATTGTAAGAAAAAATCACCATTTTTTTTTAAAAAAAATCTATATAATACAATATCTAAATTTTTAGATGATATAATAAGAAAAATAAATAAAAAATAGAGCAAATTAAAAACGCGATTTTACAAGAAATTGAACCTGAGAAAAGAAAATATTTAGTCTTTTCTTTTTCATCAATATTTTTTTTTTCAAAAATGATATATAATCTAATATCTTAATAATTAGATTTTATATTATATAATAAATATAAAAATTAGAACAAGTTAAAAACGCGATTTTACAAGAAATTGAACCTACAAAAGAAAATATTTACTCTATGGAGTGTAGGTACTTATTACAAAAATTATACTTTGCTTTTCAAAATTTATTCTTTACTTTTTTTATCAATTTTTTTTGTCAAAAATCAAATGTAATCTAGTATCTTAATTATTAGGTTATATAATAAGACAACACTAAATAACAAATAGAGCAAATTGAAAATGTTTCCAAGAAATGTTTATAAAGATTTTACAAGAAATTGAACTGAACCAAAA
Organism: Ctenocephalides felis; assembly: GCF_003426905.1. Lineage (NCBI taxonomy): Eukaryota > Metazoa > Arthropoda > Insecta > Siphonaptera > Pulicidae > Ctenocephalides > Ctenocephalides felis. The sequence continues at coordinate 67,586,714 of NW_020539725.1, forward strand.
TAAATAAAAAATAGAACAAGTTAAAACGATTTTACAAGAAATTGAATCTACAAAAGAAAATATTTACTCTATCTAATGTAGGTACTTATTACAAAATTTATACTTTGTTTTTCAAAATTGTAAATATCTAATACAAAAGTAATTTTGTCCTTCATAAAATCTTAACCTCCATCCTCAAAGACATGCACCACTAATTTTATTAACCATTACCCTTCAATAAAGTTAAATTTTAAATTTATTCACTCAATCTATTAATCACATCTTTCCATTAATAATTCACTATCAGTTTCTACAAATGTTTTCGCTTTCTTTCTCGAAAATGTCAAAAGTCGCGATCGCGCTTCAAACAAGTCCATTCGAGGCGACTCTCTTTAGCGGACTGACGAAGACAGACGGCGAAGAGCCGGTCGAACCGACAAACAGACGTTCGAACAGACGGACGAACGGACGGACGGACGCACCTTGCACAGGTAAGAGTCAGTCAACCTTGCCAGTCGGTGACGACATGATAAGACAAGGTAATGTCTAACCAGGTGAGAATAGGGAAGAGAAATTTTGACAAAGGTTTGGAAATTGTTATGTAATCTTCTATATATATAAAAATAAGTCGGGTTTTCCTTCCTGACGAAATAACTCCAGAACGCACGAACCGATTTCGACAATTTTGCATTCGTTGGAAAGGTCTCGGGCTCCGCAAGGTTTATAGCTAAGAAAATTAGTGGTGCATCGTGCCTTAATGCAAGTTGCTGGAACTCCATTACTCCAATTAAAAATTCGAGTAATGACATTAGTGAGAATTATCAGAATTATGCTTGATTAAGGCAACGAGCAATTCTTGCCACAAAGAATAATGATGTACACGCACTAAATTTCACCATTCAATCAAAAATTGCTGGCGATTTGGTGACATACCAATGATTCCGACTGGTCTTCCGTTTGACTTCAAACGATTGCAATTTCCAGTTTGCCTTGCGTTTGCAATAACAAGTCGCAAGGCCATTCGCTTAGTGTTTGCGGAATAAATTTCAAATAGATTATTTAGAAAATCATTGTTTTTTACATGGGCAGTTATACGTTGCCTGTTTACGTGTTGGAAAACCATCCGCTTTGTTTGTGTTAACGTCAGACCAAAAAACAAAAAATGTGGTTTACCAAAGAACACTTCAATGAAACGGATAATTTGCGGATTCACTTTCATTTACTTAGAGAAGTTCAACTAAAAAACACTTCATTTTTGTAATCGAAATAAATTCATTACTGTTGTATAATTAAATAACATTTTTCCTTCTCAGATATAAAACAAACAAAAAATTTCTTCATCTTTCTCACGGAACCATCTGGTGGCGAAACGGAGTTCGTCGGGTTTGCCAGTTGTTTTATATAAAAAAAGTTTTTGTCAACATTATTAGATACAGATATCTAATATATTATAATTGGCGGGGTTCAACGGTTCATGGGTAAATAGATTCATCGCCGATATCTCAAAAATAATTAACTAACAACAATATTTGAAAGTAGAGGGAAAAAATGTATAATCAGTCATCATCGTTGCTATCGGGAGACGAAAGGCAATGTTTGATAATCCATAACAAGAGTTTTTTTTGTTGAAAGTTTTTTTTTGTTTGTTGAAACGGTTTTGAGCACTGTTGTTTAGTTTTCGATAACTGAATATAATTTTTAGGTATACTTTATTTAATCGTTTCATAAGTGTATTGTTTTTTCTGACTTAGATTAGATTTTGTATAACCTCTATGAAGGCTTACATGTAATTGGGGTAAAAATGACCAACTTAAACATTAAACTGGCAAAGGCGTAAAAAAAAGGTTAATAAAAATGTAAAAAAATCTGGCAAAAGTGTATTTATTTAATATTGTTAACGTAAAACTAATATATTTGTCGATCTTGAATATAAAAGTACTTATTAACTTTTCGAAGTTTTCAATTTTGCTAAGTATATATTTTCTTGACGATGCAAGTCACTCTATATCGCTTGACACCGAAACTGGAAAAAGTGTATGTATGTAGGCTAAAATTGTATCGACGTTTTCTCGAAAACGCCTGTACCAATTTTCAAAATTTAAATTTGTTAATTAATTTTGCCACATGATCAGCTTAACATCAGTTTCTTTAAAATTAGCAGTGCAATATTTCCCGTTCACGTTTTCGTAAAATATCTTGAACCGATTTTAAAAACTATTTAATAGATATTGGTTGGAAATCGGTTCAGTTTGACCCAGACAATTTTTTGTTATTACTTGTTGATTTGTTTTTTATCGATTTTGATGTAAGTTAACATGGTAATATAGTTCATGGTATAAAAGAACATTCTAAATTATTATAGTAAGGCAAAAGGCTCTATTTTACAAATCTTAAACAATAAACTTTCTTCAGACAGTAGAGTTTTTTTTAACCAAGTTTGATACCTTGTTGGTCCATTTCATATTTTACATTTAAAATTATAATCGCTTTAATAAAATATTAACTCATTTAAATTTTTGAGATTAAAATTTCATTATTACGATTATTTTACATATTTCTTAACCAAGATAGTATTTGTCTCACAGCTCTTTTTATTGAAACAAGAACTTCAAGATGGAACTTATTTAGTTCCGAAACGTCAAAAATAAATATTTTTATGATAAATAATTTTCCGAAAAATAAATACTTTGATTCAAAATGCAAGATACAGTTTTTTCATCAATTTATGATATTGTACCCGAACTATTATAATTTTGTTTCTATATTTAACAAATAATAAAGGTCAATAAACTTGTACAAAAATCACAAATTTTTATTTACTATTTATAAATTATCAATTTAAAACCCATTAAATTCTCATTGTGACGTCTTTGGTGGTTAATGATAAATAACATTAATATTACCATTCGTATAAATGATTTTTTATTGATTTCCCAAGGGCTTGCTAGAATAGAAATCAAAATATAAAAATGTCAAAATATAGATATATTAAAATGCAATTAAAAAAATATGTATGGGAATTCTTCGCTTTATCGAGAAATTAATTCAAATATATTGGTGTTGAAATATATTGGAAGTCATATATCATTTATCAAGAGGCTTTGTTTATACAAAGATTACCAACTACTATTCATTTTTAGCTAAAAATCGTAAAATTTCGTAAAAAATGAATATCAACTATTGTGAATGAGGATTGACTTGAAAATTTATTTATTATTAACTAAAAGTTGTAGAAAGTATATAAAACTTGCCTCAAGGCAAAATGCTACTTCTTCCAATTTCTAATTACCAATATCGATACTATTGATATCGATAAATTTTATAACAATATGATGTACATGGTGCACACGTTTCGTGTTACCAGTTCATGGTCATCATTAGTAATTCTAGTATGTAAATTGTCGCAAAATGTTTTTAGTGTAATCAGAGACGTGCTTTCCGTCGTTCAGAATTACAATGACTTTATTGCTAATGTAAATATGTAGCAGAATATTAGAATATATAAACAAATTGTAACTAGAATAATAACAACGTGTAATTAGCATTTTGCCTAAAGGACAGTTGCAAAACCTTCCAAAATATGTTCCTTCATCAAAATAGATGGGACAACCGGTTGGTTGCTTGACGTTGTGGAGAAGTATAATAACTTTAATATGAAGGTAGTTCAAATAATAAACATTAAAAATAATAAATTTATATAAATTTTAGTATCGCCAAAATATAATATGCAAAAATATTTCAATGCCATTTACATCAAAACTCATGTTTAAGCAAACTTTCCCTTTTAATTAAATCATAAATATCATTTGTTTAAAGATTTTTTTATACGACAGAATTTCATTGACTTTTAATTCGTTTAATTCGTTGAACTCTGATAATGACCTGATTTAACAATGAAGAAAAAAATAGTGCAAGTGAATTTTAAATAAAAATTCTCACGTCTTATAAAAGTTAATGCAAAAAATGCACGTTCTGCAATAAATATTCACAAGTACTTTGATGTTTGTTGAATTTTTGTGTTGAGAATTTAATTTTGCAATATTTTTCGAGCAGTAATAATATAAGAATTTATTGCGAAAATAAATAAATTTTTACCATGAATAATTGGTGGAAATATTTTGGTAAAGTAAATATTTTATATAGTAAAGTATTCAAAATTTATAATAAATTGCTTTAATGCCTTTTCTGTGTTTTTAACTTAGATTTTTGAATTTCAGACAGTCAAAATGAAAATGTTTTAGTGTTTAATTTATTTAATAACTAGGTGTAAGTGGTATTTTGTCTTAGGGGCAGTAGTTTGAATTTCTCTATATTTGAAAATATTCAAAATCAGGAAGTAGAAGCGGATACTTTTCATTGATCACACAAATTTGTAATTTTGCAGTATGATATTTATTTGATCACTTTTTACTGAAGATTTATATAACTCAAGATTTTTTTTTTTCAACATCAAATTTATTCGATTAATAAATTTTAACTATCAATTAATGCATATATATATAAGAATAATAAACGAAAGTAAATTCATATATGGGAAATATGTAACAGGACTAAGAAATAATTTGCTAAAGTAATATTTTTTTTTAATTCAAAATTCATAAGAAATTGGTTCAATGCTTTTTCAGTGTTTTTACTTAAGTTTTATAAATTAAATTAAATTTGAAAAATTAATGGAACTTACCCTAATCAGCCTATGGCACAGCCTGTCTTCCGATGAGCTCCGATTGGACTTTGTCACTTCGGCGATTAATTGAGACTTCATAATTAATTAAACTGAAATAGAAAAAAATACATAATACAAATATAAATATATACACACACATATAAACCTAAAAAGAATAAAAGGTTTAATAATGCAAGATATAAAAATCACCAGGTAGATCTAACATTCTCAAACAAAATTTATATATAAGACTGATTTAGTTCAAAAAGTTTTTCAGTTTTTTCAATATTTTTAATAAATATAAAAGCAATATTGAATCCTTAATTTTTTTTATTAAAAGCGGATGAGCCGATGTTTAACAAAAATAATTTAGTGTCATCATGTGATCATTCACCATGATTTTTTGTCAAAATCTACCAGATCAACAAATAGTGAGAGTAAAGTTATCTTTGTTAATTAGAATACGGAATCTATAAGGTTAAGGTATATATATATATTGTATAGTAATTTTTTTTTTCAAAAAGAGTGTACCCAATGTCGGTTATCGGAGCAATCATTCAATTTAGAGCCGGCCGGCCGGTGTCAATTTACAAATAAACTAGCTTAACTAATATAACCAGTCGGTTCGGTACAAGAACTCTACTCTACTCTATGCCTGCTTTTTAGTTATATAAAGGTTACATTCATTACGCAAATAAATAAGAAAGAAAATAGGATTTATAAAACCAGACTTAGAAGATCCATTTTGCATCTACCTGCCTGCTCCATCATCACATGATTTTGCAATACTTCTCTACTGATTTTTCTATCTATTTGAGGCATTGGCTTCATTATTTACAAAAATTGTATGCTTCCTTACATAACTTAAATTACCGTTTGGAAAGGGTTAAATAACCTAGGAGAAATACAAATGATAAGTTTCCAAAAAAATCATCTTTATTGCTGAATTGTTTTACTAATATCTGAAACTGATTTTTATTAAAGTCGTGCATTATAAAAACAAATAAAACAATTTTAAAATGCATTTTCTTTTAAATAACCAAGTTTTATAGCAATGTTAATGACCATTTTTTCTGTTCTATGTGGACTTGAATTTAATGATTTTTTTTAAGAAGCATCTATGATGGAAATGAACAAATTGTCCACAAATCTGGATTAAAAATAAATTTTGGTTTAGTACTACGCATCATAAAAAAGTTAATTATTAATTCTATTACTTATTTTCCTCAAATGAAACACTAGATTTATATTTAGATGTGATCTAAACTCTATTTTATTATTCTGTTCTAACTTTTTTCTCTTTTTCATGTAACAATAGCTTACAAGATTTAACCGTATTTTGAATGCTATTTTTAAAAAAATAATAAAAAAATATTAAATGGTTCGAAACCTTAAATAGACCCTAGATCTAAACCATTTTGTATTTCTCTTGCAGAATGTACTTCGAAGGTACTCCGAAGAGAAAATAGAAAGTGATAATAGAACTTTGACTCGACTGTATGTAACTATTAAACAAAATTGGAATGTTTAGAGTCATTGTTGATAATTACTTCTTGGACAGGGTTCAGAAAATAATAAAATAAAAAAAAATATTATAAAATATTTTTTAACGATAGGCCGGAATTTTTAGTTAGTTAACTAAAGATTTCAAAAACTAGTGTGATGATGTTTGCCTAATAATGTTTAAGCTTTCATATCGGTTTGTTTAAAAAATTCTGTCTTAAACAGATAATCCCAGAGATGCGGTTCTCCAACTTCGTATCATCAAATATTTCGCACGACTTCCAAATGAAATTATTCGATCGATGTTTGTATTTTCATAATAGAATAAGAATAATTTATAAGAACGTTATCAAAATAATATTATTTTACTTATGATTACAAAGAACTCAACTGATCATCACGCAAAATATCAACATAAGTCGGTATTTATTTCCGCATTTTTCCCATTTTTGGATCAAGTTAAAATTAGCAAAATTTTCATTTTTGTATCAAAATCACCAAAAAATTAGTATTATCTTAAATTAATTAAACTTTTAATGCTTTTAATTTTTTATTTAAATTTCAATCAATTATTGTTTTATTAGTAATTATTTCCAACTAAAATGGACCTGACCAGTGGCGTCGGAACCGTGTGGGCTGTGTGGGCTTGAGCCCACCCATGAATTTTGATGGGGGGGCTCAGCCCACCCATCAATTTCAAAAAATTATATGGGCTAATATCTCTAAAAAAAATAATAATATCTCTAAAAAAATATCTCTAAAAATAATATCTCTAAAAAAAAAAAAAAAACGAGCCCACCCATCAAAAATTTGGTTCCGACGCCACTGGACCTGACATAAAAAGCACTTTCGACTTTTGTGGATGCTTTCTTAAGAGTTATTTATATATAGACTCTTATTTGCAAAAAGTCATATAATTTTAATGATTTTATTATTCAGTTTTGTTTAACCCTGTCACAAATTGCATCTAAAAAACCGCACAATCACACACACAAACAAATCTCATACGTAATCTCTATATATGAAATGTATAATAAACTTTACGCCTGATTACAAGTTTCTAAAAACTTTCACTGTGATCTTGAGAGATCGAGTATAGACACATTTGTGTACACACACACATACACAAATTCATAGATACATTCATACTCATTTATGCACATTCAGACAAAACCACAAAAGTTCTTACTCAAATTCATACACAAAAATCGGTTCACATACATGCACATATATACTTTTTCCAAATTTGGTCTCAAACTCGACTTGAAAACTCAAAATTAGCAAATAGTCCAGTCATTAGAGTAAGTTCACCTCGAAATTTGAGATACCCAGCTGTAAGTCTGTGAATACCCTATAAATAGCACCCTAAAAGTTGTCTCAAAACCTACATATGGTAGGGTGTCAATACCATATGTAGGTTTTGAGACAACTTTTAGGGTATTTGCAGACTAGAATTTCAAGATTCTTACCTAATTTAAGCTTAAATGACTGGACTAAAATCGGATTTTCTGGCGAAAACAAATATCTCCTGGACCAGTTAATAAAATACAAAATATTTTATTGAACTTTTGGAAATTTAAAGGCAAATATATTTTTTTTTTTTTAAATTAGAATTAAAATTTATCTATATCAAACAAATAAAAAAAGTATAATTTTATTGATATTTTTAATTTGTAGAGAAATTGTTCGAATTTTTCCAAAACATTTTATCTTAAAGCCAAGAAAATGATCTATAAGGCTACATACATCACTAAGCTTATTTTTGGACATAAGATTTTCTCTTATTTTATATTACAACCAGATTATAATAAGATGAACAATTTGTTTCATCAGTAGCTCAGTCAGTAGCTTGCCCGACTCACACACCAGCGATCTATAGATCGATTCTTGGCACAGACATAAAATTTGAAATTAAAGTTTATTGAGTTAAAGTTTAATATAGTTTTAAGTAAGAAGTAAAATTTAAAAATAGTTGATTCGAAATTAAATAGAATTTGAAATGTTGAGTAGAATTTAAATTAAAAAAATTAGAAGTGAGAACAAAAAGCAAAATTAAAATTTGGCCAAGATCAGGTTTTTTTTTGTTATAATTTATTTTTGTTAATCAAGACTTTAATATCTTATTTACAAAATTGATATGTAAATAATACAAAATAATAAACAATAAATAATAAACATAAATTAATCATAAACACAATTAATAATAAGTAAATAAAAAACACAAAAAATAATACAAAAAATACAATAAATTGAATATAAAATGAAAAAGAACAGGTTTGAAAGAAAAAGAATGAAAAAATCAGTTGTAAAAAAAATGGATAGAATAGAATACCTACATATAAAAGAGACAGTATAGGGTATCTATAAAGATAATATAAAACGTATATATTCTTATAAAATAATAATAATAATAATTTATTAGATATGGAAAATCTAAAATATTTTTCTGCAATCTAGACCCATTGTTCTTTTTTATAACAATAAACAAAAAAATGTTCATATCTTATATTACCAAACAAAAATTTGTTTATCCAAGAATGTGCTTATAAATTATTTTAATTTAATAATTTACTAAAGATCGATTTTACCATAGTTACAACATACATTCACTTTTTTTTTGAAGACTTTCTATTGAATTACACAATTGCCAGTCATTATTTTTGATAGATCAAAAACAATAAATTTGGAAGTGATAATGCAAAAATCGAAGAAAAGAAATATTTTAGAAAACAGAAAATCCTTAGACGAAATAATATAATTTCTAAATAATAAAAACTCTCTACTACTATTAATACTCTATTGTATATAATGTAAATTCAATTTTGGATAGGCTCAAATAATTCAGAATAACTTGGAACATAAATCTGATGGAGAAAACATTAATTTATCCTTTGGGAATTTAAAAAAAACAACAGAATTTTTAATATAGTTGAAAATATATTTTTTACGAGTATAATTTAGTTTCAATCAAATTAATCAGGTATATCTTTTCTTTATTTATATTTATATTATTCTTATCTTAGAATTAAACCTCGGGGTAAATTTACGTGCTACAGTTAGTGGCGCCCTTATGGACTGCGCAAACAACTAAAACTAAAGTATTTTGCATGTTTGCTATATATTAATACTTTTTTTATTTATGGTTATTTTCCTCTATAAATAATTTGGTACCGTTCTCAAGATGGAATTTAACCGACTATTAAAATTATGAATAAATTATTATTGAGTTGTTTATTTTATCCACGCTCCGTGGATTAAACAATAAATAAATGAATAATTATTAAAAATAATTATAAATAAATATTATTATTAATTATATAATAATCGAGCACTTTCGTTCCATTAGAATAGTTATATCGCAAATTAACATAAACTCCAAGTCGGAGGTCAATGGACTCTAAATTGGAGAATAGATTACGAGAAATTTTAAATTTTGTTATTGATAAATAGTAATTAAAAATTGCAAATTGTTATATAATCATATATAATTTAGATTGGAAAATTCAAAGATAAATCCGGATAGAATACTACTTTTTGTGACTTTTGACCCCAAATGATTAAAATAATAAAAAATCTAAATTGGGAGTATTTAAATGATTTTTCAAAATTCTAAACAGTTAAAAAATAACTAAATAAAATATTTAAATGCCCGTAGAATAAATTACTAATTTTTCATATTGAAATTGAAAATAATTTATTTTAAATTATATTTGTGAGTTATATATTTTTTATTTGCGACCTGTTTAAATAATTTAGAATTGTGAAAATTAATCAAAATTTCATTTAATATTTAATTTATATTTGTATTACTTCTTAATCTTCAATCGAATTGATATATATTTATAAAAAAATACATACAGATTTTGCTCTTACAATTAGATTCAAAAATATTTATTTTTAAATTTTAGAAATGTTTAAATAAATATATATTAAATTTTGCCATAAATTGAGTTTCAAATACAAATAATTTTAATATAAATTGATCAAATAGACAACTTTAATATCAATAATTTCAATTATGAGTTAACTTAAAAATAATTTATTAATTTATGTTTTTACGTGCAAAATTTGTATTTGTTTATCTTTTGTTATAAATAATTTAATAGAACAATTTATTTTATATTTAAAGATTTTCCGAGTATGTCAAATATTTATCAGAATTTATTCTAATATATTTATCAAAAATTATCCTAAATTTATTTATATTATTATTAACTTCCCGTAAAAATTAAATTCAATCCAAAAATAATTATTAACTTGGTTCAAATATTGAAAAAGCAATTTCTTTGTGTGTATGTATGTGCGGATACATTCTTTCATCGACGATTTCTAGAACACGGATCAACCGATTTGAATGATTCAGAAAGTACTCGATTTGTATTGATGGGGAGATGTGGTGATTAGTTTTTGGCTAAGGCAAATCTAGCCGTTGCGGAGATACAGAGCAAAAAGTGCAAAAAATGGCAATGCAGTTTTTGAGAGAACGACGTGCTGATTAGTTTTTAAAAAAGGCAGGTACAGATGTTTAGGAGATACGGAACTAAATGTGCAAAAATGACAAATCAGTTTTTGAAAAAACAGATATAAATGATTAAAAAACATTCGATTCGGATTGATGGGGAGATCTCAAGATTAGTTTTTGGCAAAGGTAGGTCCAGCTATTTTGATACGATGTTAAATGTGCAAAAAATAGAAACTTGTTTTTTTATTCGATTAAAACGATTCAAAAAATATTTGATTCACATTGATGATGGAAAGGCAGGTCCAGTCGTTTTGGAGATACGGAGCACAAAATAGAAAATCTATTTTTGAAAGAACCGTACATCCGATTTGAATGATTTAAAAACCATACGATTTTTATTAATAGGGAGATGTGCTGATAAATTTGTAGCAAAGACAGGCTCAGCCGTTTCGTAAATACAGAGCAAAGAATGCAGAAACTAGAAATTAGGGAGCAATTAAATTAGGAGCATCCGATTTGAATAATTCAAGACACATTCAAATTTCTTTTGATGGTGAAACGTACTGATTAGTTTTTTCCAAAGGCAGTTTTAGCCGTTTCGGAGATATGAGGCAAAAAGAGCCAAAAATTGTAATTTAGTTTTTAAAAGGACAGGGCATCCGATTAGAATAATTCAAAGAAACATTTTGGTTTTAAATAGTTTTTTAAATTCCCAAAAATCTAAAATGTTCCGGAATTTAATTTTATTTTTAGCTCAAATCTAAAAGCTCACTTATATACTAGAAATAAATAATTTTAACCTCGCAATTCAGTTTATATAATTCTTAGAAATATGAGAGAAGGTCCTTTAATCCTAACTTGGCTTGATTAAGTTTTGTTTATTCACTTTTCTTGTAAACATACTTAAACCTTGTCGTGCCATTTATAAGCTCTTATATTTCGTCTATGAAATACGAATAATGAAAGTTACACTATTTATAATAATCTATTTGAAACATTTAAAATTCCTCGAATATTTCATTGTAGTACGAGAAGTTCCAGCAATTAGCCTTAAGTCACTAGTGCCATACACCACTAGTTTAATTATTTATTACTACTACTATAAATTCCTTAAATACCTGTTTAAAGCAACTTCTGTCTTTTACACAATAAAACTTATTCAATAATCACAACATAATATCACATGTATCGCAAAACCTTAAACAATCTTTAGCGCGAACAATATTCACTGTAACAGCAACAACTTTAATAGATTATTTATATTTGTCAACTTTTAACAATCGTCCATTGTTTCAATTGTCTCTGACAATAATAATATTATTGTTATTATTTATTTATTTATTATTATTGATAGTTTGTTATATTTCCGAGGAGAGAGACGTGTTCGCTTGCTGGCGAAACGCGAACTGACATCGCGAAAGATTCGAAGAGTTTATCGGACGCGGCGACCGGTTTATTTAATAAAAAAATATATATGATAGTTGATATGAAAATATGCGATAACGATACGAATTTGGACATCGAGATTGACCAAATGTTATGTCAACTTGTGGTGTCCAAATGAACAGTTGACCAGGAGAAGATCCAAAATTTTGCTGTTATTGGGATATATGGGGATACAGATTTTTTGAACTCAATGTATAAAAATAAAGTTAATTTTAATATTTGTTAATAATGATTAAATTTGATATACCACTATTGGTTAAATAGTATCTCCAAAATGACTAGGCCTGCTTTTGCCAAAAAGTAATCACCACTTCACCACATCATTACGAATTGAATGGTTTCTGCATCATTCTAATCGGATGCTCCGTTCTCTCAAAAACTTGATTTCTATTTTTTATACTCTTTGCACAGTATCTCTGCAACGGCTGGACCTGCCTTTGCCAAAAACTAATCAGCACATCTCCCTATCAATAGGAATCGAATGTTTTTTGAACCATTCAAAACGGATGATCCGTGTGCCCGAAAACGTGGACGAAAAGTTGTATCCCTACAAACATACACACACATCCATTTTTTCTCAAGCATGCCAAAATCATTTTTTCTCAAGCATGCCAAAATGTTCAGAAACCTCTCGAACGTGAAAATATGCAACAATTTGCAATTTTGATTTTTGGACGATTACAATAACCAACCCTACGGGAAGTTAATAATAATTATAATAATAAATTTATGATAAGACTATCAAATTTTTCATGATTTTACAATTCTAATTAAATGCGCTAACTTTTAATGCAACTTCCCAGCACACTTTAGTGTATTTTTTTAAAATATGACCTCTCAAAGTCGAGCAATTTAAAAATTGTAAGTTCATAGTTCAACAAAAGGTCTGATTTTTTTAAAACTTGATATAATTGTGTCACTATTTTTGACTGTAGTCCTAAAAAATGTTATTTACGATTACGAATCTGAAGTTCAAATAAATAAAAATAATAAGAATTAACCCCAACAGATAAAAAATAGTCACATTTTCAACAAAACTCTAGTTCGCACTTAAAAGCTCATAATTTTCAAACTATACATGTAATAATTTTTTTTTTATTACCCTGTATCATATTTAATCTGGTGAAATCATCTCCAATTTAAAATCGATTTTAATTCTTAAATTATTTGATTTTTTGAAACTATGTTTGTGGTATTTAGGATTTTAGTTGCCCTTATCGCGATGCATCGAAAATCTTTTAAATTTGTAGAATTGGTCGAGATATTTTTGAGAAAACTTTGATGGAAGATATGAAAATACTATGTTATTAAAAAAAATTAAATTAGCTTACATACACAAACACAAACAGTTCAATTTTTGTGTCAAATAATTCAGAATGGTTTGAAAACTAAAAGTAGCACATCGACTTTTTTGGCAAAAATAAATTATTCCTCCTGGAAGCTGAAGAATAAAATTTAACATATTTTAAATACTAGGATGGTACTATACGCTAAAATGGAACGAAAATAGGTTTACTTACACCTAAATCCGGATTATTCCCCATTTTTATCTCCATTACGCGATTAACATGAATCAATATTTTTTTAAATTAAATTACATACTAATTATATAATATTTTCCATCACAAATGAATCCTTATAGAAACGTTAAATTTGATTATAAATTTAATCTGCTGATTATACTCACATTGCTTTTATTATGTATTTACTACATTGCATAAATTATTATTTAAAAATTATTAATTAAATATTAAAAATAACTAACTATAGAAATTAGCTGCAGCTTTTAATCTTATTGACCAAATTTTTAGATAACATTAACTGTTTCTTGAATTTCTAAATTAATTATTATTAACATTTAGTTTATTTATTATATTCTAATGAATGTATTATTGTAACTGTTAAACAGATGATATATATATATATATATATATATATATATATATATATATATATACATATATTCATATGGATGTGTTTTAGAGAATAACAATTATTTGCATATAGAAAGAGTTATAATACTAGTCATGTTGAAATTTGCACATCATCATGGAAAATTACAGTATAAATTACACACACACACACACACATATATATATATATATATATATATAATATAATATTTTTATATGCAACATTAAATTTATTGAATAAAATTTTAATCAGAACAAAAGTTTTGATTGTATGTAGGAAATAATTTAGTTATAAGTTGTATGATAAGTTGTAAAATTGTAATCGTAAATTTTGTAAATAATCGTACCTAATAAAAATCACATAAAAAATATTCCGCACGTTTTGACACTAATTGTGAGTCAACTCAAAAAACATAAAAAATACATAATTAGTACAAAAACCAATATTCAATATTTGAGTATAAAGTGATATATGAATTTAAGATAACATAATATTAAGTTGTAAAAAACAACGATTAGCATAAGTTGATTTGAAAAATTATAATTATATGTATCCGACTGAAGATGAGTAAAATCAGGATTCGAAACGTAGGCTAGATTTAATAAGTCACATTTACTTTCTGAAGATGTAACTTCATCACAAGTTTTCTATGTGAATGTGTATAAAAATGAATGTGTGTATGTGTGTATGCGTATGCGGATACAATTTTTCGTCGACGATTTCGAAAACACTGAACAACCGAATCGAATGATTCAAAAAAAAACATTCAATTCGTATTGATGGGGAGACGGAGAAGGATGGGGAGAATGGCAGGTGCAGCCATTTCGGAGATTCATATATTTTATAGAGATTTCAATAATAAGAACATTTTTGCCAATTGCGACGCGAACGCTCTGATTTTTTGTCTCTATAAACAAGTATACAGCGCGATTACTTTGAAAAAATATGAAAACAAATAATTTGATTTGTTTCAGTCATTTTGTTAAAAAATTTCAAAATTCGTTCATGGTATGGTGACACAAGAAAATTAATCCAATTACATGCACCAAAAGTTACTTTGAAATATTTGTACAAAGTTGAAAATTTGATCTAAATAGATTGTGTGTGTGTGCGGATACAAATTTTCGATGACAATTTCAGCAACACCACGGATCAACCGATTTGAATAATTCAAAAAACTATTGGTGGGTAGACTGATTAGTTTTTAGCAAAGGCAGGTCCAGTCATTATCGGAGATACGGGCAGACAAATTCAAATATGGTAATTCAGTTTTTGAGAAAACGGAGCCTCCGATTTGAATGATTCAAAAACAGACAAAATGAAGATATGGTGACATTTTTGGGGAGGCAGGTCTAGCGGTTTCGAAGATCCAATAAAAAAGTGAAAAAAAACCCATCAAATTATCAGATCTGTTATAGAGTTTTTAACAATAAGTATAAATTTTGTTTACATTCCTATGGGTTATGTTTATTCGTTAGACGGCGACGCGGCGTATACGCGCTTCGATATTTCGTCTCTATGCAGTTATTGCAGTATGATTGCTTTGAAAAAAAGTTCAGAAATACCAAAATATTTCAAAATAAAGAAAACATTTTTTTCAAGAAGTCTTTTTTTTCAAAAAATTTAAATTGTTGTCAAAAATTTATAGTTTCTCAATAATCTAATTTTTCCAAAGTAAAATTTTCTCAAAAATGTTAATCTTTTTTAAAAATTTTTTTTTGGTACGGGAAGTACCAGCAATTTGCCTTAAGGCACGATGCTATGCGCCCCACTAGTTTTCAAAATTTTCAAAAATATACAAAGTTTTACTTTACTTTTTACTTCAAATGTAAATTTTAAATTTACAATTCAGGATAAACCTGTATATATTTTCATATGCATTGCTTCTTAATGTAAACATTTTCAAGTGTTTTGAGTGACAAGATCGTCATTGTATATTATATGAATGAATAAATATATAGTAATTATAATTATCTATTTAAAAATATTTGAAATAATTGTTATTGATTATTGATCAAAATTTATTGAGTTTTTTGCTCAAAGATTTTATTACGGTACGGGAAGTTCCAGTAATTTACCTTA
>NW_020539725.1:67603762-67884191 GCF_003426905.1 Ctenocephalides felis
TGTGTGTTTGTTTTTAGGACATTGGCGTAGGATGATAATTATATATGATTATTTTTTAAAGACTCCAATTTTTTAGAATTATTTATTACTCACCAATTTTTTTAAATTATTCTTTAACAAACTCAAATTTTTATGAATTTTTTGATGATGGAATAGTCACTTTTCAGAGTTACCAAATATTGGTGAATTTGATATTTTTTAAATTTATTTTCCCTAAATTATTTGGTAAAAGCTAACTCTTAAGTATGCACCATTTTTTTTGAATTATTTCTGGGCTTTTGAAACATGTGTCCATTTATGATTAATCGCCAATTTAATAATGAAAACCAACAGTTACTAATTTTGCTAACTTTTTATGCCTAATGCCAATTTTCATAAATTATTTTATGAAAACGTGTATGTTGAAAATGTTATGGCCAATGTTTATAAAATATTTAATAATGAAAGCCATTATGTAACAGTTACCAATTCTACCAATTTTTTATACCTAATGGCAATTTTCATGAATTTTTTGATGAAAGCGTGTATTTCAAAACAAGTTTCAATTTTTGCTAAATGTTTGTCTAAAATTCTACCATTTTTGTATATTAACCAAATTTTCGAAATTTTTTCATGAAAAAGCCGAAAAAAATCACCAATATTTGATAAAATTGTAATTTTTTTCATTACTATATTTGTTACAACTGCTAAATAATTAACATTTAGTAACAGTAATGAAATAGTTGATCAGCACCTATTTTTATACTTATTTTGGCAACATAGGCCAATATTTTTGAAATATAATCGAACTTTATTAATGATTTGTTGAATATATCTATTTCAAATACAAGAAGTCTCAAAAAGTTACCAATTTTATGGACAATTGAGTAAAAATTACCACACTTGAATTTTCACCAACTTTTTATTTGGAACAAACCAATTACTAGCTTTGAACAAATATTATTTTTTTTAAATTAATTAGTAATAATTATTAAAATTTTCAAATAGTTGCAATTATTTATTTAATATTTGGTGCATAATGCCAATTTTTGAATTGTAACAAATCTTGTGAATTGTAATTAATTTGTATAAATTATTTGGATAAATTATTAAATTGCAGTTTTTATAAATAATTTGTATAAGAAGAAAATATAACAAACAAGTAGTTTTCAAATTATCTATTACAAAAACTATATCTTAATAGTATAATAATAATATAAAAAACAAATTTTAAATGATAACCAATTTTTTCTACTTAAACTAGTAACTAGATAAAAGAGTAAAAATTCTGATAAATTTTTTCGAACTGCGAGTGATTTTGCAAAATTATTGTAAATTATAAGAGAGTAAAATTCCTGATTTGTTCTAGGAATTTTTGTTGAAGAGTTTGTTCTAATTTTTGTAACAATTTCTAAAATTTTCTAAATATATAATTCTATAATTTTGTCTTGCAAAAAAGGCAGAAAAAAATATTCGCGTGCTGAAGAATCGTTTCCAAGTTCTAGGTCATTCTAAAATAGTCAATTGCAATTTTCAACCATTCATTAAATACAAACTACAGAAGCTAATAGTCAGCTAGAAATTTAATTTCCATGTTTTGTTTGCTATGAAAAATGCAATAAAGTTCCATACTAATACGTAACTCTTTAAACTTTGGTTTTTGAGTCCAAAATTCTATTTTTTTTCAAGAAAAGTTTTAGTTTTTTTGGAACTCGAAAATAATGCTCGTTAGTAGTTAATTATATTTTGTATATGGTGCCTGATTAGTTAATAGAGTCTTTTTCTTATCAAACAGATTTTCTCATCTATTTAATATTCTTGTTCCTTTTTCTTTCTCACGTTGAAATTAAATTTTATATATATAAATATATATGTCAGTATCATATATATAAAATACGTCGATACATCTGTGTTCGACGGTCGTATATATTCAAATTCGCCAAGATTTGCATTTGCATTCGAAGCCCTGAGAGAATCTCAATATCCTATCAGATTATCCGATATCGACTTTTGTCATCCTCAGAGATTTTATAAACAAGTCGATGATTGAAAGATCGAGTGATAGAAAAGTAGAATTATTTTATACTAATTTATAAAAAAAATGTAAGGCATACTTAATCTACTTTGAAATTTGATATACCATTTCTTCTAAACTAGTTTGTTGCTTCTGCACATTTTGAACAAGAAAACCGTTACAATGGTTAAAGACAGAGATAGATTTCTTTATTTTATTTTATTTTTTCCTATTTGTTTTATACTGTTTTATATTGGACGCCCATGTTTAGATAAAATGGGAAATCACAATTAAAAACGACTTAATAACACTTTGCTCACAGAAAACACGAATGCATGTACACAATCGTTGAACAGAGTGGGATTAATAAAATCTCATTATTAGAATCTCTATTCAAAAAGTTAAATTTTTTAACTTCCCGTAGGGTAGTTATAGTAATGGGCCGAAAATCGAAAATGAAAATTTTTGTATTTGTCGACGTTTTGAAGGTTTCTGAACATTTTGGCATACCTCAGAAAAAACGAATGTGTGTGTGTGTATGTATTTATGTATGGATACAATATTTGTCTACGTTTTCGGGCGCAAGAATCAACCGATTTGAATAGTTCAAAAAGCATTCGATTCCTATTGATAGGGAGATGTGCTGATTAGTTTTTGGCAAAGGCAGGTCCAGCCGTTACGAAGATAAAAAGCAAAGGGTGCAGAAAATGGAAATCGAGTTTTTGAGAGAACAGACCAACCTATCTGAATGATTAAAGAAAACATTCAATGTGTAATGATGGGGAAAAGGTGATTATTTTTTTGAAAAGGCAGGTCCAACCGTTTAGGAGATATGGTGCAAAAAAATGGGGAGTTTTTGAGAGAAATGAGCATCCGAAAATATTTAATATTTCAACAATTTGCTTTGAGGCACGATGCCATACGCACCACTAGTTTATTATAATTATTTACGAGCCATGGCGTATTATGCCTTTAGTTTTTATTAAATCTAGATTTCAACGACATAACCTCAAACGTTCTAGGTTGACATTTTGACGTTTTGTCACCGAAATATCTATATACACGTGACAAGACGATCTCGACCAATCACATCAACTCGTCTCCCATTTGTCGCCAATGACGATTCAGTATTCATGCCGTAACGCACTTCCGTTGCATTAACAGTTGTTTTCGCTAAGTTACTCTTACTCTAGTAATATTT
This sequence comes from Ctenocephalides felis, assembly GCF_003426905.1. Classification (NCBI taxonomy): domain Eukaryota; kingdom Metazoa; phylum Arthropoda; class Insecta; order Siphonaptera; family Pulicidae; genus Ctenocephalides; species Ctenocephalides felis. The sequence continues at coordinate 67,606,957 of NW_020539725.1, forward strand.
TACCATGAGCCTTATCAATATAAAAAAATGCAGAATCATTTTTTCAACAATTATTTCTTATTAGAATGATATCTTTCGTACGGTTCTTATTGTTTGACAGTTGTTTTCGCTAAGTTACTTTTTAGTTGCGCCTAAAGAAGTTTTACTTCAAAAAATAACTTTGCCAAACGTTTGAAAATTATAACCGAAATCTACTGATTTTTACAAACAAGCCTACAATAGATCAGTTACCAAGAGAATTAAAAAATTGACACCGCCAGGATGGTAAAAATTTAGGGTTCCATGTACCTATCCCATAAATCTTTTCCCCAATACGCCTCTGTCCTTTCCTAGCTCGATTTTAATTCATATCCGCACACTGTCGCCGCCTGACGTGTGTCTGCGCAAACACACACACGTGCGTTTAAATGCATCATATTTGTGCAAACTGCATCTGAAATCTGCTGATAAACATTATTTCCACTGAAAATATTCAATCAGACTGATATCTCACTGTGCACCGTCGTAGTTTCGATCTAGTTCCATAGGAATTTAGTGTTTTTCGGACATTTTTTGTGTGAAATTTGTGCCAAAACGAAAAAGATGCCTGACAGAATCGGAGCCATCGAGGTTGGTAGCATTGGGTAATATAGGAAAGTTCAGGTGTATAAATAACGGTTTTATAATTTGAAAATTATTTTTATTCAAATATTTGAATTTATAAAATAAAATAAATAAGAGGTGTTCTTTAATTTATTGGTTTTGGATTCGATTTGTGATTCTATCTTATATATAAAATTCTTTTGTGATGATGTATGAGAGGATACTCTTCCTAAACGATTATTCGGATTGTTGGGATTATAAAAATATAGTTAGATTGTAGAAATAAATAGAAAAAATTACAAAAAAGCGCTTATTATTGTTTGACATTGAAAATATTTGAGGCATTGTTTGACATTAAAAACAAATGAAGACTGTCATTTGCCAAACATAACAATTCACTTATAGGCTATGACAATATTAAAATATATTTATGAATATGAATAAGAAATATGTAACGTCTACATTATTATTGCCAAAAAAGCAGCTGAGATGTGCCAAAAATTAAAATAATATAATATACAGTATATGGTTTGGCAGATGAACAGTCTGCGCATGCGTCTTATGGTTGTGGACTGTCAGTGATCAAACGCATCAAACATACCCTATATAATTCAATTTGACAGATTATTATTTTTGAACTAAGGAAGTCATGTTTTTTTTAATGACAATTAATCGTATTTTATCTAGAAAAACCTTTATTACAAATTACAAATCTGATAGGTATGAACTATGTTAACATATACATTCTGACAACATCAAAACTAAACAGGAATAACTGTCATTAAAAAATTCAAATATGCACTAACTATTTTGTGTCTAAGATAAAAATGTCTAATTTTTCTTAAAAATTATTTGTTTTGTAGAATCAATAAATCCAAAAATAATTGTCAGAATAGTATATTTGATATCAATAATATTTTTTATTGTTCATAAATTTTGAAATATTATGCAAAAACCACGTGTTCTTTTTGCACATCGTTATGATATCAGTTTCATCAGTTCGTTTGTTTATGATTTTTAACTTCCCGTAGGGCAAGTTATAGTAATCGCAAAAAAATCGAAAATGAAAATTTTTGCATTTCTCGACGTTTCAAAGGTTTCTGAATATTTTGGCATACCTTAGAAAAAATGGATGTATGTGTGTGTGTGTGTATGTGTGTGTGTGTGTGTGTGTGTGTGTGTGTGTGTGTGTGTGTGTGCGTGTGTATGTATGTGCGGATACAAATTTTCGTCGACGATTTCGGGAACACCGATCAACTGATTTGAATTTTTCAAAAAACATTCGGTTCGTATTGATAAGGAGACGTGCTGATTAGTTTTTGGCGAAGTCAGGTCTAGCCGTTCCGAAGATACGGGGCAAAAAGTGCCGAAAACGGTAACTCAGTTTTTAAGAGAACGGAGCGTCCGATTTTAATAATTCAAAAAACATTTTACTTGTATTGACAAGATGAAGAATTGATCAAATTTTCATAAAGGCAGGTCTAGCGGTTTCGGAGATCTAATGAAAAAAGTATAAAAAAATGCCATTTGGCGGTCAAAATGATCATTAGACATATGCACATCAAATTATCAGATATTTTATAGAGATTTAACAATAAGTATAATTTTGGTTCACATTCCTATGGTTGCGTACCAATGTTTACGCGTTAGACGTCGACGCGGCGCTTACGCAGTTTGATATTTCGTCTCTATGCAGTTAAAGCAGTACGATTGCTTTGAAAAAAAGTTTAGATCTTTCAAAATATGTCAAAATAAAGAAAACATTTTTTTTTTTAAAAAAATTTAAAAAAAAAATTAAAAAAATTTTTTTTTTTTTTCAAAAAAAGTAATTTTTTGTCAAAAATCTTATTTTTTCGAAGTAAATTTTTTCAAAAATGTTAATCGTTTTTAAAAAAAATAATAATTTTTCGTACGGGAAGTTCCAGCAATTTGCCTTAAGGCACGATGCCTTAATTGCCTTAAGACAGAATTCCACTTACAGCTAGTTCCTTATATAATTGTATTAATAAATCCTCAATGTAAGGTCTAAACAACATTATTTTCCTCGAAATAAGGAATAAAATAATTTAAATCCTAACAAAAAAATTTTTGGACTCATATCAAACTGTAAGTGTTTTAGATTACTAATTTTATTGTCTTAAATTCTTATGAATTATTAATTTGGTTTTATATTTATTGTAGTTATTTTCCACTGATTGCTTGGAATTCAAAAATATAACTAAAAGCTTAATCAAACGTTTATCCAATTATTGAAATAAAAACAAAGTTAGTTTAAAAACATTTTTAATTAAACTTGAAAACGTCTGCAAAAATGCATAAGGAATAATATAAAATAAAAAAATAAACAATGTATATATATATATTTGACATAACATAAAAATGACAAAACATGAATTGATTTATGTCTATGAAATCAAACTAGGCATATAAGAAATTGGAGTGATTTTTTTCATTGTTTTACTTTTGTAATATTTTGTGTAATAACTTTGCATTTTATTTTTACAATTTCAATTTTATTAAAAGTTAATATTTCAGATTTGGTTGCTTTTTTATTATGTTAAAAAATGATATATTTTTTATTTTTAAAATATTAATTTAATTTGTATTATCACCTGGAGAAAGCAATGAATGTAAATTTATCCCATGAACGTTATATAAAAAAAATTATGGTGCCAAACGATTCAGAATGACTTAAAAGGTAGGTAAAACATAAAACCAAAACATAAACCTCTCTTTTCGTATGTATCAATTTTAAAGAATTACGTAACGCCACAACCATCTGACAGACAGACAGAAATAAAAATTTATTCAGTATATACAGTGTAAAATACAGTGAATTATATGTGGGTTTGTCTACCTGGGGGTATTTTACCCAAAAGTTTGTGGTTTTACAATATTGTCTATATATTTGTATTTGTACAATATTTTATTCATTATTTCGCAAGGACAAAAAAAGGAGACGATTTTTGTCACCTAAAAAAAAAATCCTTCATTCATTGTTTTATGGCTTATGTATTCACTGCGGGCTCGATCAGGTAGTTAGGCATGGCATAGTTCCCGTACCAGATCATTTCTGATGTGTACTGGCCTAACGCGCGGATGGTACTATTATCGTGATCCCTACACTTTCGATAAAAATTCTCGGTGAGCTTTTTTATGTGTTTGAGTATGGTCGGTATGTCCGTCTGTTCGTGTAAATATTTCGTTGGGTAGTAGTGTCTCGTCAGTGGGTTCCTTGATTTGTCTAGTACCAGTCGCAGTGCTTTGTTCTGTGCTATTTGTAGTCTCCGTCTGTTGGTCTTGGTTGTCGCGTTCCATGCCGGAGCGGCGTATGTCAGTAATGGTCTTATCAGTGTCAAGTAAAGTGTCCGCTTGTTCTTCACGCTTAGCGGGCTGTTGTGGTTCAAAAGAGGTCTCAGTAGATTCATCATCCCGTAAGCCTGTCCAATTTTTGTATTCGTATGTTTTGTGAAGCTGAGTCTATAGTCCAAGGTTACGCCAAGGTATTTGACTTCCTTGGACCACTCAGCTTCATGGCCCATTACCTTTAGTTTCGTCAAGTCAGTAAGTGTAATGGACCAACGGCTTTTTGTAAAGAAAATTGCTTCTGTTTTAGAAGGATTGATTTTAATTTGCCATTTTTCCGTGTAATCAGTCAGGGCGTCTATATGTCTCTGTATTTTTGTAGTCAGTAGCGTAGGTGAACGTGATGATCTGTAAATGGCAGTGTCGTCAGCAAATGTCAACAGTGTTGTGTCGGCGTCAGTGGGCATGTCGTGGATGTAGACGTTAAACAAGGACGGTCCCAGGATCGAGCCCTGCGGTACTCCCGCCGTCACTTGTTTAATCGTCGAGGGTGTGTTGTCTACTTGAACTGTGAAATTACGGTCTGCGAGGTAAGAATGGAGTAGTTTTGTGATGTATGGTGGAAAGTTAAGGGTTATGAATTTGTGTATCAGTCCGTCCATCCAGATGGTGTCAAAAGCCTTCTCGAAATCGAGCAACACCAATCCGGTATGGTTTCGTCTATTGAAGTTGAGTACAGTGTTTTCTATTAGTTGTGTCAGTGGATGTAACGTAGAGTGCTGTTCCTTAAAGCCGTACTGTGTGTCTGGTATAATCTTGTTTCGTCTGATGTGTCTGTTGATGCGTTTGAGCAGTACCTTTTCAGTTACTTTGCTCATTGTATTGAGGAGGCTGATTGGTCTGTAATTTTGCGGAGAGTCTGGCTGTTTCCTCGGCTTCAGGATAGGAAATATGGTCGATGTTTTCCATGAAGCAGGAAAGTGGCCTTTGGCCATTATACGGTTAACCAGTCGTGTGATTAGTATGTATGCGTTCGTTGGTAGTTGTTTCAGTATTATATTTTGTAGTCCGTCCGGTCCGGGTGCTTTCCTGTTCGGTAGTTTTCTGATTGTCAACTTTATTTCTGAAACTGTGGCAGGGTCTATTCGTAGGTCTTTGTCGTTAAATTGTTCAGTAAAATTTTGAATAGAATTGCGTACGTCTCGTCTTAAGTCTGCGTTGGACATGTCGGCGTTTTGTCTGTGTATGTTTTCAAAGTGTGTTGCTAAAATTTCTGCTTTGTCTGCTGGTGTCGTGGCGTAGTTGTTGTCAGGTAGTTTGAGTGGCGGGATAGGTGTTGTTTTCCTCGTCAGTCTTTTGGCTGTTTGCCAAACTTTGTGCGGGTCAGTGTTGATGGTTTCTAGTTTTTTAGTCCAAGTGTCATTCCGGTGCTCACGTATCTCATTATGAATAATTTTTGTCAGTCTGTTTACGTGTTCCTTTAGTAGTCTGTCACCAGTACGTTGCCACAGTTTCTTTATATTGTTCTTTAATTTAATTTTTACTAATATTTGTTGAGGAAGCGTGTCAAATGTGGATGTATTTGCGTGTCGCAGCGGTATTGTGTGTTGGATGGTGTCCGTGATCGTCCGTGTCAGATGTGTCACAGCCTCCTCTATGTCTGTATTGGTCTCTATGGGTATCGTGTGTCGTATATTGTCTGTAATAATTTCTCTAAAAAGTGGCCAGTTGGCTCTGGAATAATCCAAAATGTTGCGTTCTGGAGTATTGTCGACGTCGAGTCTGTCAGAGATAGTCATAAAAACAGGGTTATGGTCAGAGTTGAAAAGTGTTCTAGTTATGGGTTCGGATGTTATGTGAAGATTTTTTGTCAAGGCCAGGTCGATCGTGCTGTGATGGTGCGTCTGTACGGTGGCGTATCTGGTCGGCGTGTCAGGATAGTGTAGTTGTGCGTCCGTGTTGTTGTGTTCCGTCAGATATTCGTAGAGTCGGATTCCGTTCGCGTTGTTGTAGTTGCAGTTCCATGATGTGTGTTGCGCGTTGAAGTCTCCTGCCATTAAGACGTGTGTGTTTGAGTCAAGTAGGTTTTGTAGGTCCGTCAGTTGCAGTCCGCTTGCTGGGATGTAAATCGATATTATAGTCACTTTTTGACCCCTTTTGTATACATTAATAGTTGTTATTTCAGAACCGCCCGCTGTCAGGTTTGGCACTTGCTCGTGTCTGATATTTGACTTGATCAATATTGCAGTGCCTCCCCATCCGCGTGAGTTTGTCGGTCTGTCGTTCCTGTATACTTTGTAGTTGTTGATGTAAAGTCTGTCCGTAGGTTTCAGGTGTGTCTCGTTAATTAGTACAATGTCTAAGTCATATTTTGTTATAGTCTGTTTCAGTTCGTTAACGTTGTTTTTGAGTCCGTTGGAGTTGAAGTACATTATGTGTATGTCGCGTGCATGCTTTATGGGCATGCCGTTAAAAAGTTAAGTATGGTTGTGTATTTGTCATTGTAAGTCATATTTGTGTTCAATGTCTTTGTCAGTTTATAAAGCTCACTGAAAATTTGTCTTACCTCGGGATCCGCGAATAACTTCCTGATCTCGCCCATAACAGTAAATAGTCCCTCCGGTGTACTCAGGTCTGGATCGGACTGGCTGGTGGTAGGCCGGATTCGTGAGGATGCTGGCCGGATCGGTTCTGGTGCTGGCTGGATCTTCGGCGATGGATACTGGGAGGCCGGCTGTGTTCGTGGTGATGATGGTACCGGGAGTTCAGGAAACGCAGATCTGTTGTTATGGCCATCGTTGGTGGGTTTTAAAGCTGACGAGAAGCTCCTCGTCAGCGGCGCGGGTGTTGGCGCTGGCCTGTATGTTTGGTGTCTCTTTTGCGCATCTTTATCCCTTTTTGCTCTATAGTTAATTAGAGCTGGGCATTGTGAGTAGTTAGCCGGGTGGTTCTCTTGGCAGTTCACGCATTTCGGGTCCTCGGTTGGTGGCTTCGTGCACACTCCCGGTGGGTGCACGTTCGTGCATTTTATGCACCTATACCGCATGTCGCACGTGTACGAGGTATGGCCGAAGTTCAGGCACTTGTGGCACTGTATAGTCTTATTTAGTGGCCTGTAACTCTCCCATTTGAATATATGCCCTTCTATATTGTTTATTTCCTTTAGTTTGGCCATCTCTTGTTCCTTATCTAGAAGGACAATATATATAGGGAGTTTGCGCTGACTGCCGTCCGATTCCTTCTTCTTAATTTGGACCACCTGCTTTACCTTAATGCCCTTGGCTTTCAGCTCTTCTAGAACCACCGTTTCAGTCATGTCTGGATTTAGGCCAGTGATAGTGATTTTCTTAGGGATGTCGTGCTGCATAGTATAGGTGTAAAATTGAAAATCACAATCCCTTAGTATGTTTTTTAATTTTTTGTGATCTGCAATCGTATCGGCGAAAATTTTGTGTAATTGGGGTTTTAAATATTGGGTCCTGAATATTATTTTCGTCGTATCTTTGATATATTTGATCACTTTTAAATCCAGCTGGCCTTTGACGATGATAGGTGGAATCTTTGGATCTGTTACGGTGGTGTTCTTGGGTGCTAAATTCCCCGTTTTCGATGCAGATGGCTTCAGAGTGTTAACAGTCTGGTTTTCTATCACATTGTCTGCGTTGTTTTGCCTCAACCGCTTCTTGCGTTTGACTGTCCGGTACTCGTCTATCTCTCGATCCGTGTCCATTTCACTCCGGTCCGATAATGCCTGGTACTTGTTTTTTAGGACGGTGCTCGTCAAGACGTCCATCATGTCTTGCGACATTTCCCGAGGCTCCCGCCCGGGAATTCTGGCGTTTTTCTTACGATGTCCACTGAATTTATTAAAATATAAAATACTGTACTGGTTTTAGAAAATTTTGAATAACACTTTCAAATGTGCTAACTTTCAATCCATTACCAATTCCGACCCAGAATTTGGAATGAAAGTAGCAAAAGGCACGTTCACCTTATAATTTAGCGTCGGAAGCGGAGCAAGCCCCTGACAAATTTGCGCTTTGTTTACAAAAGACGCAATACAAGACCGATACTTGCGATGCGATCTCTTAATTATTTATTGATCTATCAAGTCCGATCGCGATCTGCCGATCCGGAAGTATCCGCCACAACCATCTATAGTATTCCATATAAAATATTTACTACATTTTCCAACTCTACAACGAATTCCGATAAACAAATGAATCATCCATAATAAAAATTATTCAAATTCCATAAATATTCACAATTATATCACCATCAATGAATAATAATAATATCGTGACGTACCAGAGAATGTTATCTTAAAATTCTGACCAAGTTCAAATTCTCCTTATCAGTTGTATTGGTATGACGTAACACCGTCTGGGAACCTCTGGTATTGAATTTAAATTCAAATGCAGAAAATTATCAAGTGACATCATGTAGTAGTAGGAGATAGTAGATAGAAGAAAGTTGTGACTGAATTTTAAATTCTTTGATAATTTTTTAATATAGTATTTATATCAAAGGGCAACCCAGCGGTTCAGCACTCTTAATTTCTATGTATATATTAGATATGTATTTTGTGTGGGTGTTGCAGCAATGCCCACGAAAGACGATTTTCACTTGAGATTATATATTTGATTTATAACATGAAGTGGAAATTTGATATCATACTGCTTGATATCAAGCAAGAATTGTGGCGAAATTTTATCTTAATTTCTAAACCACTTCTGCATGACAAATATACACGTAAACAAACAAAATTTTGCCACTTGCCCACGACGGCTACACATTTACATATCAGTTCACAAAAAATTAAAACGCTTTTCTATGACGAATATACACGTCAATAGACAATATTATGGCTCTCCTGCATGACAAATATATACGGCAATACACAAAATTGTGTTACTCTCTTATGAAGAATATACACAAAATTATGACGAATATGCACATCATACACAAATTTTCGATACTTCTCTATGACGACTAAATACGTTATCACACAAAATTCTGTCAATTGTGACGCATATACACGTTTTTATACAAAATAGTGACACTTTTCCATGACGAATATTCACGTCAATAGCATGAGTGTAAGCATATCATTTATACTTATCTAAAGTGGATATTTTATATCATACTGCTTGATATCGAACAGGAGTTATGGCCAAATTTCATCTTAATTTTTGAACGATGTAAGCATATAATTTACACTTATCTGAAATGGATATTTGATATCATACTGCTTGTTAACGAGCAAGAAATATGGCCAAATTTTATTTTAATTTTTAAACGGTGTAAACATATAATCTACACTTATCTGATGGAAAGTTTGGTATTATACTGCTTGATATCGAGCAAGAATTATGGCCAAATTTATCTTAATTTTTTAATTATGTAAGCATATCATTTACACTTATCTGTAGTGGAAATTTAATATCATACTGCTTGATATCGAGCAAGAATTATGGCCAAATTTTATAGTAATTTTTAAACGATGTAAGCATATAATTTACACTTATGTGAAGTGGAAATTTGATATAATACTGCTTGATATCGAGCAGGAAATATGGCCAGATTTTATCTTAGGTGTAAGCATATAATTAACATTTCGCTCAGTGTTAATTTTCTAGATAAACAAGTTTAGGCGTTTTTAGTATAATTGAGCTATTCATTTCATTTTGAGCAAATTAGTTTTGTTTGTTAATTTAATTTGAGAGTCGGACATTAACGCTAATTAGAACGAATATATATATATATATATATATATATATATATATATATATATATATATTAACACGTTTATCGCCACGATGTTATGAAAAAAAATATACGGATCATGCTAACTTTATTAAATAATTTTAGTTAAAAATGTACCAAGGAAACTTAATGTTTCAAAGAATTTTTTTTAACAAAATTACAGGCAAAATAATTTTTTATGTCATACATATATGACTGACATGGCCCTATATTGCGTATGTCTGACGTATATTGGACACAACACCAAAAAACATTTTTTTTAATTTATTCTAAAATTCATACGTTTCGGCTATAGTCATCGCCTTTCTTCAGTGAAAATTCAAATTAAATTTAAAACATTTGTTTCTCTCATTCGTCAATGTTACATACAAATACACAATTTTTTATCGGGCTTTTATTTTATAATTACCTTGAAAAAAATAGATGTAAGCCGAATTTTTGTCGACGATTATGGGAGCATGGATATTTTATAAAATTCCACCTGATTTCTGCGGTCAAAATACGCATTTCCACTCTATCAAATCTTAATGTTTCTGTTATCTGTCATCTGTTATCTATCTATTCATCATTGATAAAAGTATTAATATAATGTCATTTCATATGAGTGATTTTGCAAGAACAGTTCTTGTTTTTGTGATCGTATCTCGTGAACTTTAGAATGACATGAACGCAACACGCAATGACGTGCAAATGACGGAAAAATATACTAAATAATATTCTGAAACTTTTGATAAACATTGTAAACGAAATATTTTTATTTCTGTAAATAATGATTAGATTGAGCTATGAGATTTCTGCATTGGGCATAAGCAAAGAAACAATATGCTTTACCCTGATTTAGTGTCTTCCGCACTCAACAGGGGGTATAGTGTGCCCAAATTCATTACACTTTTAACACTAGATAGAACTGATTTTTTAACTTCCCGTAGGGCAAGTTATAGTAATCGCAAAAAAATCGAAAATGAAAATTTTTATATATCTTTACGTTTCAAAGGTTTCTGAACATTTTGGCATACCTTAGAAAAAATGGATGTATGTGTGTGTGTGTGTGTGTGTGTGTATGTATGTATGTATGTATGTATGTATGTATGTATGTATGTATGTATGTATGTGCGTGTGTGTATGTATGTGCGGATACAAATTTTCGTCGACGATTTCGGGAACACGGATCAACCGATTTGAATAATTCAAAAAACATTCGATTCGTATTGATAAGAAGACGTGCTGATTAGTTTTTGGCAAAGGCAGATCTAGCCGTTCCGAAGATACGGGGCAAAAAGTGCTGAAAACGGTAACTCAGTTTTTAAGAGAACGGAGCATCCGATTTGAATAATTCAAAAAACATTTCACTTGTATTGACAAGATGAAGAATCGATAAAATTTTCATGAAGGTAGGTCTAGCGGTTTCGGAGATATGGAGGAAAAAGTAAAAAAATGAGCCATTTGGCGGTCAAAAATGATCATTAGACATATGCACATCAAATTATCAGATATTTTACAGAGATTTTAACAATAAGTATACATTTTGTTAACATTCCTATGGGTTCCGTACCAATGCTTATGCGTTAGACAGCGACGCGGCGCTTACGCGCTTTATATTTTGACCGTATGCAGTTAAAGCAGTACGATTGCTTTGAAAAAAAGTTCAGATCTTTCACAATATGTCAAAATAAAGGAAAAAAAATATTTTTTTCAAAAAAAAAAATTTTTTTTTTTTTTTTTAAATTTTCAAAAAAAAGTAATTTTTTGTCTAATCTATGGTTTCTCAAAAATCTTATTTTTTCAAAGTAAATTTTTTTCAAAAATGTTAAACGTTTTTAAAAAAATAATAATTTTTGGTACGGGAAGTTCCAGCAATTTGCCTTAAGGCACGATGCCTTAATTGCCTTAAGACAGAATTCCACTTACAGCTAGTTTCATTATGTATTACACGTACTTTAAACGTTTAATTGAAACGTTGTTTCAGTATTGTAGATAGTGCAATGATAAATTCATCACTTACAAATAGGAGTGACAGGACAACCGTTTGGGTTGCCATCTATAACAAGCCACGTCGCTTAAGAAGTCAGCAAATATATTATATATATATATATATATATATATATATATAATTTTGTGTGTATGTATGTATGTAAATATATAAATGTTTGCCCGAGGTCGACGCGTGTCGATTTTCGCGTGTGTGTAACTTTGTGGCAGGCACAGCTCTTCATTAAAATTTTTCATTACCAAAAATTTCATGGCCGAATCATATTACTGGATACTAGAAATTCGATGCTCATTAATTTTGCCCAAAATAACACAAAGTTATTATTAGTTGACGAATGTCTAGTCTAGTATACTGTGGATATATTGATTTTAACCTTCCTGTAGGGTAAGTTCTAGTAATCGCAAAAAATAAAAAATGACAATATTTATAAATTTTTACGTTTTTCAACATTTTGGCATACCTTAGAAAAAATTTATGTTTTTTGTATAACAAGGAAAATGCGTTTATACATCCCAGACTGGGTCTTTTGTCTGGGTACTCAAAACAGCTTGGGTATAATACCGATTAAAACCTTCGCTTATCTTTTGGCTTTAGTTCAATTTTTTTATGGGGGAGGCTCTAGAATGCTACATTCTTGCTCTGAAATTGTACATTCTTTACTAATTATTACCATTCGATCGTTTTCTTTTCAAAGATGGCAGGTTTATCAACACGTTGGTAGCAAATGTCTTGCTTTTAGAGTTATTTCTTATAGTGGAGACTCTAGAATTCTTTAATTCTTGCCCTGAAATTATACTTCTCTCTTAACTATTGCCATTCGACGGATATAATACCGATTGAAACCTTCGCTTATCTTTTGCCTTTAGTTTCATTTTTCATGGGGGGACGCTCTAGAATGCTATAATTCTTCTTATAATTTTCCCTGAAATTATACTTCTTTCGTAACTATTGCCATTATTTTCGAAGATGGCAGTTCTATTAACATTTTGGTAGCAAAAGTGTGGCAAAAATGAATGTATGTGTATGCATGTATGTGTGGATACAATTCTTCGATTTGAATGATTCAAAAGACATTCAATTTCATATTACAGATACGGGGCAAAAAGAGCAAAAAGTAAATAAAAAAGCTATATTATCTGTATTGACGGAATGAAAAATTGACTAAATTGTAAGGCTGGTTTGGCGGTTTTGCACGTCAAATTTTCAGTTACTTTTTTAAAGAAAAGGATTTTTTTTGGGTTCAACACCAAAATTTTGCAGAAATTGATGTGTTGGCTTTATTGATAATATGACTTTTTAAGCAATTTTTTAAAGTATATTTATATTAATTGTATTATTATATTAGTGTATATATATATATATATATATATATATATATATATATACAAATATCCTTGAAGAAAATTTTCTCATAATCTTATTATAGTGTTAGCGAACTTTCAAGACTTTCCGGCAGCCAGTGGTTATAAAGTCACTTTTACATGTCATATTTTATTTAAAACTGTTCCAAAAACTCTAAAAATCACAATCCAATCATTCATCCAAGTTTTAACCAAAAATTTTAAACCAAAATTTAAAGAAAATAAAACATTCCGGAAAGAATCTGCTTCAAATGGAGTTTGTGGGAAGGACCATTTGGCCAGTTTATTAATAAATAATTAAAAAAAAAATTCTTTGATGGATTTTCCGAAACTTTTCATGATGATAGACTTTTATAGTCTAAAAACGGATATTCTAATTTATTATCGGTCTACGAATAGTGGTTTAATTCAAATACTGGGCCTTGTAAAATTTCAAACTTGTATCGTAAAGTTTTAAATATTGCAAAATTTGATTGATTGAGGATTAACTTTCCCTAAGGCAATAATTAGTTTATAACATTAAATTGAGACTAAAAATGTTGAAATATACAAAGTGCAGAATAGACTTTATACATTCTATATATTATGTATCTGTGTATTTCTAAATATTTTAGCATATTGTAGAGGTATGTTTGCCAATAATTTTCACTCGATAATATCAGTCACGTTGTTCGGCGTCTCCTTTCAAATGTTTCAAACTATTTTAAAATAGACACATTGCAAATTATTTAACTTTTAGTTTAGTAGTTTACTTCTGCCGAACTTGTGATGTGCTCATAAATCAATGGAAATAATAGGAAATATATAAGAAAATTTAAAACCTCAATAAAAAACGAAAAGCTAATTTGTGATACCTAGTTACAAACATTAATTTGTAAAATATAATTATATATAAACTTAAACATATAAAGATTTTCTAATTCAAATCAGGATTTATTATATAAACTATAATTGTGATAGTGATTTCTAGTACTGCAACAATTAAATTGTAAAATTATTAAAAGTGCAAAAAGGTAAAAAAAATAAATTTAATGATAAAAAAGGTGATTTTTGGGAATTTTTATTAAAAAAATACTTATTTAATGATTTCAAAATTTAAAGAATATATTTATACATGTTTTAACAATATATAGTGAAATGTTTGAAAAAAAAACTTTAAGCAATTTTATTGTAATTGTATTATCTATTAAAACTGATCAATAAATAAATTTGGTAAGTGTAACAGAAAAATCAAAATTGGGGACATGCATTTTTCAATGTCTCTTCTGAAAAAATTAAGTAAAGTGATCAAATACATTGAAAAAAATAAGTATTAGAGTTTGACAACCCTTGATGAAATTATTATTTTTTTTTCATTTAAAATTGAGCTTTTTCATAATTTCAATCGAATTTCAGTCACAGATAGAAATCGAGATGAAAGCTGATGAAATTACTATAATAATTCTTATAAAATAGGGGTTTGTGGTAAGAGGGTGAATTTTCTGGATAATATGTGTTTAATAAAAAATAAACAAATATTTAGGGAGGCCAACATTTATTACTTGTTCTCAATTAAAATATACGAAAACATTTTTGCTCTAAGGAAAAATAAAAACATAAAATGAGCCCTTTGAACTGACGCTGATTTAATGGTTACATTCTTTAATTTATTATTTATATACTTATTTATTTAGTTTTTTACATTACTATAAAAAAAACTGGATGTGCATCAAATTTTTTCGTTCCGGGGTGACATTATTTTATACTAAAAATGTATTAAAATTTAATTAGTTATATGTGGCTTAACTATTTCTCAATAAGTATGTTAATATTATATAATTATATAAATATAAATATTTAAGTTGAAATAATAAATAAATTTTAAATATTTAAAAAAAAAATCAATACATTTTTTTGTATTTGTTCATTAATACTTTTAACAAATTATTATAATTTATTTATTTTTAAAACATTTTTTTAGAATATTTTTTGTCCTAGGATGAAACCTTAATTTAGGTGAAAGGCTCATTAGTACAAAATCGTTAGCTCATTAGTAGCTTATTAGTAGAAATATATGTTTAGATTTTTTACCAAAATTATTGAGAAAAATTTGGATTTAATCAGCTAATTGTAAAGAAACTTCAGTGTAGAAAACATTGTTGAAAAAATTAACTATAATATGCAAAATGACATCGGATACTTCTCAAATTCTATAATTAATTAATTAAATTAATCTTCTACCAAAAATATAACACGACATTATAGAAATCTAATATTTTCGTCAATTTTCTAAAAATATCTTGTAGTTGCGCGTGCGAAGTATT
Organism: Ctenocephalides felis; assembly: GCF_003426905.1. Classification (NCBI taxonomy): domain Eukaryota; kingdom Metazoa; phylum Arthropoda; class Insecta; order Siphonaptera; family Pulicidae; genus Ctenocephalides; species Ctenocephalides felis. Next base: position 67,622,265 of record NW_020539725.1, read on the forward strand.
TAGGAAATGAACTTGGCCTACTAAAGTTTTTAATTTTACAAACAAGATTTATATTTCAAGAACAACATTTGAGCAGTTTTTTTTGCGAAAAAACACCTAAAGTCTGATAAATTTATTTTGAATATTTTTTTCAGAGTCTTAATTAGTCTTAATATAATTTGAAACGAACGCTAATTATATATTAGTAATAGAATTTAGAAGTGTTTGTTTTCAAACTAAGAATCAGGTGGTTAAAAAATGGAAATTTTTGTCAAACCAATTTTCATATTAATTTAATATATACTGAATATTTTTATCCTCGTTTTATTTTATAAATGAGTAAATTCATTGATAATAAATAAACACATAATTAATACTGGAAATACAATACTGATAAGATAATAAGTATACTTTCTGATAAGACTCGAAAAAAACAAATATAGTACGAGTTTTTTTTTCGTCATCAGTCATCGACATGATTTTGTAGTGCATGAAATCATTATTTAAGTCAGTTTATTAAAAAGAGGATATTTTTGATGATGATTAATTTGAAAATTAAGGAAAATGAGAAAGTAAATATAATTGTAATATAGAAAAATTTCATGTTGGTGTAGAGCAGTTTTGTGAGTGTGTACAAAGTGTGAATGAAGTTTCTAATGGGCAAAATAGTTCTTAAGAAAACGTTTGGTTTTTTATATTTAGAAATAATAATTGTGATATTTTGTGAATTTTCATGTCGAGTTGCTGAAAGGCAATTTAACCATGTCCATATGTGTCTGACGCTAAGAAAACAATTTTGTTCTGTGATACATTAAGTTTCGTTGATACATTTTTAACTAAAATATCTAACAAAGTTACAATGAAGCATAGGATTTTTTCCGATATTACCGTGGCGTTTAACGTGTTAATACTAGTACTCTTTTAGATTCTGATGTATATTTTTATTAGGAAAGAACCTGTTCTTATTAGTGATAGTTATCCCCTTTTTATTTGATCGCCCATCTCGATATCGAGCAGTACGATTCTAAATTTTTACTTGAGATCATACATTTCATATAAAAATAGTCTTTTGGGGGCATTGCTGCAACTTACGCACATTGACATTTTTTCATAATTTTTTTAATAAAATTACTCAATTTTAGTGTTTTTTGCACTCACCAGAGGGTCTACGAGTACAGTGCCTAAATTCCTTCAAGCCTAAAATTTTTAAAAAACTTATTATCTTATTATTATTATACTAGTACTTCAAACATTTGATATTTTTTATATTTTATATTTTTGTCAAAACATATTTGTATTTTATTTTTTACGTCTATTTTTTGTTCTTTAAATATTTGTTATTTAAATTAAACAGTTTTATCCTTTCTTTATTATATATTTATAAAAATCTTTTCCTGGAATTGAACCTAGGGGTAAATTTACGAGCTGTAGTTGGTGGTGCCTCTATGGAATGCAAAAGCAATTACAATTGAAGTAACGGCAAAGTGGCAGTGACAATAAAATATATAGGAAAACAACTAACGTTGTCGTCTGTACTGTATTTTTATAACAAACCACAACAAAAATAACAAGTTTATCCTCTCGTGTTATCTTTTTTTTTTAAAATATGTATAATTATAATAATATTTATTTATTTAATTAGTACCACAAAATTATTGGCATTACGTTATGCTATTTCTATATCTTCTTATTTCTGAAGATGAAGTCAAATTATGTCGAAACATTTAGACTCTAAAATTTTAGAGTAATGATTTCCATTAAGTCTTTGATTTTTATTCGATTTATTTTTTGAATATTTTATTTATTTATTTATTAACTTCCCGTAGGGTAAGTTATAGTAATCGTCCAAAAATCGAAATCAAAAATTTTTACATTTCTCGACGTTTTGAAGGTTTCTGAACATTTTGGCATACCTCAGAAAAAATGGATGTGTGTGTGTGTGTGTGTGTGTGTGTGTGTGTTTTGTATGTCCGCGTTTTTTCGTCCACGTTTTCGGGCGCACGGATCAACCGATTTGAATGGTTTAAAAAACATTCGATTCCTATTGATAGGGAGATGTGCTGATTAGTTTTTGGCAAAGGCAGGTCCAGCCGTTATGGAGATATGGAGCAAAGAGTGCAAAAAATAGAAAGCGAGTTTTTGAGAGAACGGATCAACCGATTTGAATGGTTTAAAAAACATTCGATTCCTATTGATAGGGAGATGTGCTGATTAGTTTTTGGCAAAGGTAGGCCCAGAGGTTTCGGAGATACAGAGCTAAATTTAAAAAAAATGGCTGTTTTTGAGAGAACTAAGCGTCCGATTTAGATGATTGAAAGAACTTTCTGCTTTTTTCAACAAAATAATTGATTTTGGAAAAAAAAAAAAATTTTGTTTCTAATTTTTTTTTCAAAAAAATTTTTTTGTAATTTTGGATTAAAAATTCAAAAAATCACCCAAGCTAAGCACAGTCTAACTGCCACTCTCGTACAAATGTTTACCCAATTGCGTTTAGACTGTTTGTGTACTGGAGCACTTTTCCAATTTTGTGAAAATTATTGAAAAATGTGAAAATGCCGCCAAGCTGAGCACAGTATAAGTGAAAATGTCGCACAGAATTATTTGCAAATGCGTTTAGACTGTGACTATGCGGGAGCACTTTTTCAATTTTGTGTAAATTTGGCAACTATTTTTTTTTTGGAATTTGATTCGAAATGAAATGACGATTGTTAATGTTCTGGAGATATTAAATTGATTTATTTATAATTAACTTTCCATAGGGTAAGTAATCGCAAAAAAATCGAAAATGAAATTTTTTATATATCTTCACGTTTCAGAGGTTTCTGAATATGTTGGCATACCTTGGAGAAAATTGATGTATGTGTGTGTGTGTGTGTGTGTGTGTGTGCGTGCATGTGTGTGTGTTCGGATACAAATTTTCGTCGACGATTTTGGGAACACGGATGAAGCAATTTGAATAATTAAAAAAACATTCGATTCGTATTGATAAGGAGACGTGCTGATTAGTTTTGTCAAAGGCAGGTCTAGCCGTTCCGAAGATATGGGGCAAAAAGGGCCAAAAACGGTAACTCAGTTTTTAAGAGAACGGAGCGTCCGATTTGTATAGTTCAAAAAACATTTTACTTGTATTAACAAGATGAAGATTTGATCAAATTTTCATGAAGATAGGTCTAGCGGTTTCGGAGATCTAGTATAAAAAACTAAAAAAAAATAACATTTGGCGGTCAACAATAATCATTAGACATTAGACATATGCATATCAAATTATCAGATATTTTATTGAGATTTTAACAATAAGTATAAGTTTTGTTTACATTCCTATGGGTTCCGTACCAATGTTTTTTCCGTTAGACAGCGACGCGGCGCTTACGCGCTTTATATTTTGTCTTTATGCAGTTAAAGCAGTACGATTGCTTTGAAATAAAGTTCAGATCTTCCAAAATATGTCAAAATGAAGATAACATTTTTTCCAAAAAAAAATTTTTATAAAAAAAAATTGTTTAAAATTTTTTTTAAAAAAAAATTTTTTTTTCAAAAAAAAGTAATTTTTCGTCCAATTTAAAATTTCTAAAAATCTTATTTTTTCGAAGTATAATTTTTTCAAAAATGTTAATCGTTTTTAAAAAAATAATAATTTTTGGCACGGGAAGTTCCAGCAATTTGCCTTAAGGCACGATGCCTTAATAGCCTTAAGACAGAATTCCACTTACAGCTAGTTTTTTTTCCAGGGACCAGCGCACCTGCGTAGGGCGCACACGGAGCGCCTGCGTGAAATCTTCCTGAAATACGCCTCGTACAGGGCTCCAGATGGAGAACTGTACATGACCCCGGAAGACTATGTCAGAAAATATTTGGGACTCTTTCCGGACCCCAAGGAATCCGACGCCAAAGGTAATAAAGGAACCACGACCAGATTTATAGGGATACACATCTTACTTGTAATGGCTATTTTCGGTCACAGGTTTTACGTTATATGGCAAAAGTAAAGGAAATAAAGTTAGGTAGTTCAAACTAATAACAAACAAATTTTGAAATTTGTGCTATTTGTAGATTCGTTTTAAACCGGTGACAAAAGAATCAATAGTTAAAAAAAACGTATTATATCCATATGCGTAGATTTTTTGACTACCAACATATTGAGAGCCAACATCAAGAATATATTATTTATCAAATTAAAATAGGTTCAGCAAGAATACCGAATCTCCAACATGATCTTGTTTACAGTTATGTTATAATAATTCTATTATAATTTTTTCCTTTATTTCAGATTTGACGTACAACGCAGAATCCGTTCGCCTGATTGCCGGAATAGCAGACACCAGCAAAGACGGCCTGATATCATTCCCGGAATTCCAGGCCTTCGAAGGGACCCTCTGCGCCCCCGACGCCCTTTACAAAACCGCCTTCCAATTATTCGACACCAACAGTAGCGGGGCGATAAGCTTTGGTAAGGAAAATAATTAAAAAACAAAAAAGTGACGTAAAATCTAGTTTGAAGATCGGGTATTGATAAAAATTGTATGAATAGTTAAAAAATTTATTTGCTATACGTACCTGTCTACCTATTCATATGATTATCTGTCATCATATCCAACTGTTTACCTATTTATCTGCCCATATATCTACCTATCAGTTTACTTATACATCAGTTTACCCCTGTACCTGTTTACCTGTCCACTTTTTTACCTGATCACTGATCACTTCATCAGTTTATCTGCCTACCTGTGTCCAAACAATACCTAGGTAAGAAAATAGAAAGATAGACAGATAGACAAGTATCCACTGGCAGAAAATAGAAACATAGTTATACAGGTAGACAAATAAATTGGTTGACAGGTAGATTGGTAAACAGGTAAATTGATAGACAGGTAAATTCGTGTATTTTGAGAATTAACTTATCTACCAATTTACCTATCTACCAATTTATCTGTCTACTTTACCTGTATGCCAATTTATCTGTATGCCAATTTATCAGTCTGCCAATTTACCTGTCTGCCAATTTACCTGTGTGCCAATTTACCTGTATGCCAATTCGCCTGTCTACCAATTCACCTGCCAATTCACTTGTCTACCAATTTATATGTCTACCAATTTATATGTCTACCAATTCACCTGTCTATCAATTCACCTGTCCATCAATTTATCTATCGACTAATTTACCTGTGGACCAATTCACCTTTCGATCAATTCACCTGTCTACCAATTCAAATATTTACTAATTTACCTGTCTATCAATTCACCTATCTAGCTATTTACCTGTCCACCCATTCACCTATCTACCCATTCATCTGTCAACCAATTTATCTCTCGACCAATTCACCTGTCGACCAATTCACCTGTCGACCAATTCATCTGTCGACCAATTTACCTGTGTATCAATTCACCTGTCTACCTGTTTACCTGTCTACATATCTATCTATCTACTTGCTTAACTATCTTTCTATTTTCTACCAATCTACCTTTCAGCCTGTCTACCTGGTAACTTGTCTATCTACATTTCTACTGTCTTACCTATGTATTTTTCTATTTGCCTACTTTTCATATTTTTTATTTATCTACCTGTTTACCTGTCTACCAGTTCTACAAAAATAAATGAATTCTTCATTTCGTCATTACAAGTAAATTGTTGCTTAAATCATTCAAATCGGATGCTCCGCTCTCTGATTTTTTTTACACTTTTTGCTCTTCAAGGCGGGACCTGCCTTTTTCAAAAACTAATCAATTACATTTTTCAGACGAGTTTGCTTCCATAATGAGAAAGACTGAACTACATTCAAGGATTCCATTCAACATGGACGGAGGATTTGTACAACTATATTTCGGCAAAGTACGTATCATAAAAAAAACTATTTTTGAGTGCCTAGATCCTTACTCATTTTTTATTTTTTTAGAACAAAACAAGACAAATCAATTACGCTGAATTCAGTCAATTCCTGCACGATTTTCACGAAGAATACGCCATGGAAGCATTTAGGAGTCGAGACAAACACGGGACAGGGTTCATATCGGCTGTAGATTTTCAGGTAAAAAAATTACTGTTTTTGTGTAAGGATGTGGTTTAGTAATTTAGGTTTGTTACAGGATATTATGATCAATATAAAAAGCCATTTGCTGACGACGCAGGTTAAGGACAATTTTGTTTGCGGTTAGTATCTATATTGATTTTACAAGGATTTTAGTAGTTGACCAGCTTTATATTTATATTTTATATCCCAGATAACAAATGGAACAAGAGTATCATTCCCCTACTTCATGGCCTTCAATAGTCTTCTAAACAATATGGAATTGTTGAAAAGGGTTTATCTTCATGCAAGTGGTGGATCTAGGACGACTGCAGTCAGCAAAGAGGAACTTCTGCATTCTGCACAATGTATGAGCCAAATTACACCTTTGGAAGTTGATATTTTATATCAACTTACCGGTCTACTTCATCAAACTGGGTAAGGGACGGAGGAAAACTTTAGTACAAACAACTTTAGTTGTAACAATTTTTAACTTGATTATTTTGCTGCACTTTAATGTATTAATGCCACCTTGAATATAACAATTTATTTTTATTTCTTACCGCTTTTTGCACAATTTCTTTGCTGCAGAAAGTGGAAATGGATAGCAGGGAAAAAGACTCCAGTGAAAGTCAGGTTGTTTGCACCTTATTGCACAAAGCACACAAAAATTATTTTTATTTATTAAATAATATCTATATTTTTTTCATTTATCTTTCAGTCGAATTGTATACAATGATCTGAATGTGATAGCACCTGAACAGTACATAAGGCATATAACCAAAAGGCTGGCAGAGATCAGAGCTGTCTCGAAACCTGAAGATCGAGGAGTTTTTATGCAGATTTTGGAAAGTGGATATCGATTTATACTGGGATCGATAGCTGGAGGTAAGTTTAATTTTTGGAAAAGTAGGAGGTTGCTTAAGTCGTACTACGGCCTAAGTCGTACCACTTTCTATATATATATTTCCAATTAACCTGTACGACCTTTCTAGGTCGCACCACTGCCTGAGTTTTACCTACTGCCTAAGTCGTACCACTTTTGTAGGTCGTACCACTTTTAGGGTGTGACCACTTTTTAGTTCCTACCATTTTTTTGAGCCGTACTACTTTTTTTTGGATCGTACGACTTCTTGGGTCGTGCTACTTCTTAAGTCGTACCACACTTTTTTGGGTTCGCACCACTTTTTTTTGGGTTGTACCATTTTTTTAGGTCGTACTACATCCTAAGTCGTACCACTTTTTGGGTCGTACCACTTTATTGGGTCATATCACTTGTTAGGTCGTACTATTTCCTAAGTCGTACCACATGTTCTTAGGGTCGTACCACTTTTTTGAGTTTGTACTACTTTCTTAGGTCTTACAACTTTCTAAGTCATACCACTGTCTTAGTCCTAACACTTTTTCTAGGTCGTACTATTTCCTAAGTCGTACCATACTTTTTTGGGGTCGTACCACTGTTTTTAGGTCATACCACTTTTTTAGGCCGTACCACTTTTTTTAGGTCATACCACTTTTTTAGGCCGTACCACTTGTTTAGGCCAAACCACTTTTTTGGATCGTACCACTTTTTTAGGTTGTACCACTTTGTTGAGGTCGTACTACTTTTTGGGGGTTGTACCACTTTTTTAGGTCGTACCACTTTTTAGATCGTACCACTTTTTAGATCGTATCACTTTGTTGGGGCTGTACCACTTTGTTGGTGTTGTACCACTTTGCTGGGGTTGTACCACTTTTTTGGGTTTTCACCACTTTTTTGGGTGATACCACTTGTTATGGGTTGTACCACTTTTTTGGATCGTACCACTTTTTTAGGCCTTACCATTTTTTTTAGATCGTACCACTTTTTTAGGTCGTACTACTTTCTAAGTCGTACCACTATTTGGGTCGTACCACTATTTGGGTCGTACCACTTTTTGAATTGTACCATTTTTTTGGGTTTGTACCACTTTTTTAGGTCAAACCACTTTTTTAGGTCATACTATTTCCTAAGTGGTACCACTTTTTGGGTCGTACCACTTTTTAGATCTACCACTTTTTTAGGTAGTACTTACGTCTTAAATCATTTTTTATCATAAAAGATCTATTTCTAACGTTTTTGCTTGATTCTCCGAAACCGCTGGACCTGCTTTTCGTAAAAATTAAACAATTTTTTACTCCGTCAATCTAAATGAAATATTTTTGGATCATTCTAATCCAATGATTCGTTGTCTCAGAAACTGAATTGCCAATTTTTGCATGTTTTACGTATCTCCGCAGTTGTGGGATCTGCCTTGGCTAAAAACTAATAAAAACGCCTCACTGACAATAGGAATCGAATATTTTTTGAATCATTCAAATCGGTTCAGCGGTGCTCATGAAATTGTTGACGTAATATTACACACACATATCGTGTAATTTTTGTAGAGTATGCCAAAATGTTCAGAAACCTTTGAAACGTGAAGGATATGCAAAAATTTTCATTTTGTAATTTTTGTAGATACTATAACTTACGCTACGGAAAGTTAATAAATATAATCAAAGCTAAACAAGTTTTACTTCAATAATGTTATTACACAATCGTAGTAGGGATGAGACCGAAGCCAAACTTAGTAAATATCTTTTTGAAGCGAAAGTAATACTATAACACTAAAAATTTAATTTTGATAGGGCTAAAGATGTTTTACTTCAGTCACGTGACCTAAAACATTCCTGTGTCTTTTATATTTTAGCTGTTGGAGCAACAGCCGTCTATCCCATAGATTTGGTAAAAACTCGGATGCAAAATCAAAGATCTGGATCATTCGTTGGCGAATTAGCTTATAGGAACTCCTGGGACTGTTGCAAAAAGGTAAAAATATGCCACAAGAATAATTGGATAAATTTATTTTTTTGCTTTTTGGCTTGTGTTAATTTTGCAAAATTTTTAATGCACAGCAAATGCTACTTTACAATCACTTACATTTTGGTTGTGTCATTTAAATATTTTGAATATGTTTCACGAATTTTGAAATCGTGTTTCTTTTCCGTAGCAAGCAAATGCCATCAAGGTAATTTTGCCATTTTTTATTTTAATCAGTAAATGAATAATTAAAAAAAAAATTATATTAACTAAAGCTGATAATTTTAACTGAGTCATTTATTTTTTAAGGTTTTAAGGCACGAAGGTTTCACAGGCCTTTACAGAGGCCTAGTGCCCCAACTTATAGGAGTAGCCCCCGAAAAGGCCATAAAATTGACGGTGAATGATTTTGTTCGCGATAAATTGGTGGATAAGCATGGAAATCTTAGTGTCTATGCTGAAATTTTATCAGGAGCTTCTGTAAGTTAAAAATGAAAAAAAAAAATAGTTTGTTTATAATTTTGATTGTAAATTGAATTTTGTTTTTGCAGGCTGGTGCATCACAAGTTATATTTACGAATCCTTTAGAGATTGTCAAAATTCGGTTACAAGTAAGTTGAAGAATATTTGTATGACATTTTAATATTATATTAGTAAAAATAGACATTCAATAAAATTTAGTAAAATTTAGGAAAAGCATAATGAAATTTTAAATAAAACTTCGTTTGGAACATTTTTCTTGTAATATATTTAAAAAAGTGTGATAATTTTGGACATTTTTTTATATTTTTTTGGAATACGTTGGAAATTTTGTTCCGGACTATGTATTTGTTTTATATACATCACACAAAACTAGACAAAATTTACTAACATCTCGTAAAAGTTAATAAATTCACTTGGATATTGAAATTTTGAATAATTCGTAGTTGAAATGCAGACTTTAGTATTTATATAACTTGCAATTGCAATATATGGATCTAGGACATGTTTTTACTTTTGTTCAAATAACTTTTAATTTTCATCTCGGACATTATAATTTGTTTGCGTTACTCAAAAGTAGATAAAATTTACTAAAATCTAGTGAAAATTGTTGTATAAACTGGGATAGTGAAATTTTGAACAATTCATAGTAAAAATGCAGACTTTAGTATTTATATAATTTGCAAATGCAATATATAAATTTAGCTTTTTTTTACTTTAGTAGATAAAATTGACTAAAATTTAGTAAAAACTGTTATATACACATGCATATTGAAATTTTGAATAAATCGCAGTTGAAATGCGGACTTTAGTATTTCCATAATGTGCATTATATAATTATAGAACATTTTTTTACGTTTCTTCAAATAACTTTTAATTTTTATTCTGGGAATTATATTTTGTTGATATTACTAAAAACTAGACAAAATTTACTAAAATCTAGTAGGAAACTTTGTATACTCTTTGATATTAGAATTTTCAATAATTCATAGTTGAAATGCGGTCTTCAGTATTTTATGGATTTAGTACAATTCTCACTTTTTTCTAAAAAACTTTCAATTTTCATTTTGGGTATTATATTTTGTTGACATTACTAAAAACTAGATAAAATTTACTAATCGAATTTTTGAATAAACTGAGTTGCGATAGACGTTTTATATTATATCAGTATCTATCTATTAGTTTGGGGAAAAAGAAAACCACTATTTTTTCATGTAAAAGTTCATATAAAAATAATTGATTTTTTTCTCCAAACCTTAAATAATAAATAGCATTTTCACTCATAATAACAACATTCAGTATATTAAAAAATTAATTAACGCATATATATACGAGTATATATTAAGCAAACCATATAAATTAAACAATTTGATTTAGTATGCTTTTTTATCAATATCGAATAAAATAGGAGGAGTTCAGACATCAATTTATATAATAAACTATATAAAATAAAATCATCTTCATAATTATAGCCAAAAAAAATTTTTTTTTATTTAGATTTAAATTTTATATTGAAATTTTAATTTTATTTACTTGAATAAAATATATAGAATTCAGCTATGAGTTCATGATCTTTAATTCCTGGATACCTTATTAACTCTTACTAATTTATATTTTACCACTTACCAGGTTGCTGGTGAATTAGCAGACGGCGGCCGCAAGATCAGTGCCCTTTCGGTGGTGCGCGATTTGGGCTTCTTCGGGCTCTACAAGGGATTCCGGGCCTGTCTTTTGCGAGACATGCCTTTCAGCGCGATCTACTTTCCCACATACGCCCACACTAAAGCGGCCCTGGCGGACGAACAAGGGTAAAAAAATAATACATTATAGTAATTTATTATTGAATCAAATTGGATAAAAATATAATAAGAAGACTTACAATTATCCGATATCATCCCAAAAGTTGTTTAAGTTATATTTTAATTAATATTACAGTTTATAATATCACATTATGTATGTTTTTGTATTTTATTCATTTAGCTATTTTTATTGAGCTTATTGAATAATCATATCTGTCTAAATGAAAGCTGATTATTCCGACTGGAAATTTTGTTTTGAATTTGAAGGATGGAAGAGAATCTCAGAGCACCCTGATTTTTATAAATATATTAATTAAATTGATTAAATATTTTTGATAGCTATTATGTTATATTATGTTAAATTATAAATGTGTTTGAAAATTCAGGGTCAGCACCATCTTTGTTTAGTTGGAGTTAGTAGACCATTTTTTCCATTTACATCGAACTTAAATTTATTTGTATCGTTTTATTTAATTATCATGGTGAAATATAAAATGCATAAAAATTCAAAGAGGCCAAAATAAAAATATGATAATTATACCCAATAAATATAAAAATAAAAATATACCCAACTCACTTGCCAGAGAAGAAAACCACAACATTACCAGGGCAAGATTGAAACAGAACATTATGTTACATTAATATTTATCAATCTCAGAAGAATCTCTATTTTTAAAGTTTTTTTTAATCCTTGTTGGCCATTTCAGGACAGGTGTACAAATTACTATATAATAAAAACAAATACATCACCTTATCGATTTTATCAAAGTATATTTTTTATTATACAAATCTTATAATCGGTATAAATTTAGATATAATCATCCCTTATCTCTGCTTATGGCTGGTGTGATTTCTGGAGTGCCTGCAGCAGCTCTGGTGACTCCTGCTGATGTCATCAAAACCAGGTTGCAGGTTGTTGCAAGACAAGGTAAATTATTATAATAATAAAAATAATAGTAACTAGGTGTTAGTGGCATTTTGCCTTATTACAAGTTGCACAAACTTTGCGATACGAGTAAAATTTATTATTAATTTTAAAATTAATAAGAAATCAATATATGAAGTGTACCAGCTTGATGTAGGGTATCATAATTAGAGAAACAGTTACGGGATTATTAATTTTGTACAAAATTGCCAAATATGTTAGTTATTTTCAAAGAGACTAAATCAAATTTTGAATTACTAATACGCCTACTTTTTCCAATTTGGTGCTAAGTTATATTTAGAGAGACTAAAAATGTCGACAAATACCAGGAGTTTGGATAAACGTCTTTTTTAAAAAATACTCTATAAAGTATTATTTATTTGACTAACGACAAGCAACATATTTGCTCAAACTCTGTATAAATTTTTAAATAGGCGTCCAAAGTAATATTAATTTAATCAATATATCACCATTTTGTGATACGAATTTTCAGTTACTAATTTATAATTCAATTTGAATTTAACTTTCATCGATATCTTTTATCTGGTTTTAGGTCAAACTTCCTACACTGGTGTGATTGATGCAGCCAGAAAAATTCACAGGGAAGAAGGTGCAAGGGCGTTTTGGAAAGGTTCCTTAGCAAGGGTTTGCAGGAGTTCGCCCCAATTCGGTGTCACGTTGGTCACTTATGAACTTTTGCAGAGGATGTTTTATATTGACTTTGGTGGAAGGTAATTGATAGAATAATCGAGTTAGTTTTTGAAAGGGTTAATTTAAATTCACGCCAGAAAAGCACAACTAATTTTTTGAAAATTAGATGAATTTTTTGATGAAATTAAACGACTTGTCGTAGGGCCGGAATAATTTAGTATGTTCTTTAGGACCATGATACCTATCATCTTGAACAATTTCATCGAAATTGTGGAAGTAAATATTTTCAAAAATTAATTGCGAAGAAGTGCATCGGTTGATTTTTTCCAAATGTAATCAGCATGATTTCCAAATGATATCTTTCGAACAATTTTAGAATTTTGAAAATTGTTTCAGGATTTTTTGCAAAAACTTTGTTGAAAAATTTTATACTTAGGCATTAACATGAGTTAGATATAAGAGTCGTATAAATTGCTTTAAACTTTTGCATTCGTTGAGCATGAAAATGTCAAGGTCAAATTTTGGTACGAACCCCTATTTTGATACCAAACGATTTAGAATGATTTTAAATGTCTAGAAAACACAAAATTTTTAATAAAATGATGCTTGTTAATAAAATTAGCTTTGTAACAGTGACATAAATATTTTTCTTTCAATAAAATTCATGGAAGAAGCTCAGCAGTTTCTATAAAATTAGAAGAAAGTGCAAAATTTTTAAATTACTCAAAGAATTTGCTAATTTTATATTTCCTCGACGTTTTAAATCATTCTGAATCGCATGAGACTGAATTTGGGATTAGATGTGTTCGTGTGTGTGTGTGAGCCTATTTTTGACAATTCATCGACATTTACTAAAAAACGGCTCGATAGGTTCAAAAAATTTGAATGTCATTCGATGTATCTCGATAAGGACTATCGGCAAGCCATTTCTTAGTAATTAGGAAAAAAGTGACAAATATTCATCCATATTTTAGCCAAAAAATTGATTCGGTTTTAAAAATTCAAAAATCGATATAAAGAAATTAGTTGAGAATCGACGATTTTTACGATTTTTTATTTGACAATAGATTTCATGGTCTTTTAGGTCATACTAAAATATAGGCTTAAATTATAGGCCCAACGACAAGTGGTTTAATTTGGGAAATTCGTCAAAGTTTGTAAAAATTAGTGACAATTTTTTGGCGTTTGTGAAAATTAGACCTTGCATCGAAGTTTTCTCAAAAACGTCTGAACCGATTTCAATAATTTAGAAGCCATTCGATGTATCTCGATAAAGACTATCGTTTATCAGATTTGTGCGATGATCGCCCGAGCCGTTTCTTAGTAATTAAACGAAAAGTGAAATTTGTTTGTCCACGTTTTAGCCAAAAATTCTGACTCAATTTTAAAAATTGCAAAACTATACAGAATATATAATTTGAGAATTGCGCTGATTAGTTTTAATTAAAACCGTTAAATTTTTTTTTCGATATTTTTTATATTCATATGCATCCTAGTCCTAAAGAACATTTTGAACTTCACGGCTCTACGGTAAGTAGGATAATTTTAAAAATTCATTGAAGTTTGAAAAAAATCGCTCTTGTGCGATGCGATGAGTCAGAATTTGAATACCACAAATTTAAAAACCATTTTTTGGGAATCAGCGGAAAAATAAGTCTACATAATTTCTCTAGTTGTGTAAAAAATGTTACAATTAATTTAAATCATTCAATAATATCAAGGATTACGTACATGATAAACGTAATCGTGCAGTTGAAATAATTTTATTTAAATATCTAAATCTTAATTTTGATTTTTTAAGTCACTAGTCATTACACGTGTCAGAAAGTTCATGCAACTTGCCTCAAGGCATAATGCCACTCTCAACTAGTTTATTACATTTTCCTCTTCCGGCAGTCGTCCTGCCGGTTCCGAAGCCTTCGCCTCGGGCAAACCCGACGAGCCGGCGCCCGCGCCCGATCACGTCGGCGGCTACCAGGCCGCCCTGCCCGTCCTGGACGGAATCGAGACTAAATTCGGCCTGCTGCTACCCAGGTTCGCGTCGACGATAACGCAACGAGGGCAGAAGGAGGCCAGTTAGAAATAGACTAGAGTAGAATAAATCAATTTTATATTTAATAGAAATTTATGGACTCGAAGAAGAAAAAGAAGAACTTGTATATTTTTGGAAAATAAGAAAATTATAAATGGATCAAGTGAGAAGATAAGTGAGGTATTATGTGATATTTTGGAATGTGCTTGGTGCTAATTTTGGTTCCAATATATTTTTTGATATTAAGCTTACATTGTTTCAATGGTTTTACAGATACTTTGCAATGATGAAAACACCCACACACAATCACACACACACACACACATATATATATATATATATATATATATATATAGGGTAGTCCTTAATTTGAATATTTTTGATTTTTTTTACTACCAAGGGCTTAAAAGCTTCTAAATTCATAAAAAACATTTCTCGGAAAGTTATAGCTATATTTTATAAAATATATAAAATTTTTGTTGTAAACTATTTATTTATGATCAATATAAGCAAATACAATGTTACTCTCAATATTTTGATTTACTAGTCGCTATAAAATTCTGAAAAACAAATAAAATTTTACCCATGTTATTTTTATAAGAAATTTTGGTTGAAGTGTGGACTATCTTAAAGTTAATATTAAGAGCTGAAACTTTCAGGCGAATGTTTTTTTAAATTTGGAAGCATTTAAGCTCCTGTAAGCAAAGAAATTTAAAAATATCCATACTAAGGACCACCCAGTGCTTATTCCTCGTATATATTCCAAAAATATTTATTTGCAGCCAAATAGTCGAAATAAAAATCAATGAATAATTGACTATTTATTTTATACGTTTTGGTGCTGTATGTGTCTCATCATTCAGCATGTTTAACAAATTTTAAAAAAGTGTTCTACAAAATGTTTTGTATTGTAAATCATTATTAAATGTTGTAGGGTAAGTTTACAATAATGATTAACAATAAATAATTAACATATCTGTAATACAAAAAATCCGAATCAATGAAAGACTATGTTTTCGAAACATGTTATTAATTTAAACCATACTTTTATTACTAAGATTTTTATTATTCTGCATAAATAAGAAAATTATTACAACGTAATTATGATCTTTTAGTACATGATTGTTACCATAATTTTATCAATTATTTCAAAATTTCTTTCAATTATGTGCTGAATGGTGACATACATTCAGTGTCGAAACGTACATAATAATTAGTTGATAACTTGTTTTTTTTTTAATTTTGACTATTTGGCTGCAAATAAACGAACAAAAAATCTAAATTTTATTTATACATTTTCATCGTACCATTTTTTTTCAAAAAAATTGTTTTCCCTTCTTCAGAAACTATTGATAACGAATAAAAAAATTATGCACTTTTCATTTTATTTTTTCAAAAATTAAATGCGAAACGTCAATTCCATAAAAATCACATTTAATATACAAAAAATAAATCATTTTAGCAGCGAAAAATTTTCTCATGCTTAAGTGATATATATTTATTAACATAATAAATTTACAAACATAATAAAACAAATCAAAAACAACGAAATATAAAATTCTTTTTAGTACTTGTACATATTACTTATATATTGTATATATTTCAACACATATTTTATTTTGGACAAGTAATTTATCTATTAGATATTTCCAATTATAATTCTTACATTTTGATGAGATTAACTTATAAATAAATTCTATATATATATATATATATATATATATATATATATGTAATATATTATATATAATAAACTAGTTATTAATTATATTCTATAGTTAGATGTATGACATCTAGGTGAATTTAAAATTCGAAACGGCTTTATGAAATTATGAACCAAGTACCTGACGTTGATGAGAATAAATTAAATTGAATTAAAATGTGAATTTTAGGACTTTTTCAAATTTACTAGGATACTAAGTAGACAAAAAATATATCTTTATAAATAAATTAATAAATGCATGTTGAATACAAAATGTTATTGTCGTACCTATACTGTAATTTCTGAGGTTGGTTGTGAGAAATATGTGAAGATAAAAAAGTTAAAAAATGATATTTGTTAACTAATTGGTTTAGTCATAACATTTTTTTTTAGATTTTTTTAGTATATTTTTGTATAAGCTAAAGGAGCACGAATTAAGTGTGTGGTTTACTCACTGCAACGCATACCACATATAAATATTTCTAGGACATATTAATAGTCCAGCCTAAACCTGATTTCGCTTAGGTTAGATTTGTGTAATAATAGTATAATTCGATTACATTACAAAAAAAATGTAAAACATTTTTTAAATTTTTTATAATTCTAGTTACGAGTATATTGCGGTGTTTATTTTTTTTTGGTTTTCAGTTTTCTATAAATATTTTTATTTTTCAAAGTTCTAATTTAATGTTTTGTTCCTTCTGGAATGATTACTGAATGATGTCTCATATCGATCGTCGAAACGTTTAGATTAAAATGTATATATATTGCTCTGATTTTTTAATTTGGCTAAATAGGTCCTAAATAATTCACTTAACACATACTTCTCAAAATCAACAAAAATTTCAAGTCTAAATTCATTTTTTAAAAATCAGTATCGAATATTTTTAACACTATCATTTTTTTTACATGTATTAATCTGTATAAAAATGTGTACCTTAGATACCCTAATTAGGGTTATTTTAATAAGAAGCACTTTAATTATAAGGGTGCTTTAATTAGAGGTCTCTTAAATAGGGGTATCTAAATTAGGAGTACCTTAATTATGTACTTTATTTTAATACTTTAATTAGAGGAAGCACTAGGGGTAGATCAAAGTACTCTTACTTTAACCAGAGGTACTTTAATTAGGGGTATCTTAATTAGAGGTACTTTATTGAAGACCTACGATAAGATTTACCTTAATACACACATAAGAAAAACTATTTAATACTGGTTAACAAGAACGATGAAAATGTTTTTGGACTTGATGATACCTTGGTAAGTTTCATCACACTATTTTCTCTATGCACATCATTTAATTCTTCTTATATATATATTAGGGTAGTCCTTAATATGGACATTTTCGAATTTCTTTGCTCCTAAGGGCTCAAATGCTTCCAAATTAATAGAAAATAATTCTCTAAAAGTTTTAGCTCTTAATATCAACATTTAGATAGAGCGCATTTCTATCAAAGTTTTGTATGGTAATAGCATGAAAACATTTTCAAAAATTTAAAAAATGTTTTTTAGATATAATTTAGCGAACAAATAAATGAGTTTTATTCAAAATTCGAGCTATACCTAAGAAAAACATATAATTTTCAAAAAATTTTCAATGCTATTACCATACAAAACTTTGATTGAATTGCGCACTATCTAAAAGTTAATATTAAGAGCTAAAACTTTCAGAGAATTGTTTTTTATCAACTTGGAACCATTTGAGCCCTTGAGAGCAAGGAAATTTGAGAATGTCCATATTAAGGACCACCCTAATATATATATATATATATATATATATATATTAATAATTTTTTATCCTAGTGATATATTGCACAAACTTTCAAAGTTTATATGAAGTTAGTGCAACTATTATGAATGAATGTCTAAAAGTTTGTGACAGAGCTTGTGTCTTTAGAAAGAAAACTAATTAAAGTTTCTATAAAAAACAAAACTTATACAAACCTATGAAAAAGCTGTTATTGATATTTATAATTATAGAATGATAATTATATAAATATATATTTCTTTAATACAGATTATTTTCTAAATAAATGTCATGTATTTTATTTAGAAACTTATAAAGGCTTAATTAATACGAAGAAGATATTTTATCTATTTAATTTTTTTCTAAGAAGTTTTGCCTTAAGGCAAGTTACCTTAGATTAAACAATTGTATCAAGGCAAGAGCAAAAAAATTATTAAAAGTTTTTCTTCCTACGTGCTTTTAACTTTTCTGCTTTTCTCTTGACCATGTTGCGTTTTGACTTGACTAAAAATATACCAAAAAACACTTTAAACTTTTCAAAAGGCATCCACAAAAAATTTACATATCGCTCCATTATAAATTCATTCAGAAATTTTCTTTGCCAAAGTTTTCTTTGGATTAAAAGTCTCGTCCTCGAGGATCAAACAAATAATTTAGAGGCGTCGTTATTTTTGGCGAAAATCGAATCAGGGGACAATTTGCTTATTAATTACTTTTTGGAAATGTTTGAAAACGATGTACAAAGAATATTAATATAGGTAGTTGTTTTTAATTTTAATATAAAAAGGTGCTGCACTAGACACAAATAATTAAGAGACTTGATAAGAGAATTTTGCCATAAAAATACCAGGGATTTCTTATTTTTTTTACGGACTTTCTAGCTGAAATCAATATATCACTA
Source organism: Ctenocephalides felis (assembly GCF_003426905.1). NCBI lineage: Eukaryota > Metazoa > Arthropoda > Insecta > Siphonaptera > Pulicidae > Ctenocephalides > Ctenocephalides felis. The sequence continues at coordinate 67,641,304 of NW_020539725.1, forward strand.
TAACAAGTATCAACTTTGCAGAAAAAGTTGCACTTTGTCAAATAAATTGGACTGTACATGCATAATTTTTTTATAAAAAATGATATCATTGCACAAAGTGCAAGATTATCATAATAAAGAGATTTTTCTAAGAAGACTTTCTTGTAAAAAAATACAAGATGTTGCAGATTTCTATTTCCATATAGCTAAACTAATATATTGTTATGGGTTTAATTTTTTTGGGTCAAATTTATTTTAATCTTCATAGAATGGGTATTTAAAAAATAAATTTAATCTTAAATATTCGCTCTCTTATCACAAGCACATAAATTGTCTTACTACTTATTTTTATTCATACCTGATTCATTTTTTCCAAATTTTGAAATTTTGAGATTCCATTTTTTGAAATTTTCCTTCCTCACTAATAATTATTAGTTTTTGTTTATAACATAGTTTTAATAATTAAATTAAACCATGTCGCACGGTCTAATAATTTTCGACTAAAAACGACAATGTCACCAAAACTAAACTAACTAAATGGACGGTCAATAAGTAGTAATTGTATGTTGAAGATGAACTGTCGATAAATAAATTGACCATTGATTATAGTGATTGTGGACGATCAATTTGAAGGCAGCGGAGGACAACATTTTTTTAAAATACTACTTACATTTAGTTTCTAACTCATAGGCAGCTTTTTTTTACTCTACTAGATTGATTGTAATAGTTTCTAGTAATTAAAAATTTATATAGTCTACAATTATGGCTCCTTATGGATCAGAGACATGGACTCTAATGAAGATATAAAGCTGAAGACAAAGGAAAAAGATAAAATTAACCGACGTGACATAAAAAATGTACTACAAATCTTTGGAAACAAAAAAAAACTCTACTGCCGGAAGGTTTCTGGATCAATTTTATGTGAATAATGTGCTTTTTCCTTATTCAAAAAAAAAATCTGACTTTTGCTGGAGATTTTGAAAATTCACATTTGTTGTGTTAATATAACATGAACATTTTTTTTCAATTTTGCTCTTACACATTTGTTGCGTAGATAACTTGCAAGTGAATTTGGATGATTCTCGAGATGACTTTTGTAATGAAGAGGTAAGAGGATAGAAGAATGGATTGCTTTTTGCCAATGACAGTAACAAAAATTTAATTTAATTTAATTTAAATTATTTTTATTAAATTGCTTTCAACCGCTGCCACCAAAAATTCATCAACCATATCGCGTCTCCAATTACCATTTCATCAACCGTGAAAATTTTACTATGCATATATAAAACAATGTATCACGATCGATTCTATTATTTGTTTTTAATAATTCTGCCGAATAATAGATAAATTTTTAATTTTTACAATAGAATAGTTGCTTTAAAATTTTGTATCATTTTTATTTTTACAATTTATTAGTTGTTTTAGGAATGGTGCAAGGATGTCGACAGTGCTAAGAAAGTTTTTGTGCCTAGAAACAATTTTTTTAATTTTAGTACTTTTCCAATTTAGAATTTGTCATAGTGTTCCGGTTACGAACAGGAGTTCCAGCAAAGCTTTTGGACTTTTTAGGAATTGCTTCAATGAGGTAATGAAAAATTATACTTATTAGGGTGGTCCCTAATATGGATATTTTCGAATTTTCTCGCTCCCAGGGGCTCAAATGCTTCCAAAATGATAAAAAAAACATTCTCTGAATAGCTCTTAATATTAACTCAGTCCGCACTTTAACCAAAGTTTCTTGGTTTTTCCTCATAAGCAGATATTTATTTTATAAAATAGATTAAATTTTTGTTGTAAATTTTGTATTCATGATCAAAATAAGCAAATACAGTGTTATTCTCAAAATTTTGATTCATTTGACGCTCAAAAAAACAAATAAAATTTTACCCATGTTATTTCCATAAGAAAGTTTGTTTGGGGTGCGGACTATCATAAAGTTACTATTAAAAGATAAAATATTCAGAGAATGTTTTTTTTACCAATTTGGAAGCATTTGAGATCCTGGGATCAAAGACTCGAAAATATCCATGTTAAGGACCACCCTAATATATATATGAAATAATTAGCAAATAAGTTAAAAAAAAACATTATTCATCAAGTTTGCTTTTGAAACTTTTAATATGTACCATGTAATAAATACAAATATATAAATATTAATATATGAACTTCTTGGGGTAGTTAATAAATAAATTAATTAATTAATTAATGGAGAGAGAAATCGAGGTCCAAATTATATATTTTGACTGAATTTTTGACCGAATTTCATTTATTAACTTGAATTCTCCTTTTCGTCTTCAGAGTTAGTTTTTGTCAATGTTACTTATAGTCCACATCTCTGATCCATTCTTGTAGTATTCCATGAGTTGTGTCTATAATTAGTGGCTTCATAATTAAATGATGATACACACCTACACCAGGTGAATTATATAATAATTGATTAAAATCATTTATATTAATTACCAGAGGCTTCTAATCTTACTAAATTATTACCAGTCATTTATTTTCAACGTCGTCTTGTTAACGGTTTCCTGGTGGAAACAAAATAAGTCATAAATAAGATTTATAGGAATTGAATAAGAATTTTTATTTTATGAATTATGGAAGTAATTTATTTTAAAAACAGGGATTTTTGGTGTTGAAAAAATAGGAAATTGATACCATCAATATGCCAGGAATTAGACAGACGATTCATGGTGTATGATGGGATATTGAATTTTAAGACTTTTCTGTTCTGTAAATAAATGTTAGATCATTTTTAATTTATAATCATGAATAATAAGTAATAAGGAATATACACAATATGTACATAACAACAAATTATGTGCGGTTATAAAATCATTTAATAAACAGACTTCGATATCATCAAGACTGTTTTTAATAAGTAGATATGTTATTGGAGACAAAAATGTTAAAATTTCTGAACACAAAAAAAAAATTAAAATACGGTTTTAAAAATTTTCAATATATTCAAATAAAGAATATATAAGCAAGAATTGATAGCGATTTAAAATTTCGATTCAACAAAAATTTAGATGTAAAATTTTGCAGAACCCCTTGGTCAATTTTTATTGGTCATCGTCAATTTTCAGATAAAATAAAAATGTCTTTGTACGAGTTGGTAGTGATAAATTGTCAAAAATCTATGATTTAAGTATGATCAGGCGTTTTACACATAAAATTTAACCTCCAAACCGCATTAACGTCAGATAACAATTTTATAATAAGTGCAACTTTTTGATGTCTCATTGTTAACACATACGTCAAGTTAGGTTTTATATATAAAACGCTTGATCATACTGCAAATACACAGCTTTTTGACAGTTTTTATCTCCAACTAATACGAAGATAGACCCCTAACATAATATTTTTATTTTATCTGAAAATTGACAATGAAGAATAAAAATTGACCAAGGAGTTTTGCAAAATTTTACATCTAAATTTTCTATTTTATCTGATTTTTATTTTATCAAAAATTGGCCCCTATACCTCTGTTTCACCAAAAACTTTCAATTCTATTAAATCATTTTTTATTATTTATTCATTTCATATTTTTTCAGAAAAAAGGACTGCAACCAATGATGGAGTGTATGAAAGAAGAAAGTCTCTTTCGAATTAAGAGGGCTCTTAATTTCGATACCCTTACTTTGTATGATGGTGTGAAACTGGTCAAGAATAGCAACAATTCTAGGTAATAATAATAATAAAAAAAACATACAAAATGAGCTGCAGAAATTTGTCGAATCTATTCTATCTATATATTTTTGGTCAACTTTTTGCAGAAATTCATCTGATGTCTATGAAGAACGAAAATCCAGGAACAAAGGTTGGATTGCTAGAGTTTTGGATGATGTTTCTGATTCCTTGGAAGATCATGTATTGCAAGTTGATCTTAAGAACTTAGTTGAAACAGGTAAACATTAACTAGATCAGATATTGACCTTATTTGGCACTAAAAAATCAGTGGAAACTGATAAAAGTTACATCTTCTTTAAAATTTCCATATTAAATTAACTTTTGGTTAGTTAGAGATTTAAGTTAATTAAATTAACTTTGGTTAGTTAGAGCTAAGTTAGAGATATCAACTTTGGTTGATATTAAATATCTATTAAATGACCATCAAACTCCAAGTGTTTTTATATTTTTTTTTAATTTTTGCACTAATCCACATCAGAAAATTTTTGGTAGTAACTTAGATTGTCTAAACCCAATGCCACTTCAGTCATTGGATCTCCGGGTATAAAAATCATTTTCAAACAAATTCTTATCAAATTGTATTTTAGGTCAACCAATAACCTACCATGTATCTTTTTCTTAGCCAGAGGTCGTCATAGTCATACCAAGGCCAACAAGATGATGCCAATAATGATGTTCGGCATAACCCTGATGGGGATGGTCCTGGTGCCCATGGGTTTCCAATTCCTGGCAGTTCTAGGAGGAAAGGCGTTGCTCCTGTCGAAGATGGCACTGTTGCTGTCGTCTTTGCAGGGATTGAAGAAGGTTCCTCATTATCTACTACACGGTTAACTGGTACACAGCCAGATCTCAAAAAATGAAATAGATTTATCGAAACGATAGGAAGAAATATATATTAGAAAAAAGTTAAAAGTAAAGAATTGTGAATACATCCGCAAAAATATGAATAGGAGTTACATTTATTAACTTCCCGTAGGGTAGTTAAAGTAATAGGCCGAAAATCGAAAATGAAATTTTTTGACTTTTGAAGGTTTCTGAACATTTTGGCATACCTCAGAAAATAATGATGTATGTGTGTGTATGTGTTTTGTATGTTCGCATTTTTTCGTCCACGTTTTCGGGCGCAAGGATCAACCGATTTGAATGGTTTAAAAAGCATTCGATCCCTATTGATAGGAAAATGTGCTGATTAGTTTTTGGCAAAGGCAGGTCCAGCCGTTACGGAGATACGGAGCAAAGAGTGCAGAAAATACAAATCAAGTTTTTGAGAGTATGAAGTATCGGATTTGAATGATCTAAAAAACATTCAATTTGTAACGATTGGAAAAAGAGGTGATTAGTTTTTGGCAAAGACAGGTCCCTCCATTTCGAAGATACTGAGCTAAATGTTCAAAAAATGGCAGTTTTCGAATGAACTAAGCGTCCGATTTGCATGACCTAAAAAACTTTCTGCTTGTATTGACAAAAACAATTGCTTTTGAGGATAAAAAATTATTACATCTTTTTCTATTTTTCATAAAATGTTTTGTAATTTTGGATTAAAAATTCAAAAAATTACCCAGGCTAAGCACAGTCTAAGCGCCACTCTGGTACAAATGTTTATCCAAGTGCGTTTAGACTGTTTATGTATTGGAGCACATTTCAAATTTTGTGAAAACTATTGAAAAATGTGAAAAAGCCGCCAAGCTAAGCACAGTATAAGTGAAAATGTCGCACAGAATTATTTGCAAATGCACTGTGACTATACGGGAGCACTTTTTCAATTTTGTGTAAATTAGGCAACTATTTTTTTTTTATTTGACTTCGAAATGAAATGACGATTGTTAATGTTCTGGAGATAAATTGAATAAAGATTTACATTTGATTTGCTAAGATATAACAAACAAGATAGCAAAAATAATGAAAGTTACAGTATTTGTAATAATATATTTGAAAACGTTTACAATTACTCGAATATTTCATAACGGTACGGGAAGTTTCAGCAATTTGTCTTAAGGCACGATGCCATACACCACTAGTTGTAAATTTAATATCACATAACATCTGATTTATTTAGATTCTATCCTTTATCTTGGCAGATTTTTGTAGCCAACTGTTCCATTAGACGACAAGCAAGTAGGAAGTAAGATTAATTAAAAATCTTATCCGAGAATAAACTTCCATATTTTCTAGTTCATTTAAATTTTATTGTTTTGGGGTTCACTAATATTTTTTTTTAAATTTTCAGGTAGCATCGACGAGCTACGCCCATGGCCTTTATGGTAGTTCACCGCCATATTACGATTGGGGACCCTACGAAAGGACCTCAGACTACTACCATCAGGCAATTCACGATGCCCAAAAACGATATTAGAGTAATAATGTTAAATATTTTAATTTAGAATTTTTTAATTAGAAAATAAACTCCTAACGCCTCCTAACTATTAATTTTTATGAAAGGACTGTAACACATATGAGATTTTTTTGGATTTTTTTTTAATATTTGGAGCAAGTCTAATTTTTTTAAAGCAAGTCTTAATTAGAATATAAACTCATATGCAATATTTTTATAAATGGATTGCAACCTATATGAAAATTTTTCTTTTTAGGATTTTTTTAAATATTTGGAGCATTTCAAATAATAATCTGCAGTTCGTTGTTTTTTTTTAATTGTAAGAAAGTCAGAATATCATTTCCTTAGTTGTATTATTTATTCGTTTATTTATTTATTTATTAGATAAGCTAGTTGTTAAATCTTATAGTAGATTGTAAGAACTGATTTTATATTAAAATTTTACATAGTTTGTTCCAGTTTGTCACTAATATTTTGTTTATTTATTTATTTTGTGAAATTTCTTGAGGGAAAACAAATAGAATTATTGGTAACTTCGTTGACAGGTATATAAATAAATAAAATAATATATAATTATGTTATATTATGGTGTTGACAAAAATGACAAAATATCACCTGAGAGAGGGAGGGGTATAGTACGATATCAAGTGTATTTTTTACCTGATTTTTTAAACAAAATCCAAATATTTTAAAAAAAAATCAAAAACTTTACAATTCTCGTGGGCGAGGAGGGGGTAATTTTGAATAACACGAAGGGAAAGGGATGAGTCCAAAAATCCTTAAAAAGTCGATCACGTGATTTCAGGACGCCCCAAGTAGACAAATAGAAAAATATGTAGACAAGTTAAAAAAAGATAAGCGAGTTGGAAGTTATAACTGGTAGATAAGTAAACAGGTAGACAGGCAAACAGATAATCGGGTGAAAAAGTTATATAAACATGTTATCAGATAGGCTTATAGATTGATAAACTTATAGCCAGGTAAGCTTATGAACAAGTAGACAGGTAGTCAGGTAAATTGGTGGACAGATAGACAGGTAGACAGGTAGTCAGATAAATTGGTGAACAGGTAGACAGAAAAATAGGTGAATAGGTGGATAAGTTAACAGGTAGACATACAGGCAAGTATACGAGCAGATAAATGAGTAGACAGGTAAACAGGTACATAAATTAATAGTTACAGATAAATAAATAGATTATACATACTGAAATAATTATATAATTATTAATTATATTATTGATTAAATAGATTATTTACGCATATCAGAAAGTACATGCAACTTGCCTTAAGGTAAAATACCGCTTACAACAGTTTATTTTTAATTTTCTGCACATAAGATTTCTTTTCATTGCCAATTTTATAATTAGAATGTTTGATCTTCAATAGTAATAAATATTTATCACTTAACTTGTTAATTTTGTTTGTTGTATCAAATTATTTTTGTTTGCCTTTAAAATAAATTGTACAAATTTTGTATATGAAAATTTCTTTTTAAAAAAAAAAAAAAAACTGAAAATAAACAGCTGTTATTTCTTCACAAGAATCAAACTCTAATACCAATTCACACCACCCAGAGGGCACTTCCATCTTCAATATTGATATTTTGACTCACCTTCAATCGATTTGTTTACCAACAGACGTTCTCATCTATACATTGTCTATGGTCTATGGACAGTCGACCTTACGACAAATTCCGAGCTCTAGAGCTTAGTTTCTGTCTGCCTTTGGCAGGCTCAACATCAACGGCGTATCGACCCGGGACGCCAAAGCAACCCGGGTCGATTCCGTCGTTGTATGCTCGAGAAGCCGAAATTAGCAGGCCAGTGGGATAGCGAAATTTTTATTTGGATTGGAGTTCTTGGATAACTTAGTGTGATAAGTGAGTATTATTTATGGATATATGATATATTTGTTGAGTTTGTGAACCCTCCTGAAACGCGGTTTCTGTACTACGCGGGGCTTTAACACGGTTTTTGTTTGCGCACGTGCTTTGAGTGCGACTTATGAATAACCTTGTAGTAACTTTAGAATTTTTGTGTAAAAGGTTGAAATATCAGTTTTGTTAGCGATTGTTTTAACTTTTACAGTTTGTTTGTATGTACATGCCAGGTTTTATCATAGCTGTGTACGATATCGGTTTTAGCACTTTCAAGGCTTCTTAGTCAGTTTTAAAATAATCAGTTTTTGTTGGAAAATAGTATTTTAATTCAGCTTATATTACATTTTTTTATGTTCAATACAATGAATATTTACAATTTGGTTTTCAGATTTATTAGTCTCCATATAGAAATGCGATTTGTATATTACTTGGTACCCACTCAATGCGTCATCGGAGTGTTGACTGCAGTTGTTGTTATTATATAACATTCTGATGATATATATTTGATATTATAATTATTTATGTATTCAATAAACCAAATAGATAACGGTAAAACTGGTTTTTGTGCAGTTTTGACTTTAGTTGCATAACACAGTAGTATTGTCTTTCGACGTTAACTTTGTATGCAAAGTTCTATCCATGACTCACGTCTACAAAATCAAATAGTTTTACAATTTCTTTTTGGATCAAATTTAATTTTAATAACTTTCCGTAGTGTTTTTTATATTTCTAATAATCTAATAATATATAAGATTGTCAAATATCTCCCTTCCGCCTTTTTGTATATAACCAAGAGCAAAAAAGCGGAAGGGAGATATTTGACAACCTAATATTATTTATAATATTGATAACTTTAATATTGATTTAATAAAAAATCTATCTTGTCTTGACTACTGATGTGAATCCAGTGCGTTTTTTATAATAATGTACCAAAAATCGAAAATATAAATTTTTGCATATTTTTACGTTTCAGAGGTTTCTGAACATTCTGGCATACCTAAGAAAAAATGGATGTGTGTTTGTTTTGTGTCCGCAATTTTTCGTCCACGTTTTCGGGCGCACGGATAAACCGATTTAAATGGTTAAAATAACATTAGATTCCTATTGACAGGAAGATGTGCTGATTAGTTTTTGGCAAATGCAGGTCCAGCCGTTTCGGAGATACGGAGCAAAGAGTGCAGAAAACAGAAATCAAGTTTTTGAGAATGGAGCATCCGATTTCAAAATTCCAAAAAACATTCAATTCGTAATGATGGGGAGAGGTGGTGATTAGTTTTTGGCAAGGTCAGGTCCAGTCGTTTCGGAGATTTCGAGCAAAATGTACAAATAATGGCAGGTTTTCTCTTAAAACGCCACTGTTAATTCTCAAATGTTTATTTATATACAAATAGTAATTTATATGTAAATAAAATGTCTCAAATGCAACGCAAAAACTGGTTTTACTGTACTTTATGGAAAAATAATCATTTAGACAGCACAACTATCTTTAATAACTAATTATCTTTTAGTTTGCGGTTAAAATTATCTTATCACATAATTTATAGTAAATATTAGCATTCAAATTTAATCGCATTGCATTGTCTTATTGCACAAATATTGACTGTTATTATAAATATTAAAATAAGTTGAGATGATGTTTTGTAGTTTAGTTTCAATTTTACATCGATAATGTAGTGTTTGGAATTAAAATTCAATAAAGTGTGCTATCGTCAATTTTTAATCATGGTAACTAATATTTTATTTTTACTGTTTTTTTCTTATTCTTTTTTTTAATTTTCAATATGTCTAGTGTTTTTAATTTAGTTTCAATTTTTGCCACAATTCTTTCAAAGTAATTCTAAATTCTATATACCTAATTTTTTCATGAATTCATATCATCTTAAAAATTCATCTTAAAATTCAATCTTCAATTTCGTCTTAAAAATTTTTGTTAAGGCTGTCCTTGAAAATTTCAGGCTTAAAATGTTCAGGTCGTGCTTATTAGTCGTAGTTTTTTCCTGAAATTGCAAATGTTATTTGGAAGGTTTCGTTAAAAAAATCTGAATTGAAAATTCTTGATTTTGCCTGAAAATTTCTCATTTTTTCCGATACTTTTTGATTTTTGTCAAAACGTTTTGATTCTGGTTGAAAATTTTTTTTTTCAATAATTCTAAATTCTATTATTTTAATTTTTTCATGAATTCATAATTTTTTTGTTTAAAAAATTAAGTTTTTTTATTTGCTTTAAATCTTTAGGTTGTGCTTATTAGTTGTACTTAAATTGCAAATGTTAATTGGAAGTATCTGGTTTTAGTAAAAAAAAATTTGCATTTGCTTGGAATTATTGATTTTGCTGGAAAATTTCTCATTTTTCTCGAAACTTTTTGATTTTTCTTAAACGTTTCGATTCTGATTGAAAATGTTGACTTCTGTGTGTTGACGATATTGATTGAGGATTTTTGGTATTTATGGAAAATTTTCGCAATTGTTTGAGAATTTCTGATTTTTTTCAAGTCTCATGACTTGGTTGTGTATACAACACTTTCAAGTTTTTAAATAAAAGACCATTGTCACCAAAATAACATTTTGTTCAAAAATTACGATTTTTTATAAAAAATACATTTTGCTAATACACATTTCGATTAAAAAATTCATTTTGCTTAGGAAGATCACATTTTTTATAAAAAATCACCTTTTCCTAAAAATGTAGTGAATTTGAATTTTGCTATATTACTTCGAATTTTGTTAGAATATTTTTGTGTATCGAGATTTCTAACAAGAGTTTGTAATAAACTACAGAATTTGCAAAAAATTACATCATTCTAAAAAAATGGTTTGAACACTAAAATTTTCTTAAATTTTGTTTAATCTTATATTCTGTAATCTGTGCACTATTATTACTATATTTATTTACAATCGTAATCTGTGTACTATTAATATTATTTATGCTTTTGATTTATTAGTAACTCGAATATTGTTTTTATTTTTATACTAAAGGTGCTCAAACCTTCTGGTCAGTACTGAAACTTCTCATAACTCTTTCCTGTATATATATATATATATATATATATATATATATATAACATACTCAAATATGGGTCATAAATAACCCAAAATCACATTTCATATGTATGCCATCACATTCGCTCTATTTTATTTATTTATTTTTCGCAAACAGTACGTGCCATATTAGTCGTAGACGATCTTTTCGATAAGAGAAAGATTCGATGCATTTTTTCTACGTCGGCCCATATTTTCTTTCTAAACTTTCTTTTTTTTGGCTAACTCATTTGCAAAACAAACAAGGGATGAATTTTATGAGATAGTAAAAACTTGGTAAGAAGAGTTTTATGGAGATCTCGAATAAGAAAATATATGTTAGTTATTAAGATGAAAAAAATCACTACTTGTTTCCAAATTAAAGCTTTTGCTTTCATTATTTCTTTTTCACCACTTTTGACGTCATATTATTTATTATCTGCATCGATTTATAACTTTTATTATCATCGAATTTACATAAATAAGCTTCGATTTATCGAATTTGCAAACGATAACGATATTATGAGCACTCGATCAATCACGGATTATCTCGTTAAATTAAATGCAGTGACGGCGAAATAAATATTATCTGTTGAACTTGAACATTTTTTTCATTCATTTACGATAAGATAAATAAAATTAGTAGAATAAAAGGTGACTGTAAAAATGGGAAAATTCTGGGAAATGATACTTACCCAAATTGGAATTTTGTATGAATCAGAGCAAAAGTCGTTTTTAACTGGAAATGAGTTTTTCGACTAATTAGAATAATGTTGGTCTAGAAAATTTGGAAGATTTTTTTACCAACTATTACTTTCACATACTATTTAATCTATCTATTACTATTTTATTTTTTTGTTCGTTATGTAGTAAAAATTTTACATGTATGACATAAATTCGTCCCAAAAGTAGGCAAATGTGTTTTATGATACCTGTTAGATAGAAATGCCAAAATAAATATATAGGTTAACTCCGATTTTGTTCTTGCTCGTTACGTAACAGGTATTGAACATACAAATTGGCATTTTTGCTTTGGTAGACAGGACAGAAATGTCATTCTAAGTGACATTTTGCCATGAGGAAAATTGCAAGATCTTCCTGATATATGTAATGATAGATTTATTCATTAAATCAATATATTAATTTGCGAGTGATTTCTAATTATAAATTTTGATTTTGTTCTAAATTTGCCAAACATGTTAATTATTTTCGACAAATGATTTTATCTTCATTCATTTACAAACTCAAACAAATTTTAAACTAATTACAAAAATTAAAAAATAGAATTAGAAAATTCCTGAAAATTAGACAATTCTGAAATATTGCTAAATTTTGAAGATTTTGCAAAATCTGAAAAATTAGAAAATTGTGAAAAATTTTAGAAATTGTTAAAAATTGGGAAAATGTAAAAAATTGGGAAAATTGTGAATAATTAGAGAATTGTGAAAAAATATAATTGTGAACAATTAGGAAATTCGGTAATATTGGAAAATTTTGGTAATATTAGGAAATTCAGAAAAAATTGGATTTTCAGTAAAATTGGGAAATTCAATAAAATAATCAGATTATTAGATTCAATAAAATTCAGAAAAATTGGGAAAAATTTGGAAATTGCAAAATTGTGAAAAATTGGAAATTTGGAGAATACTGAAAAATTCGAGAATTCTAGTAAATTAGAAAATTCTGGAAAATTAAAGAATCGTAAATAATTAAAGAATTCAGTAAAATTAGGAAATTGAGTAAAATTAGGAAATTAGAAAATTGAGTAAAATTAGGAAGTAAGGAAATTTAGTAATATTAGAAATTCAGTAAAATTAGGAATTAAGAAAAATCTGTAAAATTGGGATTTTTTTTATAAAATTAGAAATATTGATAAAATTAGGAAATTTGGTGAAATTGGAAAATTTCAATAAAATTCAGAAAATTGATTGAATTTCAAAAAAATGAGTGAAGTTCATAAAATCGAGTAAAATTCAGTAAATTCAGTATAATTCATTAAAATTGAGTAAAACCCAGTAAAATTACAATAATTTTACTGAATGTTCAAAAATTAACCTAAAATTTAAGTACCTACTAATTGATTACAAATATTGACGAATGTACAAAAACGTTATACGATGTTTATTTATTTATTTATTCTTTCAAGCGTCACAAAAATATGAACAAGTTTGTATCAAAAACAATTCTCATATCATAACATAAATAATAAATCCTTAAAGTGATTTTGTGACGCTTAAAACTTCTTTATTGCCCTCTCTTGAGAGATCATAATACTAAATTCTAGGATAATCCACAGATGAGCAAGAATATTTCTTTTGCTTCAATAATAAAAAAAGACGAGATATATAAAAAGATACTTTGATAACAATATATATAAAATAAAAGTCACGGTGTAATTAAACATATTGATAAAATGTGATAATTGGATTACTGGACATACATACAGACACACTAATAAAAGATCAAGGTATAAACAAATCATATTAGAACTTAATTTAGTTAACTATATTTAAATTACCTATAAAGACCTGAAACACTCTTCCAATTTCCAACAAATTATTTGTTGACACCAGACCAACCGAAGACATTCAATTTCAAACTTTTCTCGCAAACTTTCGCGTTTACTAATAAATTGATCGATAAAGTTTTGCAGAATGATAAAACTATATAACTATTTAGTGTATATATATATATATAATATATATATATATATATATATAATGTGGTTTGTATTTGTTTGGAATTCCGAAAGTTTCCAACTTTCACATCGTCAATTTGCACAAAAAAGGATAAAACGTTAGGGAAAACGTTTATTTACAAATGGTGTTACCATTTGTATAAAAACATTGTAAAATGAAAAAAGTTTTATTGTTGAAACAATACTAAGAGAAACAACCATTTATATTTGATTCTAGAAAAATACAAATTGTTTTTATATTATCAACAATTTACATAATCTCAATCTGAGAAAGTTTAACAATTTTGAAACATCTACAAAATCTCAAAAATAATTCGAATTATTTTCGGATGGGAGCGATTTTTAATACTTTAATTGTCACAATTATATGGTAACTTTATTAAATAATTTAGTTAAAAATGTAACAAGCAAACATAATGAATCAAAGAAACAATTTTTTGTGCCAAAGTCCTTACAAAACACTATTTTAAGTCACACATATATGTGTGACATGGCTCATGTAGAATTTCTTAGCTAGCGTCAGGCATGTATGACTGACATGGAAAATAAAAATATTATTACTTAAATATTTCACTTCGACTGTTAGCTTCAAAAATAATTTTGATGTATATAAACATGACTATTAAATTGTTACACAAGGTGTAAGAGGAAATTTTCATTACTTACCAATATGTTTAATAATCGATTTAATCAACACAAATTTGATTTTGATGTATACTACCTGCCTACTACCAGCCTGTCTAGATTTTCACCTTCCCACCTATCTACCTGTCTACTTATCGGCCTACCAAGAGCTCTTTGGTATATGGATCAATAATATTGATTTGTAATTTTTTTAATATTTTCCTGCTTTGCCAAAATTTTTGGACCATCTCACCCAAAAATGTGATTTGAATCATTTAAAACGGAAGCTTGTTTTCTCAAAATCTGTATTACGAATGGAATGTTTTTGAATTATTCAAATAGGTTATCAGTGTTCCCAGAATCGTCTACGAAAATTTGTATCCACACACATATATTTTTTCTAATGCCAAAATGTTCAGAAACCTTTGAAACGTAAACATATGCAAAAATTTTCATCTTAATTTTTTTTTTGCGATTAACTATAACCCCTATGGGAATATTTTTGACTGTGGGGTAAAAGTGTTCGTTTATATGGTGCCAAATCAAGGTTTTTATAAAAATTGAATTTGTAAACTTTTATTTTTCAAAGTTTTCAAAGTAAATCTTCTTCAGGGACTGAAAAAGCAAAAAAAGTACAAGCAGTTATGGACTGTATGTTAATTCTAATTACATGAAGTTCTTCAAACACAATTATTACATGATGAGTGAAGTTGGGAAAACAATTTAGGCTTTGTTTAACATAATCCACTGTGTGAACGAATATTATAGAATTTATTAATCAGCAATTACTTCATTTTTCTAATGAAGGTTCAAGTCGTAAATGCTAATTACAATGACAAACCGATCATGTCATATTTGAAGTATGACTTTAATTACATTATTGTTTTCGAATATTATACATATTTTGAATGCTATTATAAATATATAATTTATAATTTATCATTATATAAATGTGTATAATGGTTGACACTAATAAATGTGTGCATCACGAGTGTTACCATATTACCAATAAACACTATTCCAAATTGTTATATGATGTATTTATTTTTACTTAAATTCCATCTTGTACAGTAGCAAATAAGTTTTACTTCAATCGCGTGTGAACCCAACACGCACTCTTTTTTATGTCTATCTGTTTTTTTATCTAATGAATAAAAAATTGACGCAAATCAAACCAACACCTACCCATAACCAACACCTACCTCACCATAATCCAAGATTTCTTCTAACAACAACAACCCATTACATCCACACACACTCGAGTCTACTCTACTTTACTCTACTCTCTATTCTTCTATTTCTCTTTGCAACCACCAGCACCACCAGCACCACCAGTTGCGCACGCTCTCCGTCCGCCGGCGGAGAGAGCTTTTGCTTGAAAGCTCTCGCTTAAAAGCTCACGAACTTACTCCCAACGGTATACTTTGCGACGCGAACCCGATCGGGAAACACTGAAATAATAATAATAATAATTGATAATTGATAATTGATTGTAAATTATAAAGTACAAAAGTTAATTGGTAATTTTTAAAATTTCTAAGTTCGCGCAAAAATTTTGACGAGTGATTTAAATTTTTTTGTGTAAGGAGTTTCTTCGAGATAGATGACCATTTAGTGACGGTATTTAATTTTTTAATATTTTTATATAATTGTATAATTATATGTATAATTATATATCCATGATTGAGTGATTTATTTATTCACCCATAAGCAAACCGTAAATACTAACAATATTAATACTACCGTAAATACTAACTAATTAACTAGTGATGTGTATGGCATCGTGCTTTAAGGCAAATTGCTAGAACTTCCCGTACCGTAACGAGATGTTCGAGAAATATTGAATGTTTTCAAAAATATTATTATAAATATTGTAACAATGTCTAATATTTATAAGAATTATATAAACTGAATTGCAAAGTTGAAATTATTTGTTTACTATATTAGAACTTCAGTCAGAATTAAAAATAAAATCTGAATTATTTGTGACAAAAAATTTTGTTTCTGAAAAAAAAAATTGAAAAAAAGATTTTTGCAACATTTTTTTTTCAAAATCAATTATTTCATTAAAACAAGCAAAAGTTCTCTTAATCATTCCAATCGGACGCTTATTTCTCTCAAAATCTGCCATTTTTCGCACACTCAGCTCTGTATCTTCGAAATGGCTGGGCCTGCTTCTTCCAAAAAGTAATAACCACCTTCTCCCAATCTTTACTAATTGAATGTTTCTTAGATCATTCAAATCGGATACTCCGTTTTCTCAAAAACTCGATTTTTATTTTCTGCACTCTTTACTCTTTATCTCCGTAACTGCTGGACCTGCCTTTGCCAAAAACTAATCAGCACATCTCCCTTTCAATAGGAATCGAAAGTTTTTTAAAGCATCCGTGCGCCCGAAAACGAACAAATGTGGACATACAAAACACACACATTCATTTTTTCTGAGGTATGCCAAAATGTTCAGAAACCTTCAAAACGTCGAAAAATGCCAAAATTTATAATTTCGATATTTGGACGATTACAATAACTTACCCTACGGGAAGTTAAAAATAGTTTATACATTTATAGTTTATACAATAGTTTATACATTTTTTATTAAAGCCAAGACATGGTTTTTCACAACCATAAACTAATATAAATATTCTAATAATAATATTATAATATAATTAAATAAATAATAATTTGTTAGCACTTTTTTTAACTTTCCGTATGAGTAAATTATAGTAATCGTCGAAAAATCCAAAATGAACATTTTTACACAAAGTATGTGAAGAAAATTGATATATGTATGTGTGCATATGTGTGGACTCAATTTTTCATTCACAATTACGGGGTTTTAATTGATTTCTCAATTTAGAAAAATATTTGTTTTTTTTTAATATTGAAAATGACTCCCGATTTTAATTTTCTAATTCTAGCTGAAATTCTGAAACTTTGCAATTCAGTTTATATATTTTTATATATATAGGTCCTACATTTTAACTATATGCTTGATTAAGTTTTGTTTATTTACTTTTTATGTAAGCATGAAAGTCGTCGTCCAATTCAAAATTCTTATATTTTGCCCATATATTACAAATAATATAAGAGGTCAAATAAAAAAAACGAATAATAAAAGTTACAGTATTTATAATAATCAATTTGCAAGCATTTAAATTTACTCAAATATATCATTACGGTACGGGAAGTTCCAGCAATTTGCCTCAAGGTGCCATACACCACTAGTTTTTTTAATTTTTATTACAGTTTTGTTATATTTTCTTGAAAATAAATGCAAGAATTTTAAAGATTTAAAAATATTAAGCACGTATATTTTTGGTATTCATTTGTTTATGCTTGAACATCATTCGTTTTTTTAAGATTGAAATTATTTATTTTTGACCAGTTTATTTATTAGAACGCCTTTGAAATTATTTATTTCAGTAAAAAACATCATTTAATTTTTTATATTTACCATTTCAAAGTTCATGTTAACAATTTTTTTAAAAAACAATATTGATTAACACTATTTACATTTTTTATGAATATTTTTATAATTATTTACTTCATATTATTAAGTATACACTCTTGATTTTATAGAAATTAACAACACCAGTATAAATACTTATTTTTAAACTTATAATAAATATTCTCTTCATGACGTATAAAATATGCTAGAATAATATTTATTAAAATAATATTTGGTTTGCATTTCATGTTTTCCATTGACGCATACGAGTAAAACAAAGATTTTCTTTTGTTTTTCTTTTAAGTGATTCATTCATACAGAAATATTTGTAAAAATAGAATGTCAAACTCGTTTAATTTTCCAAATCGTTGCATTTGTAATATTTATGTAGACAAATATTTTGTAGATCAAAGGATTCGATTTGTACTTTTATTCGATAAAGTAATATTATTAGAGTAATCTTCATATTATTTAAAAAAGTCCATAATATTCATTGTGTATTCAAATTTCATTGTTTATCTGATTTCTTCAGAATGATCCAATTTTTTCTAACTCTTTTCTAAGCTGATATTAAACAATAAAGTAGTTATTATCAATTATGTAAGTTTTATTAACTATCATAAACGCAATAAATATTTCATCTCGACAAAATAATTTCACTTTCAAAATTTTGCTTCTAAGTTAATATATGCTATGGAATTCTAAATGAAATAAAATTGCATGAAGAATTCAGTTTTAATCACGTAATTTCTTTTAGTATCAGAATTCGGTAACAGAAATAACATAAATCTTACTTTTGATTATAAAATGAAACACTAAATTATGTATTGAATTAAATATTTATATACGTGTTTTTGGATTAAATCTTTTTTTTTCATATAAATACTGGCTTTCTGTGGGTTGAAATAATTTGCTTCAATCAAGATTAAAAAAGATTAAGGAAAAAATAAAGTATTCATAAATTTGTTTTACCTAAATAATAACTTACATGTTCATTAATAAATAATCTATTTTATTTAATTTTCTCCAATACAATATACGTTACAATCATTACAATCATTACACTACAATCATTAATTAAAATTATAATTAATTTCCAATGAAGTAGAATGCAATGATTGTTAGCTCGAAATTTAAAAAAATAATCTAGTGTTAATTCCAAATATTCTGTGTATTTCATTTTATTTATAGAACTGAATATGCAAATAATAAAGCAACCTTCATTTTCCGATAACAAATAGTTGATATGCACTTCAAAGTGTAGATATTAAAAATAAAATTGCCTTTGAACTTCCTACATTGTGGTTCATATAAAATATTTTTATTATTATTCGTATATGGAAAATTGATGCAAATAGTTCCTTTTTCTTTCCAAATTTAATACTGAAAGTTAATTCATGTAGTAATAATTACACCTCACTCTCTATATACACCACAGAACCATTCATATAAAATAACTTATTATAAACTTAGTATTTAAAATATTTTTACATCAGAATCATTAAATTTATATCTCTTTTTTTTTGGTGATTCTAACCGAATTTTCTTTTTGTTTCAGATTTCAAGAAGACACAATTGACAAATTTTAATATATTATATTAAATTATCAAAATGGCAAGAATCGGGACGCAATTTCAAGCAATTTTTACTTCAATACTCAGCATATTATTTTTGAGCCAAATGGTCACATCTGCCAGCATACAGGTAAGAAATAAAAATAAAATTCTAACACATTCTTAAAAAATATCTATTTCAGCATAAATTTTTTATAGATATATTGCTATGATTTTCAAACAATGCTACATGTTTTACAATTTTGAAAATCATATCAATATATCCATGAAAAATTAATGCTGAAGTAGATATTGATATTTTTTCAACAAAATTTTAAAAATGTGTAGAAATCCAAAAAAAAATTTATTGTTTTTCCCCATATTTTTAAAGCTTCACTCTTGACTCATTATTAAGGTGGGTTATTTTATTTCTCATATTTTCGAAGCTTAACTCTTAAAAAATATGTGTAACAGAAGATTTTTTAAAATTCAAATTATTTTTTGAGATACATCTAATTTACCATAAAATTCTTCTTCTGTTTCCTTCTTTGCATTTTTCTCAAAACTATATTTTTCAATACGATGTCCACGATTTCTCGAGTTCGACTGAACCGATTTACTTGAAATTTTTAGATATTCATTACCAAATATCATTTTTTACTATTTTTAAAAAAATCAAGAAACTCTAAAAAGTGTTAAGGTAATGGTCATTTTTGGTCAGCATTTTGTCAAATTTGTTTTTTTAATTTAATCCTAGTATATATACTATAGCTTACATCAACATAGATTAATTTACTTTAATTTTTTCGATTACTAGAAGGGTTGCATTTTTTTTATTTTTGTGAACTCCACTTCAACTGCTAATTTTTAAAATTAATAACTTTTTCAGTGGCCAGTAACTCCTTTGATATCAGATTTTAGGCTCTTAGCACCAATATTTGCTCATTGGTACCACTTTAAACTATTTTTGCAGAATTTACATCAAATCTCTTGTTTTTGACCCCTAATTTTCTATTCTCTTAAAATTATATGGTAATTTTTATATTATCACTCATCGTTTCTTTAATTAAAAATTAAATCTTTTCTAGTAAATTGCAACTGCTTCAGTAACTTTCATTTGTTTCTAATATTTTTTTTTCAATATTCTTTACCTTTTCTAGTAATTATCGCTTTTTTCTGGTAATATGCTGATTATTTTTAGTAATTTTTACTCATTTTTAGTAATTTTTGCTGATTTTCGGTAAATTTTAATCTTCTTTGGTATTTTGTGTTCCTTTTCGGCAATTAAATAAAATATAATTATCTTTTTTTAATTTGATTCAAAAATGATCTAAATTTTTTGCCTCTACACTAGGATACCTTTTTAAGGTTTTGTTTTGGTGACCAGTTGTACCTTTGATTTAAGGTCTTTTACTGCTTGTCAGTGGAGTCCTTATTTTCTAAAAATGGGGTAAAAATATACATTATGAGGTCGCTACCCTCTCGGACCAAATCAGCAAATAAAAACTAGCAAATTCAATAACTCGTTTAATTTATTCTATTTTCAGACGATAACCATAAAATACGTTTACTGCCGACGACATAATAATTTACACACACACACACACACACACATATATATATATATATATATATATATGTATGTATAAATATGTATATATTTATATATTGACGTAATATCATACAACCCGTTTTGCTCTCGAGCAGACAGCAAAATGGACGTAAACAAGAAAATGCAATAAAATTCCGACATAAAATGAATAATAAATAAAATTGCAGTAAAAGGGATAAATAAATTTATTCATTTATTTGTTTTGTTTATTTGTTGTTTACGCACATAATAAATTCTCACGAGATTTAGAGAGAATATTACGCAATTCGTATTATGGAAGGCGCCAATGAGAAAAAACAAATTTATTTTAAAAATTAATTTTACAATCGACTATAGTCTTAGTTTTCATTCAGTGGGAACTAAAAATAAAATTTAAAAACTAAACCAAATGAGATAAAAAAATATTGGTGTATCAAATTAACTGTATCGATTGCACTTTAATTTATATAGGAGAAACGAGTCAGAATTTATTAAATTGGTTACAACAACATAAAAATAGTAAAAAAAAAATTACAGATTTAAAACTAAGCTTGCAGACCACATTTAACAATTCAGAACACAATATAGACAATTT
Source organism: Ctenocephalides felis (assembly GCF_003426905.1). Taxonomy (NCBI): domain Eukaryota; kingdom Metazoa; phylum Arthropoda; class Insecta; order Siphonaptera; family Pulicidae; genus Ctenocephalides; species Ctenocephalides felis. Next base: position 67,662,714 of record NW_020539725.1, read on the forward strand.
GTGTTTTTTTATGTACTACATTTTGAAGAAAATTTATGCAAAATACAGATCTTACTTAAATATTTATAATGATAGAACAATTTATAAATGAATGACACAAAAATTCTTTGTCCAGATAATAGTATTTTAAATTTTCTTACATATAAATAAAAAATGTGTAAAAAATTCACAATTACTTCCACACATATTAGAATCTTTATAAAAATAATTTTAAAATTAATATTTTTTACACCTACATAAAATACAAAATTGCTCCACCGCTTTTCTTACGCGTCGAAGTAAATTATTTTCCCTATAAAATAACATGAAATAATTTCATTTTCAAACAATATTTTTATAGGATAGAAAATTAATTTACCGCAATTTAGTTATATAGCGATAAAATATATACATTTTATAAATAACTAGTTTTATGAAAAAAAAATCAATGAAAAATTCAATTGAAAAATAAATGGTTTTCACGTTTTTAATAAATATTTATTCTTGATTGAAACTCCTACATTTTAAATACTGAAACATCATAAGGTAATTTTAAAATAAAATTTCTGATGAAAATGTACTGAATATATTATAATAGCAAATATGTGTGATTTTTTAAATGTATTTTTGAACCATTTTTTTTATAAAAACATGTTTATACTCTAATGACATTTGTTAAAAAAAAAAAAACTTATAAAATATTTGAAAATTCTTCTGAAAGTCAGCCACTTTTAAAATTATTTTTATTAATTAAATTTTTGTTTAAATTTAATAAGATTATTAATATACATTAATTAGAATTAATAAGATATATTAAAAAGAAAGTGTTCTTATTTTTCAAATTGTATTTTTTTTAATTTATATAATTAAATTATAATTTAGTGACAACTTAACAAAATTAACCTTTACATGTCAACATATTTCAATATTATTTAAGTTAATGGAACTTTATTTAAAATATGAAAAAGTTACAAATTAAGTAAATTAAACAAAAAATAAAATTGTTAGAGTTTTATCGTTTCGTTCATAGTTTCTATGTGTTTTAATGAAAATTGTGGTACTGTTTCTCTAGAATTCAAATCGAAGTCAACTTGTTCATGAAATATGTCACAAACATTCATACGAATATGTTACGCAATTCAATTGCAATTTTAGACGACGACATCTCTCAAAACAGAAAACAATAGAATGAATAAAAGTAACTAAAGTGAAACAGTGATACGTTAAAGTTACATAGAATTGATTTAAAATTTAAAGGTCTAAAATATTTTAAGTCTAGGTCTATTCCAAAATATATAAATATCCACTCAAAATAAAAATAGAATTGTCACGTATTCTGATTATTATTGAAAATAAAATAAAAATAAAAATTTAAGACATTTGTTTGATTCAAAGTAATATATGATTTAAAACCTAAAGGCGTCAGAGATTTTTTCAAAATTAAAATTGTATGAGTTTTAAAATATTTTTTTTTAAGTTTGCGGATTTAGTAAAAATGGCTTTTGAATTCTCTCTAATATTTCTCAAACTTCTTGTTACAATCTATTTTATGTCATATGTACTAAATTTCAATTCTCTGTTTGACGATTCAATAAATGTTTTTTTTATAAAATATATAACGTAAAGAAAATACTGGATGTCATTATTTCGATTTAAATAGGTGATAATAATATATTGTTATTTTTAGAATTTTATTTGCATATTGTTTCTATAAAAATATGTGTGACATTTCAAACGTCACTCGATTGTCACTTATTTTAGAAGTTCAGAAAGAAAATCGTTGCAATCGTTTGAAATCAAAAGGTTTTTTTTAAAAATAACATATACACCCATACACCCACACATAAGTACATACATATATATTATTTTGTTTCAATTTTGATCTTGTGTCAGTTTTTATATTTTGTATAAGTTTTAACACCTTGTATCAAATTTTAGACTCTTTGCACCACCAATAATGGTACCACTTATTCTTATTTTAGGCATAGTTTTGCAGAATTTTTTTAATTCTATCATTTGATCTGAATTTTATATTTTCCTAAATTTATCTGTTAATTTCTATATTGTTACCCGTTTCTTAAATTTTTACTGGTTTTAAGTAAACTGTAAACGTTCTTAGTAACTTTCAGTTGTTTTTAGTAATTTTTTTCTTATCTAATAATTTTTACACTTTTTAGTAATTATTACTTTTTTCTAGTAATATGCTGATTATTTTTAGGAATTTTAATTCGTTTTCATTAATTTTTGCTGATTTTCGTTATTTTGTACTCCTTCTCGGTAATTTTGGACATGTCTTGCTAAGTTTTGCTCTTTTTTAGTAACATTGACCATTTTTGCTAATTTTAACTATTTTTGCTAATTTTTGCTCTTTCCCGCTAATTTTCGTTTTTTCCAGAATTTTATTCCCACATCTACTAATTTGTGCTCTTTGCTACTAATCTATTATTTCTTACCAATTTTAATAATTTCTTACTAATCCCATTTATTTATTGCTAATTTTTTTCCAATTTGGCTTATTTTTATCTAATTTTAGTTATTTTTGTTATTTGTACTCATTTTGTATAAATTTTAATATTTCACTATTTTTAGTTTATTTTCTACAAATTTCCACTATTTTTATAAAAGTTTGCACTTTTACAAATTTGTACTGTTTAACATAATTTTGTATGCTTTAAGACCATTTTTTAAAATAAAAGAATTTGAATATTTCAGCATCATATTTCGAATTTTTGTACCTTTTTACACCAATATATAATCTACTCTTCTACTTAAAATTAATTAGTAAAGATTTCGAATAATCTACACTAAAATGGACTCTTTGGAATCAATTACTACCCTTTTCTAATCATTTACTTTCCAAAGGCTTAATTTTTAATCTTGCTAACAAGTTGAACATTTTTGCAATAATTTTTAATTTTTTTATACCGGTATGCACTTTTGTATACCTAAATAAATATTTAATTAGATCACGAACACGATCGCTTTGCTATTACTCCAATTTTAATTGTTTACGCACTCCATAGAGGCGCCACTAACTGTAGCACGTAAATCTACCACTAGGTTCAAATTCTAGATAAGATTTATATGAATATATATTACATACAAAATATGAACCTGGTTAATTTGACTAAATGAAATGAGAACTGAATATACGCGTTTAAAATATATTTTCAACTAAATCACATATACATGTGTTTTTACATACACACACATTATATATATATATATATATATATATATATATATAACACACATATTATATATATATATATATATATATGTGATATATATGTATATATATAAAATAAAAAATTATTAAAATTAAATTATTTATTAAACGTTTAGTTTAAAATACATGTATCATAGTAAAAAAAATAGATTTAACAAAAGCCGAATTTAGGCACAGTAGACCCTCTGAGTACAAAAAACACTAAAATGTGTATAGATAAAAATTTTAATTAAAACTTTATCATTGCCACAATAATATTTTGTAATTACAATTAAAATTGCTATATATTTTAAATGAATATATCAAATCTATTTAGGAAGTTATAAAATATAATTCATGTATAAAAAATATAAAACCTGCATTTTTGGATAGTGTAAAAAGTTCCGAAATGATCAAATAAATCAATATATTCTACAAAATTTTAAAAAATCACAAATATCAAACTGTTTGCCAAGCTAAAAATTATTCAACATTTTATAACTACGAAAATTGTAGAAAAACAAATGTTTCAAAATGAAGAAAATTTATAAAAGTTTAAAATAATCAAAATTATTTTTTGTATTTTTAAGTGATAAAACTTTTGAGCATTAATTATAATTTTTTTAGAAACAATCATTCTCAATAATTTTATAAATTTAAAATTCATTAAAAAAATATTAATATATGGTAAATAATTTTTGGAGCAAAACTTATGAGTTTGAAAATTGCTAAATTATTGAAGTTGCCCATATGTTAGGATAAAAAATTATCAAATTCTTGTTATTTTTGGAGATATTTCAAATTTCTAAATATTTTAAATAAAATTTGTCCAATCAGAATTTCAAGCATAAAAAATATTTGGACAAAATTATTGAAAGAAATTTGTGTTTCAAATAATAATCTATCAGGATTATTTATTTTGTCGATTGATGTAAAATTGTAAATTAAAAAAAAGACTAAAAATAAATTTAAACAAATTTAAAATCGTCAAACCTGTTCAGAAAATAATTACAAAAATATAATCCAATTATTTCGACACTTAATTCTATTCATAAAAAAGTGTTAAATAAAACTTGTGTTCGAAATATTAATTTACCATCACTAATTATTTATCGACGCCGATTTTAATCCTGATTGATTCTGATCAAATTGATCAAAATGATTATTTTCAAATTGCTTAAAACATCTGTAATTACCATTGGAAAAGTTTCAAACGCTTCGTTTGAAGTCGTAAAGTTTTGTTTGTCGATTTCGTCGAATTAGGGAATCCCTGAATCCTACTTTTCCCTAATTGATATTAAATGATCACAATTACTTAGAACTTCTTAGCGGGAGCTTTTTTTCCGCACCGGAAAGCTCCGGAGCTTAATTCGTCGAGTTGAAAGGGATAAAGGAATAAAAGGAAACAAAATAGAGAAAAAGACATATATATGGTAAAAGAACACCATATATGATGTTATTGGTAAACTGTCTAGTAATAGTACTAAATTTCAATTATCTTCTGCTCCAAAAGCTACCGTGTCATCTTCTTACCCTTAGTCCTAAGTTTATAATTTTTTTACCACCCCTGACCAACTCTTTATCAATTTTTATCTATTTCCATCTAATAATAATCCATCTACTATTTCTATTATAATCTATTATCCAATATGGGTTATTGCCAGACGTGGGATATAAAATTAATCAACTTGCACACACATGTCATCCGAGTTGGGATAAGATGGGATCAAGATGGGTTGAGATAGGGATATGGAGGAATAAGAGTGGGTTGTGGGTTGTGTAGTATGTAATAATCATCTTGTATGAAATATTTTATGATATGTGATACTGTATGGTGCTAATTATAGACACCAGGATGGTACTTGTGTTCTCTGATACAGGGATAATTAAATTTTTTTCAGTTTTGTTTTTGAAAATCTCCAAAGTTAACAAAAATCGATAATTTTGTATTAATAATATATATAATAACTTACAATTAGATAGGATAACTACAACAATTTATAAATTTTAAAAAATGCTAATTGTTTTTGCCCTAAAAATATATATTTTAATATGATTAATAAATTTTTAATTTGTTAATCTAGTATCTAAAAAAATATATATAATTCTTATGTTTAAATTTGTTATCAGTAATTAATATAAAAAATAATTTTGATCATTTTAAAATTTTATAAATTTTGTTCATTTTTAATTTTATGATTTTCTTTTAAAATTTTATATATTTAAAATGTCAGTTTTTGGCTTGGCCTATGTTTTGATATTTGTGATTTTTTCAATTTTATAGATTATCTGGATTTAATTTAATATTTTGTTTAATTTTCAGAAATTTTTATTCGAACCGAAAATCGAATTCTCAAAAATTAACAAGAGTTCAATAAATTTTTATAATTTATAAATCGAAAATTTACGTTTATACAACTTGCCTTAAAGTGAAATGCTACTTGGACCCTTAGTAAAATCTAAAATCAATTTTTTTGCATATCTTCGTGTTTCTAAGACTCCCTGAACATTTTGGCATACTTTAGACAAAATGTGTGTGTGTATGTATTTATGTGCGGATACAATATCTCGTCGACGAATATGAGAGCACGAATCAACCGATGTGAATAATTCAAAAAACATTCGGTTTGTATTCATGGGAAAATGTGCTGATTAGTTTTTGGCAAAGGCAGGTCCAGTCGTTTCGGAGGCACGTGGCAAAAACTGACAAAAATGGTAATTCAGGTTTTGTGAGAACGGAGCGTCCGATTTGAATGATTCAAAAAGCATTTTATTTGTATTGACGAAATGAATAAAGATGAAATTTTTGGAAAGGCAGGTCTAGCGGTTTTGTAGATCCAGAAACAAAAGTTAAGAGAGAAATGCCATTTGGCGGTCAAAAATGATCATTAGACATATGCACATCAAATTATAGGATATTTTATAGAGATTGAATAACAAATCTTGTTTACATTTTTCTGGGTTCCGTACCAATGGTTATCCGTTAGACTGCGTTACAGCGCGTACGCGCTTTTATATTTATTCTCAAAATTACAAACGCAGCGCAATTGCTTTAAAAAAAAGTTCAAAATTTCCAAGAATTTTGAAATGTAAAAAAAAAACAAATTTTTCTCGGGAGACAATTTTTTTTCAATTTTTTCAAAAAGAATTTTATTCAAAAAAGTAAAAAATTTCAAAAATAGAATTAATTCAAAGTTTTCAGAAAAGTTTAAAACCTTTACATTTCAAACATTTTTAACAAACATTCTAAACATTTTAATTTTTAGTACGGAAAGCTCAGTAATTTGCCTTGTAAGGCACGATGCCTAGCACTAGTTTTTATTATTTTAAAAAAGCATACACTATTTTTATTGTAATTCTATTTGTATTAGAATCATGCATATTATTAATAAATTTTTCATGTATTTTTGTTACAAATATATTCACAAACCGAATTTAAATTTCTCGTTCCTCTCATATGCATCAGAAATTTGCTTATCGAAACAAAAGAGTAATGTACCTACATTATTATTCCTTTCAGCCTTTCATGGAGTAATATTCTCTACATTACATACAAACCTTTCTTTACTCACCGTTTGTGAATAATAAATTTAAATAAATTTACGAGCCCGAAACAAATCTCGTAGCTTTCTGCTGTTTTTTTAGGGGATTACATTAATGCCGATTTAATTTGCCGAGTAATATATATTAATTATTTCAACAGGAGAAAAGTCAGAGGTAGAGAGGTGAAGATTTTTGGGATAAAATTAGAATAAACATTCTGACGTCGTTTTAAATGAGGTTTAGTAATAGACTTTACTAGAATCCAAATTACCGACTGTTCTACATTTGTTTCATATATCTTATTTTATTCAACAAAGGAATTTATTATTTATTATTCATTTATCCTGTGTCTGTATAAAAATGTGTGAAGGCGTTATGTCATCATGTATTCCAATAAGATTACAACGCGTATGAATGGCCAGAATGGCCTTATCAGGGCCCATACGATACTATATATACAATATATGATATATGATATATGATTTACTGTTACATGATATAATGCGAATTCAATATTTGCGAACTGAATGCGAGGTGATTTATAGAGGATATAAAATAAAATATATAGTCGTAAAGGACAATGTATACACACATATATATATATATATATATATATATATATTGTATATATATATTGTATATATATATATACTAGCTGGCCCGACACACGTTATTTTGACACAAAAATTATTCCTATTGTGAAATGTTTATTACAAAAATAACTAAGAGATTGCAAGTATGGTATATAAGTAAAAGGGACAGCTAACAAAAATATATGAATAGTTCACCCACTACAAAGCATGCCACATATGTGTTCCTAAGTCATATTGATAATCTTTGCCAGACCCAACCTAATCAGAAACTGATTTTTTTTAATTTAATGTTGCACGTTTAATAAATAGTTTTTCGAAGTAAAATGTTTGCAAGAGCCAACCTAATTTGCAACTGTTTTTTTTAATTTGATGTTGCACGTTTAATAAATAGTTTTTCGAAGTAAAGTGTTCTATGTATTCAGGAATTTTGAATTATAGAAAATCAAAGTAAAGAATTTTTTTCATTTTTTTTTAAATTATTTACAAATTACAATCTGTCATGGTGTAGACATTTAGTAATTGATATGCTATAATATATAGTTTAGTTGAAAAATATTAAATCAAATTTGGTGAAAAAAATTGTTAGAAGTTGTCAAGCTTTGATAAAAATAAAAAGTATTTTGAAGTAAAAAAAATTGTATGAATTTTTTAATTCCAGACTACAAAAATTAAAAAAAAGAAAATTGACCATATAATTGAAAAAATGTATTAAGGTTCGACAACCTTTGCTAAAAATAAATTGTTTTAGTAACATTTATCCATTTTCATATACTCAAGAAAATCTTGACCAAAACTATGTCAAATAAAGGTCAAATTAAAACTAAAAAAGAAATAATTCTAAAATTTAAAAAAATAGGGGTGGACAACACTTGATAAAAATAAATAGTATACAAAGAGTTTTATATATTCTATCAATTTCGCTTTATATATTTTTTTTGTCAAATAAAATAAAAAAAGTTGACCCCAAAATTAAAAAAGTATTAGGATTAGACAACCCTTAATAATAACAAAATTGTATTTTAAAGTAAAATTCAAGCTTTTTTTTCAAGCTCAAAAATCTGAACCAAAATTGTGTCAAAAATATTCAATAAATAAACGCTGGATACAAAATTATCATTATACTAAAATGGCTCTAAAAATAGGGGTTGGCTATATAAAAGTGAAAATTTAGGATAGAATATATTTTAATGCCACATTATGAAAAAAATTAAAACAATTATTCCGTCCAATAATTACAATAAAAAATATAAAGATGAACTACCCTTATCACTTAGGGGTATGAAAAATATAATAGCTGTTTCTTAGACCTACCTAAAAAAATGCATTTAGAGTTCAAATATTAGGTATTTTCGACAGTCTGAATCCACAGATATAAATGAGAATCAAAAACTTTCAAAAAGTTTCAAAATTAAAATAGATCAAATTTCAAAAAGTTAGAGTAAGAGTGTTAAAATGTCGGTTAGAATACAAAAGTGTGTATTGTTTAATGCATGTTTAGTTATTAAAATTAGAACGGATTTTTAGAATGTTTTTTTAGGTCGTTCTATTGTATAAACAAGTGTCAAAATGTCAATTTCTTTCCAAAGAGCTTTATATTACTGGAATCTGACTAATTTTATATTCGAAAACCAGTTGAAAATTGATGAAATACCAAAATAAAAAATCTCAAGTCAAATCTTACCTTATGCTACATGCCATAAGGCAAAATGCCCCTTGCACCCAATTAAATATTTTTCGTTTTCCAACAAAAGTTGGAGTATACAAAAAAATGAATATAATTTTCTTTGTATTATGTATAATACAAATGGATTGTAGAATTTTCAATGTAATTTGCCCTTAGGCAAAATACTATAAACTAGTTTATATATCAAGGGAAGGTCTTGGAAAGTTTTGAGGCTATTTTACAAGGCCGGATTGAGTTCAAATGAAAGTTTGTTTTGTTGAATAATGTTTTCATAGAAAACTTTGCATTATGAATGAATTAAGTATATATATATATATATATATATATATATATATATATATATATATATTACAAAAAACCCTTTTCATGCTAATTAATTTTCCTTTACATTTTCAATCAATTCTATTTCTGATTTAATCCGAATCCGTCAAAAATATCCTTTTCCTCATTTTCTTACATTTCGAAAATAAAATGATCTGTCACAAACATTTTCAGTATTACAAATGTAATTGATAGATGTTTTTATAAATAGGAAAAATAAATATGGGGTTTCATAATTAGTTTTTAATTTTAGAATTGACGAGAAACGAGAAAATGGTTTTGAGGGATTGCAATAAATGGTTTTGACGTATTTGATTTGATTAGATTATTATTATTGAGATGTAAAAATTTGAGATAAAAGGATTTGTTTGTTGCCCATTTTAGAATCTTGTGGTTTTTCAATTTAGTGGAACTGAAATATAGTCTAACTAAAAATTAATATTGAAATGAAAAACTTGAGAAAAAATTTGGCTTTAAGTGTCCAATCAATCAAATTCACGATTTTTTTTTAGCTTAACTTACTTCTTAATTTACTTACTATTTAATTTTATTTCTTTATTTACACAATTGATATATTTATGTTTTGATATATTAACCACATGTTTATGAAACATTTGTTTCCAAGGTCATATTAATAATTTTTGCCAGAGCAAGAGTTTTAACAGAATTCAATTTATTATTATCCTATATTTAATCACTTTATTAGTTTTAAAACCACCAAAGACAGTAATAGAATATCTGATGTCCCATGTATGCAAAACTATTCTCTCCAATCTCTATTTGAAGTTCTGGTGCCCCCAATTACCCTCCAAACAGTGCAAATTTAGATTTGCAAAGACGTCATCGTCCAACCATTGTGGTGATATAATTTAGTCAAACAAACTCTGAAAGCGATGAAAACATTATAGATTGATGTATGTGTATAGGGGAGACCGGGATACATACTTCTGAACAGAAAACAATTATAATTTACTTCGTATATTTGATCAAATTAACCTGCGTATCTACTTATACAACCTAAAGAAATATAGGTAAAATAGGTAAAAAATTGATATTTGCAAGTTAGTCAAAAAGTTTTATTTTTTTCTATTAATTTTAATGCTTTATCAATATAAATTAACCTCAAACAGTTTTACTGCAATCTAAGTAAGCACAATATCGAGGTAATATCTTTTAATATTGAGTCATGTCAGTCGTATGCGTGACATTTGGACACCAAAATTTTTTGAATATCGAAGCTTTTTTGGATTTGGATTTCGCCATTATTATTTTTCGGCGTTATTAGATTCCGCCATTTTTAGTTTCCGCCATTTTTAGTTTCCGCCATTTTTAGTTTCCGCCATTTTTAGTTTCCGCCATTTTTAGTTTCCGTCACATTTAGGTTCCGCCATTTTTAGATTCCGCCATTTTTAGATGCCGTCATTTTTAGATACCGGGATGTCGGAATTTTAATTACCGGAATTTTGATATACCGGAATTTTGATATACCGGAATTTTGATATACCGGAATTTTGATATACCGGAATTTTGATATACCGGAATTTTGATATACCAGAATTTTGATATACCAGAATTTTGATATACCGGAATTTTGATATACCGGAATTTTGATATATCGGAATTTTGATACACCGGAATTTTGATAAACCGGAGTTTTGATATACCGGAATTTTGATATACCGGAATTTTGATATACCGGAATTTTGATATACCGGAATTTCGATAAACCGGAATTTTGATATACCGGAGTTTTGATATACCGGAGTTTTGATATACCGGAGTTTTGATATACCGGAATTTTGATATACCGGAATTTTGATATACCAGAATTTTGATATACCGGAATTTGTAGGTACCAATATGTAACTTAAATGTAATATAGACACCGGAATTTTGGAAAAAAAAAATTGCGATACGATTAGAATTATCGAATCAACTTACCATAGATTATGTGAAATATTTTTTATTCTTTTCATATTAATGTTTATAATTTCTTGAGTCTGTTCCCAAGTGTGTCCATAAACCCCGGTCTCCTCTATCAAATATTTCAATGTATGTTCGATGGTCGTTCGAGTAAGAGTACGAGTACGTATAGATAGATCTATTTGCTTCCTGGAATGAGTTTCTCTCATCTTGGAAAATCGACTATAAATATTTGCTATCGAGAGAAGAGAGACATTGTCATTGTCGCTCTAATATTTACATATCGATCACACCATCATTTACGTATCCCACGCACATTAAATTCTATAAAAAAAAATTAGAAAAAAAATATAGAAAAAATAGAACAATTTATTGAAATTTTGTTTTTTTCTTCTCAGGATTGGGTTCATGATGAATTGAGTCAACAACCTTCATTGAACCTGGTTTTACCACAAAGACCAGAACATATATTAACAGGTAATTAGATCGACATAAATATCGATGAAGTCCATAAATAGATTAAAAAAAATTTTTTACTTCCCAGATTATTTTTTATATTTGATGTTTTATATAAACTCTATTTTAAATTTAAAAAAATTAAATATCGCTCCGATATATTTTATATTTCACAATTGTATTGAATAAAATTTTCAAATATTTCATCTTTCAAAATAGTATTTTTTAGATAAGAGTTTACATATCTTGAAGTTAGTACATACTTGAATATTTAAATTATCACCTGAAATATTTGATCACCTAGATTCTTAATATTTTTTTAAATTTTAAATATATAATTTTCCAAAATGTTTCAGAACATTCTAGCTCAAACTTTAAATTAATTTAAGTAGCTATTTATATAGTTTTTAATTGGTAAATATTAACAATTTAAATAAAATCAATAATACCATCTTTCAACACACATTTTAGATTTAATTTACAAATTATAATAAAAATTTGAAAAAGCAAATTTAAAATTTAAAATTTAAAATGGCAAATTTCACAGAATTTGAATAAAAAAATCTAATTTTTAAATGGCGATTTATTTTAATTTCTTAATTTCTAAACAGATATCTTATAAATTAAAAAAAAAATAATTGTAAGAAATTAATAATACTTTATTATAGAATGTAATGTAATAGTAATTTTATAATACGCTCATTTATTATCAAGCCAAATAAATTAATTAAAAATAATTGAGAATCTTCAGATTTTAAAATAGTAGATTTGCTTCTTATTTTTAAATGATAAATTTCAAATTTGTTATTAACTGAATATTCTTCATTCTCTATTTTAAAATTTTAAATGTGTTTCTATTTTTGAATAACATCAATTTTAATAATTTTCAAATAACTTTGTTAAAATGAAAAAAAAAAAAATTCAAATTCCAAATGGTAATTTCTGTGTTTTTTAAATGATAGTTTTCATATAATGAATAAATACATTCTCAAACATTTTAATTACTATTTAAAATAGTTTTAATTCTGAAATCTAAAGTTTCTAAATTTCTGTTTAACAAATGGCAATTTTATAATGACAAAAGTTCAAATTTGAAACTGTAATGAGGTGAATTTTCAAACTTTTCACGTGTGAATTTTATAACTATCAAATTATAAATTCGAAAAGTTTCAAGGGCAAATTACAAAGTTCTAATGGCAAAATTTAACCTATTTTGTACCAAATAGTTTCATAAAGTTATATAAAACGTAATTTGGAAATGTTTTATCTAACTTTTTAAATGACAAATTTTAAATCCAAGTTATTAATTGAATATTTTTCATTCTCTATTTTAAAATTTCAAATGTGTTTCTATTTTAGGTTAACAAATTTTAATAATTTCGAAATAATATTGTTAAAATTAAAAAAAATAAATAAAATAAATTTCAAATTCCAAATAATAACTTATGGTGTTTTTTAAATGAGCTTACATATCTTAAAATAATACATTTCTAAATATTTAAATCATCGTCTAAATTATTTTTAATTCTGAAATATAAAGATTCTAATTTTTTTTAAATTTCAAATTTAATGAGGTGATTTTCAAACTTCTCTATGGTAAATTTTAAAACAAATCAAACTAAAAATTAAATTTTTCAAGTGCAAATATAAAAGGTCTGGTGGCAAAAATTAATATTTATACCAAATTGTTTTAAAAAGTTTTAACAAAAATTTCCTAGCTGCGATTTCTTGAAATGTGCAAAATTCTATATTTAAATTAAAAGAAATAAGGTTTAAAATTTAAGTTAAACAAAAATATAAGTTTAAAATTCCTTTACAGCTCTGTTCAGTTTTCAATTTTCATCAGTTATCGATTTTTCCAATATTTAATCAATTCCAAGCAACAGTAGCAAAACAAATAAAATAACCATTCAACAACGCAAAATATTACAATTACTTAATTGTATGAATTTTAATTAAAAAATATGTATAATAAAAACAAGGCAACGTTTATATTCCGTGGGCGAAATTAATAAAATAGAACAAGAAATAGGTAGCTGAAAAACTAAAAACAAAACTAAGTATGAATTGCTATGAAATGAATTAAAAACAGAAATAATTAGAAAGCAAGCAATTGCGAAAACTTTGCGGTATTAATTAATTTTGTTAAATACTGAGGAATTGGAACTGTTGTAATTAATACTAATTCGAAATAAAATCTTGTTTGAAAAATTTTAGTTTATACCTCTAATCCCACTTCCAGAATTTTCTTCTGAGTTGAATGTTAAACTTTTAAATTTTTTTACATTTTTTTTTCCTTTTTCCAGATTGTATGCACGTCACATCAGAAGACGGTGACTTCTTTTTCAAAAGCAATGGTGTCGAAGATTCTTCAGCAGAAGTTCCAGTTTGTGGTCTTTATTTGATCACAGAAGCCAACATGAGGGTCGAATTGACAATTAGGCATTTTGATGTACCTTGCGAAGACGGTGGACTGATTGCAGTAAGTTTTAATTATTTTATACACTATAATATAAATATTTTCTCCAGAGTCTCCGTCTCTGCTTATTTTCAGTCAAAACTATTTCAAAACTCGGGCTAAAAAACTGAAACTTTTAACCGCAGCTTTTACACAGTTCATAAGCACTTTTTATCCTAAAACAAAACTATGTTGTGACACGAACTAAATACAATTCGATTTAACTTTAAACTTTTATTTTGACTACATAATCCTAAATAAAAACTGACAGGAAACAGATTTAGTCCATTTAAAAAATGCAACATCCATTAATCACTCGTTTATCTCCCACGTGTCGGGATGATGCAAATTCAATTTTAGTTTGTGAATTTTTGTAAAATAAATTGTGTATATATATATATATATATATATATAATATATATATATATATTATATATATAAAATTCTTCTGTATTGATGTAAATTCATAAATCTTTCTGAAGTTTGTTAAGGAACTTTTTTTAAGGATTTTTGGATCTATAGAAATTTAGTTAGGTTGTAGAAATAAATGGAGAAAACTACAAGAAACCGCTTATCATTGTTTGACATTGAGAATATTTGAGGCATACCTTGATATTAAAAACAAATGAAGACTGTCATTTGCAAACATTTCTATTCACTTATAGGCTAAGACAATATTAAAATATATTTATGATTATGAATTAAAAAAATTTAATGTCTACATTATTATTGCCGAAAAGAAGCTGAGATGTGACCAAAATTAAAATAATATAAGATATATTATATATTTAGCACAGAACTCTCTGTGAATATACACTTCATAATTAATTAGACAGATTATTATTTTTAACTAATGAAGTCGTATTTTGCCTTACTTTACTAAATCACAGTACAAAAAAAAATTTACTCATTCAAAAAATTATTTAGAAGTTTCATTAAAAAAATTCATATATAAAAATTTATATTTGGCATTGGATACGGAATATTAACTCAAGTTAATGGAGCGTTTTGGGTCTGAATTTTTTACTGTACTCCAATTTTTATGATTTTCCGGAATTTCATCTTACTCTCAAGTTCAAAAGTGAAAATAATTTAGACTCCTTTGCCACTTTTTTCTAAATTTTGGAATCGATTTTTTTCTAATTTTAATTTTTATAGTGCGGAATTAAAAAATGCATACAACTCTAGATTTATACCCTTTTTTCACAAATATCTAATTTAAAATAGCCATTTTAGAGATCAAATAAATTTCACCACGCTTTCAGTTAGTGGGTGCTTTTTTACCAAATTTATATCATATTTTTCATACTTTATGGTAAAAGTACAAACATTTGCATCGGAAAATGTACAATCATTAAGACTATAAATATGACCCAGGAACTTTTGTATGTCGGGTGCTTTGCAGCGAGTAAACTATTCATATATTATTTGTTAGTTGCTCCTTTTACTTATGTATCACATTTGCAATCAGTTAGTTATTTCAGTACTATACTTTTTATACTAGGAATATTTTTTATGGTAAAACGTTTGCCGGGTATATATATATATATATATATATATATATATATATATATCCCACAGGTTCTCAAATATCAATGAATGATTTACTACATCTACGGGAGTATCAAATTTCCGTTTTCCAGCCGGTGCAGAATTTCCTGAAATTCCTCTCCGATTCATTTCGTAGTAGAAACGCAATTCTAACTTCAACTTTTACTACTTCTTTATACCTCGGATAACCAATTATCCCAAGAATAAAGTTAAGAGTTAAATTAGAGTTTAAATTTTCACTCTGCTCGCAAAACCGCAATTTTAAAACTTTCCTGGAGAACAGGAAAATTTTGGGTAATTATTTATTACGCCGGTAATGGAATTGGAGAAGATGATATACACATATATACATTTGTGTATATATTAGGGTTTACACAATTTAATTTTAATTTTACTAAAAAGCCGATTTTAACCGGTTTTCGAATTTTATATAAAAATAAATTTTTGCTCGAATATTCTGTAATTTGTCCGCAAAAGTGTAATTTAGAGCAGAATTTGACTGAATTTATTTATTTTTCAATTTTATTGATAGTAAACAAAATTATTTTAATTTTAATTAGTAGAACTAAAAAATAACAGTGTATCTTGATTAAATAACTTTGAAAATAATTATTCGTTATTCATGCATCATTTTCACATATAAGAATGAAAATATTTTTATGATAGTGAAAGAAAAATTTTCGAATAAATAAAAATAATACATTTTTAAATAAAAAATCATTAAATTAAAATAAAATAAAAAAATATTAGATACATGTTGATACATACTTGTTAATATCAATTTTAGTTTTAAAAACAATAAAGCTAAAATCGGGTATTGTCTGTTCCGAGCAATTTTAATTAATTAATTTTAAACATTCTAATTGTTTTTAAAAAACGATTTCAAAATGAGAACGTCTATCGACTTGTTACTTACACGTGTCTTATTTTTACTCACAAAATTTCCTGAAATAGAAAATACTCTCATACTTGCGATCATATTAAGCTTAATTGTTTTTAAAGCCTGATATAATAATTCTAAGTTTTTTGTACTTTAATTTGTGGCTTCTAGGGTTTAAAACTCTTTTTTCAAGTTTGAGTAGAGGAAGTTACTTCTTCAAGAAGAAGTCACACTGATTTAAATTAATATATACACTGGTATAAAAATCTAAATTAATATATACAAAACTTTTTTGGAAACCATTGCAGACTGATAAGATATGAAATTCTATTGAACCGATATGATTTCAAGAATCAAAACGCTTTCATCTATCTTTTGTATTTGGTTATATTTGTTATTTTCCATATATACATTAAAAACCGACTTTTTCACTAAAAAACCGGTTTTAGAATTTCATAATTTTCGCTAAAAAACCGGTTTTTGAAAACCGCCAAACCCTAGTATATATGTATATATCGTATCTTATAAGTTACAAAGTGCCTTTGACAATACCCTGCGGAATTTCATTATTTCGTGCACGATGCATAATTTAATTTTGATTTTGAGATTGTAATACTACACACAGAGAGGAAACCTCAATATGATCCTTTTGAGGCTTTCTCAATCGCTAGTTGAATACAAACTACTTTGCGTTGTTAGTAATACTGTACATATACACAATATTTGCGGAGACTTTGATTTCCTCTTTTGATGTCGACGATACACGGCGGAGGTCGTTGGAGCAGCCGCGATTTAAAATTCATGGCGGCGGAGGAGGAATTCGTTTTCGTGGGAAGAATGGATGTTTGAATATGCAGTTGATTGTGATATATATGGATATTTATAGAAAAAATGTATATTGTATATATATATAGTGGTTAGTAGTACTGCACTAAGGCAGGTCCTTGAGCTGAGTTAAACTCTAAATCGATTCAGAAAAGAATAGTGTGACATATTTTCTATTACAATTTTACACCGCAGTGCCCAAAAATGGCTTATTTTCAACTAGAAACATTATTTTGATTCATATTTTTGAGTGAAAATTTATATCACTACTGCATGACATCAGGTCATCCAGAGCGGCGATTTGAACTCAAGACTCTGTTCTAGGAATCCTAAAAGTCCTAGAATTTCATACCTTATGAAATCTCAAGAATTTTAAAATCTCATCCTGGAACTTAACATAATTTTTGAAATTTCATAATCCTAGAATTTTCATAAATCATCTATTCTTATAAATCTAAAAAACCCATAAATTCTAGAATCTTAAAAATTCCAAGTTTTTTCAATCATGGTATGTATCCTGGTAGCTCATAAAACCTAAAACTTCACGGTTTTAGAATCACAAATACTGGAATTTTATAAAGCCTCAAATCTGATGATTTTTAGCATCTCTTATATCCAGAAACGTATATAATCAATGGAATTTTATAGTGTTTCCAATTTCATCAATCCTTAAAGCTCACAAATACTGAAATCTCACAAAGCCCAAAATCTCAAATTTTGGAATCTGAAGTTTTGGTAAAGAAATTTTGATATCTGAAAGTTTGGTTTCTAGAATTTAAGAACCTGAAATTTTGGATTCTGGATTTTTGGATTCTGAAATTTTGGTATCTGAAATTTTGGTATCTGAAATTTTGGTATCTGAAATTTTGGTATCTGAAATTTTGGTATCTGAAATTTTCGTATCTGAAATTTTGGATTATGAAGTTTTGGATTATGAAGTTTTGGATTATGAAGTTTTGGATTATGAAGTTTTGGATTATGAAGTTTTGGATTATGAAGTTTTGGATTATGAAATTTTGGATTATGGAATTTTGGATTCTGAAATTTTGGGTTCTGCAATTTTGGATTCTGCAATTTTGGATTTTGAAATTGTGGTATCCTAAATGTTGTAATCTAAAATTTTTTATTCTGAAATTTGGAATCCCAAATTCTAGAATCTCAAATTCTGAAACCTAAAATTCGGGAATCTAAAATTCGGGAATCTCAAATTGTGGAATCTAAAACTCTGGAATCTAAAACTCTGGAATCTAAAACTCTGGAATCTAAAATTCTGGAATCTAAAATTCTGGAATCTGAAATTCTGGAATTTCCAATTTTGGAATCTCAAATTTTGGAATCTCAAATTTTGGAATTTCAAATTTTGGAATCTTAAATTTTGGAATCTTAAATTTTGGAATCTTAAATTTTGGGATCTTAAATTTCAGAAAATCAGATTGTGGAATCTTAAGTTTTAAAATATCAGATTATGGAATTTTGAACTCTGGAATCTTGAAAAACTTGGAATTTTTACATCCTAAAATCTAATGAATCTTTAAATCTCATCTTGGAATTTTTCATAATTCTAGAAATTTCATAAATCATGAAATCTTATGAATTCTAAAATCTCATGAATTCTGGAAACTCATAAATCCATAAGCTTTGTAATTTTGGGAATTTTATAAATTCTGAAACTTCATAATACTTTCAATTTTGTAAATACTGCAATATCATAAATACTTGAATCTCATATAAACCGGAATCTCATGAATTCTGGAAGTTCGTAAATCCTCAAATCTCGTATATCCTAGAATTTTGTTATTCCTAGAATTTTTTATTCATTTCACAATCTAAATAGGAAAATACTGAGATCTGGAAATCTATACTGGAATTTTGTAAATCCTGGAATTTTGAATGTCCTGGAATCCTATAAATCTTGAAACCTCATGAAGCCTAAAATCTCAAAATTCAAAAATTACGAATTTTTTGAATCTTTTAATGCTGAAATTTCAAAATTCTTGGAATATAAATATTAGGCATTAAAATCATCATCTGAAATTCTGGCTCAGGATTATTATAAAACCTAAAAATTAATGGAATCTCTTAATTCTGGTTCAATTTAAATTTCTAACACTCTTAAATTCTGAAAACTCTAAACTCAAAATTTATGGAATCTCAAAAATTGTGGAATTTCTCAAATCCACAATATCAAAAGTATATCATAAATTTTGAAAAATTATAAATCTTAAAATATCATAAATTCCGAAATATTAAACTCCAAAATCTCAAAATTTTCGAAAGAATTGTAAAAATTTAAAATCTAAAGATATAGATACATAATAGAAACTTGAATTTTGGTATATAATATTGTAAACCTTAAAATTGTGGAAACTTGAAATATGAAATTTAAAAAATTAGATTTTAGAAATTAAAATTTTGCAAACTAATCTTTTAGAATGGAAAATTTTGTTTGTAATCTATTACATGTACTAATTATTAATTGGAATTTTTGATGCTTTGTTCGAGATGTAACATATATATTCATTTATATATTTGTTATTATATATATATATATATATATATATATATATATATATATATATATATATCAATATATCATATAATTCAATATACTTTCTTTTCCCCTTTCAGTGGATAGACGGCTGGGAGCTAAACGGCGAGATCTTCCCTTCGCCTTCGGACCATCCATCGGCGATGCGCGACCGCGTCGCCGAAATGTGCGGCGCTTCCGGCCCTTTGTCGTCGTCCTCTTCCGTGGCGGCGGCTGCGAGTTCACCGCTCCAGAGTTCCCTGACCGGAGCGCCGTTGACGGGACGCCACTGGGTGGGAAGGACGCTGAGGAGCAGCCAGAATGCGGCACTGCTCCAGTACAGGGTCGGAGGCAGGGGCCGGGGGTTCGGGGTCAGCGTCAGATACGTTCCGAACCATTCTCGTAAGTAGAATAGAAATATGGATATATGTATGTATGTATGTATGTATGTATGTATGTATATATATATATATATATATATATATATATATCTTATATATAAAAATGGAGCTCTCGATAAAATGATACGCTAAAACTCAAAAACAGCTAAACCGATTTGGCCGGTCTTAGTCTTGAAAAACTCGTGCTAATCAGTAGGTTGTCGGAAAGGTGAGGCATTATTTCAAAATCGCGTAGAAACTTTACATTTTTAATTTGTAATTTTTGTAGAAGCATAATTTAAATGAAACAATGGACGGTGGCTAATACGTGAAATGTCAAACGTTTTTGACAGATGATGTTCAATTACATTTAATAGGATGTTTTACGTGAATATTATTTATGATTAAATTTAAACTAAGTAGTTTTATTCGTAGTTATATTTATACACAAAAACGTTATTAAACGGGCCGCAAATGTTACTAGAAACTCAATATATCAACTTTTTTGAAATGTCATTATGAAAATGCATTTTTTGGAGTTGTAGCACTCTTTTTTTGCAAATCAAATTTTTTTCAAACACGGTGCTCTGGAAGATTTCATTTGTATGATTATATACTCATTGAAATTTATAAAACATTTTCTAGGTTATATTATTTTTTATTTATGTTATTTAAATTCGGAACCTATCGGTATCAATCAAAGGAACATGTTGTCGAATAACATTTTCCCAGTTATAACCTTGTCAAGAGCCTGAAATAATATCTATTATTATTGCTTATGAATAAATAAATGAATAAATAAATATAATTTCCTAGAATTTATCGAAGAATAGATAGTAATATATGAAGGTTGGGAGTTAAAAAGGTTCACAACTGATGGATCAAAAACCAGTAAAGTTAAGCATTGATTAACAACAATATTTGAAAGTAGAGGGAAAAAGATGTATAACCAGCTACAATATTGATTCTCATGACTTTGCTATCGGGAAATAAACGGTAATCTTTGAAAATCCATAATAAAAGTACTTTATTCCGTTGGTAGTTTTTTAGCATTAGTTAAAAGTGTAATTATTTTGTAAAATACCTTTAAAATTAAAATTAGACATTGAACCTGTTTGCCACCTGGCCGTTCCAAGTTACCCCGTCTTCGGGGTAAAAAGCTATAATTAAAAAATTTTGAAAGGCATCACAAAAGCACATTTCTCCAATGATAAAGTAGCTGGCAGTTTTACTAAACGTAGTCAGATAATTGTTAGTTTGAAATGTGTTATTTGTTGTGATATAATGGGTTTGGTTTTTAAAATAAAATTTATATTTACTCAAAGTCAAATTGGACCTTTGTGCTTCGCCCTGCTCTACATATATACTTTTTATTAAATTTACTTCAATTCATCGAATGTTACTTGAAACTTTTCAAAAAGCAGGTCAAAGAAGAAATATTTAATTCATTTTCTATCTTTCCTCGCAAAGATTTGAAAATTTTGTATAAGCTCAGTAGTATTATTTACAATTATACACAAAATCTAGAATCCAAAAAGAATCTGAAAAACTTGAAACGTAATCAATAAGTCGAAAGACCAAAAAAGACTTAGATTGGTTTATACCATGTTTTCTTTAGAAAGTGTATAAAACTTCCAGTATGATTGTATTGACAAAATATAGACAAACTAATGAGGTTTATTGTTTTGATAATACCTCATTGTACATAGCATTCAAACAACACATACTTATACACTAAAAGTGTTAATATTTTTGATTCTCTAGAAATTGTTTAGAATATACCTTACTTAGCAAAACAACGTTTGCCGGGTTAGTTAGTATATATATATATATATATATAATATTTTATTTCAGCTTGTAATATTCTGGTGGAGGGACTGGCTCCGTCGTACACTTTGAGAAATCATGGAAAACGTGGAAATTGTACACTGAGTGCCATGTACCCGTCTGTCGTCAGAGTCTTATCAATGCAAGTCGGAGATGACAGGGGTTTAGAGACTGGCACCTTGCACAAGGTAAATTAAATAATTAATTATTAAATTTAATTATGAGTTGCATTTCCTAATATCTCTAATGCACTCTGAATGCAATGCTGCTGAAGAAATTATAATACCTAAATGTGTGGTTAACGTGTGATATTCACTTTTTCATTTACATAATCAATATATCAGTAATAATAAGATAATCCATATGTTATACCATTTAAATAATGTTTTGCCTAAAATAATTTATGATTGTGTTTCTATTTATTATTTCAGTGTCAAAAACGTGGAATTGACGATTTCGTAGAAATTGGAGGCACAGAGGGTTTAGACAGTGTTTCATTACAAAGTATGCCCTCGATATGCGGACAAGATTCCAGACCCGGTAAGTCTTTTTATAAATATTTATGTCGCTAAAAATCGATGTATGTATTGTATTACATTTTATCATTTATTTAATATATTGTCTTGCATTTGAAATTATATGTTTCTGCATTTGTTAGAAGTTCGCATGGTAAAGCTTTTCCAAAAATTCTCCATTGTCATGATTCTACTTTCATGTCATTGTTTTCATTTTGTAGCTTTTAATTTTTTAATAGTTGATAGATTTTATAGATATTCATGCACATTTTAAATCTCTGCAATTTTCTTAATCAATTTAAGCAATTTTAATATTTTTTTGTACACTAGATGTCGAATAGATGTATTGTAGCCCATCGTACTTTTAGTTCACTAACATCCTGAAACACCACAAATAAAATTATAATTCTGCGTGTTTATAAATTTTTTTGGCAAAATTTTCAATTTATCATTAAGTTGCCTGCTGTTTTCTTGAAACTTTCCTACACATATTCTTTACGCAAGTTCAATAAAGTTTTTAATTTGATTTCACAAAAATTTTCAATGTGTAAAAAGCCTTTCAAAATATAGAAAGGAATACAATATCGGTATAATTTTTTTAACTTATTTTTTTATTTTGCTAAGTCCAATATTTTTTTTGGTTTAGTCCAATGAAGTTTTTCTAAAGTATAAAAAATACATCTCTACACATAAATAAATACATATATTAATCTTCTCAATGTTAATAAAATCTATCTGCTTTGTAATTACTGCATTAAAATTTGATTATAATATCAGACAATTAAATACACATATTAATTAAATAATAATTATATGCATTTAGTCAGCTAACAAGATTTTGTGGAATTAACGCAGTTTGCAACAAACAGAATAATCAAATTAGAAATTTCATCATTTGATTAATACATAACTGAACAAACTCGTATATAAAATTATTTGAAACCAAAATTATCATTGAGAAATATACAAACCACACTTATCTTATTTTTATTCCTCAAAAATTTAACAAAAAATTATAAATCATTTCTTCTCCTAATCCAATTGTAATTAAAACTTGTCTTTCACCATTACTAATTTACAAAATAAAATTAATCAACATAATGAAGTTTTTTCATATATTCAACATTTAATGTAATATAATCAATATTGAATGTAATTTAATATATCATA
This sequence comes from Ctenocephalides felis, assembly GCF_003426905.1. NCBI lineage: Eukaryota > Metazoa > Arthropoda > Insecta > Siphonaptera > Pulicidae > Ctenocephalides > Ctenocephalides felis. The sequence continues at coordinate 67,686,554 of NW_020539725.1, forward strand.
GATAAATATTCCAGTAATATAATTTTAGCCTAAATAGATATTTGCACAAAGCGACAAAGTAAATTCAAACCTCAAATCGCGAATAATTAAATGTTTGCAATCGTTATTCTATATATAATGAATTGAAAATGGAAATAAATTTATAGGAATTTAATAACTAATCTACTCTCATATAAAAATTAACTTTTTTATGTATACTTACTATCACAAAATGTTAGAAATTAATTTGTAAGCTTCTTTGCAAAATGTAGAATACGTACAGAAAATAACAAAAATCCAATTTTTAATTTATAATAACCAATATATAAGCTAAAAATATTACTGAACAAGATATAACCTAAACTTTCGGTTTCTATTTTGCTATATTCATTTATAAAAACATTCAAAAAATTAATAATTAAAACTGTTGCTTCTTTGCTATAATTAAAACTTGTATTTTACCGTTAATAGTTTTTGTATTGTACCATTAATATTTTAGTATCAGTATTATTTAAAAAAAAAAATTTTTGTTTAAGTATGGAGCAAAGCGCATTTACCTTACATTTGTTTTAATTTTTAATTTTTATAAATCTTGCTATATATATATATATATATATATATATTATTTAAAGGGTTTAAAATCAAATAAGATTACAACTCGTGGCCTTTGTGGCTTTCGTGGCTTTTGCAAGAGATTTTCCATGGATTATTGTATTATAAAGCAATTAATGATGAAGATTTGAAGCAACACTAACGAAGCGAATAAATTGAAACCCGAAATAATTTATTAAATGAGATTATAAATTGCCATCATAATCTTAGGTGAATAATCATACTTGAAATAACTAACATGAAAAGCAGAGATATATAAAATATATATTTAAAATATTACGCGAGGGTAATAAGAGTGTTTTATCTGTTTTGATCATTAAGTTTACACATATTAGTTGATATTTTTGATTAATTTTTTTTTAAACAAAATTGTTTTTGAAATTTTATTTGATTATACTTAACAATTTTCACAAAGCAAAGATGTATCATTCGCTTTGTTCATGCTTTTTTGCCCATTTGAATAAAGCTTGATTCTGCAAAGCGTCCTTAAGACGTATTCGTGTTATTATAAAGTACTGCAACAACATCGAAATTGAAACTAAGTTTAATTATATTTAATAATTTTTTTTATGATCAATGATCATGGTCTTATTTTAATTTTTATTTTTAATGAACATCTCTCTTCCACTTTAGAAAGAGCAAAATAACTCAATTAGTTTTTTTATGCCAATATCATAAAATCTCCACATAAATTAACATCACACAAATGAATGAAAAACATTATATATATATATATATATATATATATACATATATATATTTATTTATTTTTTTCGGAGAATTATTATATATTATCTTGCTATAAATTACTAATTGTACGCAAGCAACAAACGCTTTTATAAATCGCTAATGTTTGCGAACAAGAAAATGATTTTACTTTTTTACGAGTTTCCATAAAATGTTAAACACATAAAAAGTAATCTTATTAATAAAATTGCGTACGAAGATTCTTGTTGTCTCGTAAATTAGACTTTGGATTTTTTGTACACATATTAATATATATAATGTTGTTTCTGCGAACAATCTCATAAGGCTATTAATATATGTATGAAATTGTCGGTGAGAAATCAAAAGTATTTTATGAAGTATTACTTCATAAAGATTAATATTCCTGGCTAGTGTTTTTTTAAATTTTGTTACTTGTATATAAACAATATTTCTACTAAAATCTCGAGCCGTAAATATCACTTGACCTTTTTCTCTTCCATGTAAATATTCTCCAAAATAAAACAGCAGGAGATTTACTTCAAGCTGCGTTTGGGAAACCATTTATTAAAATAGTAGGTCAAAAGTTGATCCTTAAGACAACCTTTTAAGTAATTTATGGGATGCAAAATGGAAAGAATGGACACTGAGGAGTCGTTCATGGTAATTTGAATTTATTGAGGTAAGTAATCAGGATGGATTACTTGAGGATGAGGAAAAATTCTATGGATATACTGATATTTGGGAAGTATCGAGTTGATTAGAATGAATCCATAGGATATTGCTAAGCGCTTAAGTTGAATATGAGTGCAAATAATAGGCAATATAAATCTAAAATCGGTTCAGTAGTTTAGGAGTCCATACAGGACAAACGTCGTGATCAGTACTTTGACTTTGTAAGGCAAAATTGCACCCACTTCTAATTTTTTTGCAATCCCTAACAAAATCAGTTTCAAAATCCAAACATTTCAAGTGTAGAACTATCTTATGTAAAACTAGTTGAACTACGTTTACCATAATTAACTTCCCGTAGGGTAGTTATAGTAATGGGCCGAAAATCGAAAAAAAAAATTTTTTCGTTCCTCGACGTTTTGAAGGTTTCTGAATATTTTAGCACACCTTAGAAAAAATGGATGTTTGTGTGTATGTTTTGTATGTCAATGGTTTAAAAAATATTCGATCCCTATTGATAGGAAGATGTGCCGATTAGTTTTTGGCAAAGGCAGGTGCAGCCGTTTCGTAGATACGGAGCAAAGAGTGCAGAAAATACAAATCGAATTTTTGAGAGAACGGAGTATCGGATTGGGAGAAGATGTGATTAGTTTTTGGCAAAGACAGGTTCTAACATTTCGAAAATACAGAGCTAAATGTGGAAAAATGGCAGTTTTTAAGTGAATTAAGCGTCCGATTTGAATGATCTAAAAAACTTTCTGCTCGTATTGACAAAGCAATTGCTTTTGAGGATAAAAAATTGTTACATCTTTTTTTATTTTCCATAAAATATTTTTGTAATTTTGGATTAAAAATTCAATAAATTACCCAAACTAAGCACAGTCTGAGCGCCTTTTTGGTACAAATGTTTACCCAAGTGCGTTTAGACTGTTTATGTACTCCAAAATTATTGAAACTATTGAAAAATGAGAAAATGTGAAAATGCCGCCAAGTTAAGCACAGTATAACTGAAAATGTCGCAAAGAATTATTCGCAAATGCGTTTAGACTGTGACTATACGGGAGCACTTTTTCAATTTTGTGTAAATTAGGCAACAATTTTTTTGAAATTGAATTCGAAATGAAATGACAATTTTTAATGTTCTATAGATAAATAGATTTATGATTTACTCAGATATAACGAGATAGCAAAAATAATGAAAGTTACAGTATTTGTAAAAAAACGTTTAAAATTTTTCGAATATTTCATTACAGTACGGGAAGTTCCAGCAATTTGCTTTAAGGCACGATGCAATACACTCAACTAGTTTAATATTGGCCTTGTAAAAGAATAAACTTACCAGATATGTCCATTATTAAATCAACCTTCACTCCTCTCGTCTATTTTTACCCAATACCCAAAAAAATCTTCCATCCTACCATCGAAGTTTATTTCTCAAAGTGGTGTTGCCTGATGCGATTACGTGCAATCATTTTCCTTCAAGGGAAAGGCTAAGCCTTAAAATGTTTCTATAAAAAACATCCATTTCCCAATATGTCACATCTCGTATGTATCAGGATGTGTATTTATGTCTCCCGTTGAGTCAAAAGTAGGCGAAAGGAGGCCTTTTTCATTGTTCAAACAGTATGCGGTATAAAAGTCTTATGGGGTGATGTATTGCGGAATTTTAATAGGGGATGGCAGTTGTTGACAAGGCGAGGGTCGAGGGATAAAATATACTTGAGTCTGCATTGGGTGAATTTTCGTCTACTTGGTACAAGAGTGAAGAATTAAATTTTTGTTTACTAGATTTTTATACGTTTCGAGTTTCAGTTTGGCACTTCTTATGTGGATAGTTTTGTCATTTAAAAAGTAGTTATTTTCTTCAGTGATATTTACTTCCATCGAGAAAAGATTTGCATGACAAAAGCATTTCGCACTATATTGAGCGCTTAGTAAAATGTCATGGGCGGATAAAAACGTCATCCGTTTATTAAATTTTTTTATTGTTCAATGTTTTTAAGGTCATTTTAGTTATTTAATTTAGTCATAAACTAGTGTTGTATGGCACCGTGCCTTAAGGCAATTTGCTGGAATTTCCCATAATGATCTGTTCAAGGAATATTAAATGTTTTCAAATATATTATTATAAATACTGTTACTCATACATGTATTGCAGGGACGTAATTTTTTTTTAATTTCAATATTTATTACAACTGTTAAATAATCAACATCTAGTAATATTGATAAATAATAACATAAATTTGAATAAATAAGAGTGTAAAGAATAGAATTTACTTGAAAATAATATCCGTAATATGATGATTTAATATAAAATAGAAGGAAATAATAATAAAAATAAAATTAATAAATAATATAAATAAAATTTCTGAATAATAAAATAATACAGGAACGTAAATAAACAAATCTTAATAAATCGGATTAAAAATAAAAGACATTGTCTAATATTTAAGTAAAAATATGTAAACTGAATTGCAAAGTTAAAATTATATATTTGAAGTATATAGGTGAGCTTTAAAACTTTAGCTAGAATTAAAATTAAAATTCGAATTAATTTTGAATCTCAAAAAAAAATATTTTGGAAATTTAAGAAAAAAATCTTTTTCCAAAAGCAATTATTTTCTCAAACCAAGCAGAAAGTTTTTTGATTCATTCAAATTAGTTACGCTTAGTTCTCTCAAAAACTGCCATTTTTTGCACATTTAGCTCGGTATCCTTAAAACAAATGGACCTGCCTTTGCCAAAAACTAATATCCACTGCTCCCAATCATTACCAATTGAATGTTTTTTAGATCATTCAAATCGGATGCTCCTTTCTCTCAAAAACTCGATTTCTATTTTCTGCACTCCTGGCTCCGTATTTCCGAAATGTCAGGACCTGCCTTTGCCTAAAACTAATCAGCATATCTCCCTATCAATATGAATCGAATGTTTTCTGAACCATTTAAATCGGTTGATCCGTGCGCCCGAAAACGTGGACGAAAAATTGTATCCATAAGGACGAATACACACACATATCAATTTTTTCTGAGGTATGCCAAAATGTTCAGAAACCTTCAAAACGTGAAGAAATTCAAAAATTTACGGGACTTTAAAAATAACACGTTAAATGCCATGTCAGTATCTTAATATGGTGTCATATGAGTCATATGTGTGACACAAAAAATAGTGTTTTCAGAAATTTTGGCAAAAACATTTTGTTCGTAACTAAATCATCTAATAAGGCAACCATGGCCTATGTGATTTTTTTTATATTATCGCAGCAATTAACGTGTTACAATAATTTCACAGATTTTTATGAAAAATCTTCCAACTATTCCAATTTGTTGATACTAACGTAGATAATTAAAAAAAAACATAGAACAAGTTTTTATTTTTAGATCTGTCTTGCCCGATCATACTTTTCCTAACGCTCTCGTCAATTGATTTTTATTATTAAATAATTAAAAGTTTGTTGATTTTAAGATCAACTCAAATTGATTACAAAAAAAGTATCTATAAATACTAGTTGTCCGTATTCCTATATAAATAAACCAATAAATTAATACTATAATTGTTCTATTCAATACGCGAATTCAAAATCTAAAATCGGCTTATTCTATTTATGAATCTTTTGTCCTTTGATTAAGATATTTCTAAGGTTTCATTTGTGACGTAAGTCATTTGTAATATTATTATTGTAACGGTTACGTAATACTTGAAAAGCTATTAAAGCTATATTTGTTTTAATTGTTTGATGGATATAATGGTGAATTGTGAAACTTGAAACGATCCAGATTATAATAAATCAATGTAAAGGATATGTTGTTAAAATGCGAAAATATTTATATTTAAAACATCACTGCATCTATTTATATTTTATATCTCCAACTTTTCTTTTGTCAATAATTTACCTTTGAGTTAACAAAAGGGAAACAATTTAAGTTGTTGGAAATCTCATTAGGCGTGTAATCGCGTCTTGTTTTATTCAAAGACGATGAAATTATATTAAATAACAATTTCGATTTTATCACTCACGATGGAAATATTCAATTTCACTTCCAAAACTTTGTAAAGTCATGAAGTTTAAACAACCCACACGTGAACAAATTAAGGGAAGGTTTATGTACAATTTTTGAAAACTTGAAATCGGAAATTATCTAGAAATTGTCAGAGTAAATAACTGTTGGAATTTTCAAAAATATTCAAGAATTATATTTAATTTTTTTATTATCTCCTCATATATGAAAATGGAGCTCGGTATTATGTAAGGTATGCTGAGGCTCTGAAACGGCTGCACCGATTTGGCCTCTTTTTGTCTTGAAAGATTTGTGAAATTATTTCAAAACGACGTAGAAATTTGTTTTTAATTATTTTTTTTTGTAGAAGCGTAATTTAAAATAAAACAATGGATTGAGCTCATGCGTCAAATGTTAGATGATTTTGACTAGATATTATCTAAAAATTATCAGAATAAATACTTGTTCGAATTTTCAAAAATATTAAAAAATCAAACATAAGTATTGTCTCACGTTGTGTTACAAGATTTTGTTATGGATTTTAAGAGTTTATATTTATTATTTATTTATAATTTTATGGAACTCGGTATTATGCTAGATATGATAAGGCTCTAAAACGGCTGAAACGATTTAGCCATATTTAGTCTTGAAATATTTGTGCTAATGCGGAGGTTGTGTGATAGGTAAGAAATAATTTCAAAACGACGTAGAAACTTTACATTTTTAATTTTTTTTTCTGTAGAAGCTTAATTTAAAATGAAACAATGGACGGCGCTCATACGTCAAATGTTAGATGATCTAGACAGATTATGTTCAATTAAATTTAATGGGACGTTTTAGATAAATATTAGTTAATTATAGCAAGTCGTTTTATTTATACATAAAAATATTATATTAAAACCTTATTAGTTCACTCATACCTTTATCTTTGTTTTATGCAAAAAAAATATTGGTTAAATATTGAATAATCCATATTAGGCTTGATTTTGTTTCTGTGTTATCTTTATTATTTGCTTTAATAATTAAGCTTCAATTTACCTAATCTAATATTTTTTCCTATATTTTGTGCACTGAATGTCTTACTTTATATATTTACCAAAAAATTGACGGAAGAAACAATTATAAAGAGGTAAGATCCTAATTTTGATATCATATGTGGCTTAAAAATATTTTTGTGATATTTTTTTACAATTTTGTTCATTTAAACCGGCGTGAAGAAATTTTAGAAGTGGTAAGTATTTTTATGTTTTCTTAGAATTTGTGTAGTTTCGTGTATCGATACGCTTATATATGTGAATTGGAGAATGAAGCTGTTTTTTTTACAAAAATAAAGGTAAGTACAAAAAGCTTTATTTACTAAATTTTTATTAAATGCAGTTTTTAAATAATTCACCAAATTCAACACTTGGATTTGTTTATTTACTTTCAACATACATATATTAAAATCTCCAAAGATTGGATTTTTTATAGAAAGTGTGAAAATATTAAATTGGAAAATAATTCAAAAAATTCCAAAACATTTATCTACATTTAATAATTTCAGCAATAATAATTTGTATTTATTATTATTATTATTATTATTATTTTTAGGGAGAGAGCAAGCGATTTTCTGCGGCGTGAGTACGGTGCGACTGCAATCTAGCGGCCGGTACAACAACCAAATTACTTTGACGTTACGGCCGGCAGAGGAGCAAGACTACAGCGCCATGTCGGCGGTCGTGTGCGGTGTCTGAATCAACAATTACAATGCAAATAAATAAAAAAATAAAAAATGTATTAATAAAGACTAATGGAGCTTTGCAACAATCATCGGGAATCCAAAATTAGATTTATACTCACTCCAATAAGTGAATAAGAAATTATTTTTATTTACTTCTTGGAATTGAATATGAATCTTGATTTTGATTATGCTACATTTATGATGTTTTGGACCTGAATACGTACCATTATCAGGTTTTTTTAGTCAAGAACTGTTATTTTTATAGTTATTATATTAATAGTTATTTTGATGATCAGGGAATTTCACGAAGATGTTATTTAGCATTTAGATGTTTATTACGTACTTTATGAAAAAAAGACAAATTGTGAAGAGAAAATTAAGTGCAATTCCTCTTGTTTATTACATTTATCAATATATTTAAATTTGTATCATAGCGCTTGTTAATGCTACTTTTTGGCTAAGAAACCTGGTGATGGAACGTATATAGTTCCAAAACATCGTTAATGCCTAAAACCTTTCGTGTTTTTATTTATTTCTTAGATTATTTGAAAAAAAAACAGTAAATTATTTCATTAAAAATCACCTACCAAATATAATATAAAAATATTATTTGTTAAATCGTTTAACTCTCAGAAATCGTTTAAGTCTCAGAAAAAACAGATGCGCCATCTCTGTGTATGTTATTCCAACTGAAGTTAACTTTTTGGAATTTGTTATAGTTTTTTGTGTGTAAGAACAAAAAATACTAATTTATATTCACATAATTATTAATACTAATTGCTATATATCATTCTGATTCTACGATAAAGTTGCAAGCTCCTTCTACTGTAATTGATAATGAGAAAAAAGATTTAAAAACTTTAAACATGGAACAAACTTTACAGTTAATAAAAATTATTTGTGCATTTAAATTTTACTTTAGTCACATTGTTTATGTAAAAAATTATAGTAGTTGAAATCTTATCTATCACTAATTTCTTATGGGTTTGTGTTCAAGATTTTTTTAAAACTACTGCTGGCATCTATATGAAAACTGTAGTACTGCAGTCATTGATTTGTTTTTAAACGGATGGTACAAATTCGATAAAAGTTTTTGCTTGATTTAAGCAAATTTACTGAGGGTAATAAAAAAATTAACAAAACATTAATTAATTGTTATTTCTGGAAATACAAGTCAACTTAAAATTTGTATGTAAATATTAATTTCTGTTTGTATACCATAGCACAAATTTTTCAAAAATATATATATCACAAATGATTAATTGTTTTATAAATGCATATTGATGCCAAAGTTTCCAAAGTATGATTTTTAAAGAGCTCTTTAAAATGAGAATACAAATACTACTTGGAATATAATTTAAATATACTGAATTTTCATTTATTTACCTTTTTTAAATAAATTTCAAAGCATTTTGAGTAAAATTTATTCAAAATTTTAAATCAATGAAACAAAGTCAAGATAATATTTTTGTTTAATAGAGTAATAAGTGGTTTTGCATCGAATTGTGACTGCAGCAAATGTTACTTTTGAAATGTGTTATTTCTATAAAAATTCAAAAATTTTATATATATTTTTATATATGTCTAGTAATATATATTTTGGTTTTAAACAATCAAATTTGTTAAATTTATTACACAAGTTTTTATTGTGAACTCCGATGTGGCTAAAGTAACTTTTATCAAAATTTGAATTTTTTCATAATTTTGTTTTCATAAAAACATTTTATTTGTAGATAAAAAAAGTTGACTAATAACACAAATATTAATTAATATTCTAATTACCAGTATTTTTAAACCGTAAAAAAAATCATCATAAATATTTGTTTTAACTAAAATATTTACTTTTTATTTACTAAACGGAATTTTTTTTCTTAATGTTAAAACACATTTTTACTATTTGATTTATATTTATATATAAATCAAATATTTACTAAAATAATAGCAATTTTTTTACATTGTTAAACAAAATATATTTAAACACGTGACAACATCTACTATCAACAAAAAATAGATAAAAAATATAATATATACTAAATTATTATAAATTTTATTTAGTAAATTAATTAAATAATTTCATAAAGACAAAATCATTTTAAATTATAAAAGTTTGTTTTTGCCAGAACATTCGATTTTACTACATTAGTACAATAATTTTAAAATTAATCTTTCAAGTTATTCTGAATCGTTTGACAGAAAAAAATTTAAAAACATGTTTTCTTGTTTTACTAAAAAATGTCGTTATTTTTTCAATGAATATTGAAAGTGTTTCCAAAAATTTCTAAGTTAATTTAATTAATTTTTTAATTATTTTTATTCAGATGTTGTCACACAAAACTATTTATATATCATCATATTTATTTTGTATATATTTTCTATGATAAACCTGTAAATTATTTATAAAAAGAAGCCAAAAAAAAGAATTTGTAGTGAAAAAATATTTCAAATTTGAAACACAAACTGAATGTTCTGAATGTTAATTATATGTGATTAAAATAATAAACATTTATTGAAATATTAAAAAAAAACAATACAAATTATGGTAGATAGTATATATTGATTCGAGTTTTATTCAGTTTAATTTGATAATTTTTTTATCCATAGTGGATTTTAATTTTGCAACAGAATACTATTTTGTTGTAGTAATTGGATATATGGTTACAAGGGAGTCGTTTATTCAATACTGCTTGTTACCAGGTTGTCCACAGTGCTAGATAGAACCTAGCACCTTTTACATATATATACTAATGAACTACTTGTTTAATATTACTAGTGCATTTTTACAAAACAAAGAGGTATCATTGCGCTTGTTAATGCTATTTTTGTTTTTTTGAATGTAGCATGATTCTGCAAAGCGTCTCTGAGGCTTTTTTGTCCCATGATAAAGTACTGCACCAACATCGAAATTTAAGCCATGATTATAATTTCTGTATGTTCAGTGATCATTATTTTATTTTTGGATTTTTTGTAATGTTGTTTCAAACGGCAAGTCCAATTTTGATAAAACTTTTTGACATTTGCCAAAAATATTTATCAATGTCAATGGATCTAAATTAAATAGGTAATTTTGTAAGAATGAGAAAATAATTTTTCATTTTTTAACCAAACAATTTTGTACAAATAATAGTTCTAGAAGCAATAATTAATTTATGTAATTTAATGCTGATATAAGTTAAATTCTGCACGTGGTAAATATAATATACATGAATGTGTATATATAAATAATTATATAGCTGTGTGTATGTGCATGTTTATGTGTATATAATATCCATAAGTCCTCTTCCAGTGGCATCATGTTGACAGAGATGATCTTGTTTTGCGTTGATCTCGTAAAAAGGATGTATTTGATACTTTTTCTCGTCCTTGTGTTAGTACAAATATATTTCGATAGACGTTTTATTGCCCAGTGGCGTAGATTTAATTTTTCTTGGATGTCATAATATAAATGTATTAATAATTATAGTTTCTTGTGTGTTTATGGCGATAAAGAAATTTGTTTACCAAAATGTTGATAAAGGAAAATTAGTTCGTACACTTTTTTTTAGCTTTGGCTTCAATTCTTTTTAATACTGTTTAGAAAATATTTTTGAAATTTTTTTTATCACCAATGGAAAAATATTTTAATTATTTTGAGATAGAAACGCAGTATTTTGTATTCCATATACAATTACTATTTTTTTTAAGCTCATACTTCTCCTTGTGCTCAACTATTATACTAAAATCGAATTATAACTAATATTAAAACGATCGCACGCAGCACATGCGTGCGGAGCTTTGATTGCGTTAAGGGCTAAGGAAATAAAACCAAATTTTTGGAAATTTATATATTAATATTGATATTTGCAGTGTCAAAATTAATCCTATTTTTTATAACTTTTTATTATTATAAACTTTTATTGTTAGTTTACGATGTTTTTTTTACCGAAATCAACTTTCTTGACGTTTTAAGTCATTCTGAATCATTTGAGATCAAAATTGCTATATCTGTGTGTGTGTGTGTATTTGTGAGTCAAAATTTTTGAGCACGTTAAAATTAAATTAAAAATAATTATTTTATGGAATTTTAGTCTCAAAATATCGACAGCAACTTGATATTTTGGAATGTTTTTTTTTTCAAAATTTAAATTTAAAACATCCAACGGTCACTGTTTTATACGCATCACGAGTATACACGTCAGTACACAAAATTGCCGTTTCTCCATGACGAGTATAAGCGTCTCATACTACTGATAAAGTAACAAATAATCGTTGTTTTATACGCATGGCGAGTATACACGCCAATGTGTAAATCCGACCTGTTCGCCATGACGGGTATATTCGTGAATCACATTTAACTGGTGACGTAGCAAATGATTACTGTTTTATACAAATGAGGAGTATGCACGTCAAGACACAAGGTTACTTCTCCATGACGAGTATATTCGTCGATAACATTTAATTGGCAAAGTAGCAAATGGTCACTGTTTTATACGAAAAACAAATAAATACGTCAATACACAAGGATGCCACTTCTCAATGACGAGTAGGTATACTCGTCAATCACAGTCAACTGGTTAAGAATATTTTAGTAAATTAGCAAATCGTCACAGTTTTATGCATATGACAAGTATACACGTCAATACACAACTTCAGCCACTTTTTTACGACGAGTATACTCGTCAATTACAGTCAAGTGGTTAAATATATTATGGTGAAGTAGCAAATGGGCACTGTTTTATACGCATGACGTGTATACATGTCAATGTACAAATCGGCCACTTTTCCATGACGATTATACTCGTCAATCACAGTCAACTGGTTAAGAATATTTTGGTAAAGTAGCAAATTGTCACTGTTTTATACGCACGACAAGTAAATACACATCAATACACAAATTCAGCCATTTGACAAGTTTTCTCGGCCAACCGATTAAGAATAGTTTTTTTTCTACGCCACTGTTCTATTCTCGAGCAAAAGTGTTCCTTCCTTCCTTTTTAAGGTTTTATAATGTTCGAAGCGTAGCCAGTTGACGGATCGTGATTCGAATATTTTCGAAAAGTTTCCTTAATGCTACTTTTCACCAGCACACAAGACGAGAAAAGAAGCTTCAATGGAAAAGTTTTGTATACAGAAATTATTCTGAACATTATCATTTGAATAAAATAAAACTTTCAGTCGATATGGTAGGTCAAGAAAATTGATAGAAACGAAATAGAAATATGATGTTTTTGGGAAATAGAAAGAAACTATATATTTTTACCAAGTTTTAAAATCTGTTAAATTTTTTTTATAAACTTCTGGAATTCTAAAGTTAAGCGTTTTAAAAGTTCTTAGAGCATCATCAATTAAAAAAACGATTATAATTAAATTATTTTAAAAATAGGAGTAATATAAGTTTTTTATAATTATGATAAAATATTATTGAAAGTTGGATTTTGAATGCAGGATGAAAATTATTTGATAATAACTAACATGACTTTTGCGAATTAGAAGATTGTGGTAGGAGGGTAAAAATTTATGGTTATTTTTAAAATGTTTTTTTTTTTTAACTTCCAGTAGGGTAAGTTGTAGTAATCGTAAAAGTACCAAAAATATTATTTTTACAAATTTTTGTTTCAAAGGTTTCTGAACATTTTGCCATACCTTAAAAAATATGGATCTCTGTATGTGTATGCGTGTATGTATATATGTATGTATATATGTGTGTATGTATATATATATATATGTATGTAATTCTGCAGCACCTCTTTTTCTATTACACTCTGTAACTGTTTTTTCCTCCAGTCGGAGGGCAATTCGCATGTTAATCCCGGCGAAGCCCCCCGAGGCATTCTAATCGGATTATTATTCCAACGACGGACAATAGAAAATTTACAACGGTATCTTTCACATCCATAATGCAAGAAGAATGCAGAATATTAAATTTATATAGGTTTTTGCACCTGGAATCCCATTAAAATAGGTGTCTATCTATTTATCCATTATATCTATCGTTGGGCGATGGGCGATTGACCTACCAACTAATATAATTAATTTAATTAAATAAGAGCAAATTGTTTATTTTATGCAAAGTTTGAAATTGTGGACTAAAAACGTGGTCTTTAAAAATTTTACATCATTTTGCTAATTACAAAGAACAGGCTTCACCGATCATCACACGAAGTTAGTCCTTGTCGAGTTTTATCGAATGGCTTCTAGATTTTTGAAATCGGTTCAGCCCCGATTTTGGATAAATGTCGACGAAAGGCCAAAATTTGGCTCTCATACACACACACACACATACTTTTTCCAAATTTGATATCATTCTATTCAGAATGACGTCGAAAAATCGTTAATAAAATTAGCAAATCGTGTTTTTTGCGAAAAAGTTTATTTAGATTTAGATTTTGTGTAAAAGTTTATTTAGAATGTATGCAATTTTCATTGTAACGTTATTTTTGTTATATATGTATTTGTGTGTGCGTGTGTGTGTGTTTGTGTGTGTTTGTATATTTGTGTGTTGTGTGTGCCTGAATAGGTCCACAAATCATTTACGGAACACCCAGAGGCAGGATACGGCAATCGTAATAAATTAAAATCCTGCCGCTGACAGAACAAACAATGTTTAACGCAACGAAACGCTATTTATAGCACTGCTGGTCAAAATATAAATACAATTGGTTCTGTTATAAATAAAGAATATCTTCAAACGATACATTATGATAAAGGGACGCCCATTAATCACGTGATCGGTTTTTTAATGATTTTTGGACCCCATCTCCTCGTCGGCCCCACCAAATATCACGTAAATTTAGTTACGAGAAACAATTGTATTTTTTATATTTTTTTTGAAAATGTTTAGATTTTGTTAAAAAAAAATCAAGTGAGATAAAAATACACGTGATATTTTACTATACCTTTTTCTCCTTTACGCGATATATTTTTTGTTTTTGTAAAAACCCCCACCTACCCTTAAAAACCTCGTGATCAATGGACGCCCCCTATACAAGAAATGAACGAAAAAATCCGCTATATTATATTAGTACTTTTGTGTAGATTTTTTAGAGAAATACTCAGATGAAAGTAAAACTTTTTGAAAAAAGAAAACTAGAGATTGAGTTTGCAAAAGGATACATACAAATTGAGAGATTAAAATTCAATTGCGAGATAACTTTAAAATGTAAGAGGATTTAAGAAAAAAATTAGTAGTGCCTCTGGCTAGCATCGTGCCTTGGCAAATCGCTGAAACTTTTGAATTATTAAATTTTTTTTTGCAAAACCAGACGGAAAATTTTGAAACTATTGAAAAAAAATTGACTTATCTGAAAAATTTGATTTTTTTATATTTTGATTTTTCTTTGTATTTTGATTTGTTTTAACAAGCAAACGCGCCACATAGCTGATTTGGAGCGAATTATAAAAGCATATAAATGTACACAAAATTTGTGTTTACCATGATAATCTTTATAAAATATCTTATAACACGATGTATATATATCTAACGTTCATTTTTGGCCGCCAAATTTATTATTTCTAACATCCAGTAGAGCAAGTTATAGTAATCTCAAAAAAATCGAAAATGAAAATTTTTATATATCTTTACATTTCAAAGGTTTCTGAACATTTTGGCATACCTTAGAAAAATGTATATATGTGTGTGGGTATGTGTGCGTGTGTGCGGATACAAATTGTAATTGTATACAACCAATTTGAATAATTCAAAAATTAATCATTCAATTCGTATTGATAAGGATACGTGCTGATTAATTTCTGGCGGAGGCAGGTTTAGCCGTTTTGGAGGTACGGGGCAAAAAGTACCAAAAATGATATTTAGATGATTAAAAATAATCGACGAAAATTTTTATCCGCATACACACACACATACATCAATTTTTTCTAAGGTATGCCAAAATGTTTAGAAACCCCTGAAACGCAAAGATATATATAGAAAAAAATATTTTTGATTTTTTTGCGATTACTATAACTTACCATACGGAAAGTTGAAATCTGCTTTACTATGTTAGAACTTTTGTGTCGATTTTTTCAAATACTCAAATGAATATAAAATACTTAAATATTCAGTTTGCAAGAGTATAAAAATCGAGAGATTAAAATTCAACAGATTCAATTGCGAGATAACAATAAAATGTGACAGGATAAATGTGACAAAAATAATATGTGACAGGATTTCGAAAAAAAAAATAAAGTTTTTACAAAAAAATATTTGTTTTATCCAATATTTACAAATACATTTCAAATACTTTTCATTAAATCTTGATTTCTTGGAGTATATTTATTATCACACCTAGAGTTTTATTATGACGTTTATATACTTATTATTCAAACCCAAAAATCTGCTCAAAATCCAAAAAAAATTTTTTTTAAGCAACTTGTCCACAAGCCAAAATAATAGTTTAATCCTTGTAAATAGGTCACTGCGATTGACGAATATACTCGTTATGGGCTCGATTCGGACAATTCGTTACGACAACTAAAAAGTTTGGTCCGTTGAATTTTCACCTCGTCCTTCCCTGTTTTACCTTCGCATCTAAATAGAGGAGCATGGGGGCCGTTGCTCACAATGAGCAATGAATGAGCGAGCACCACCAGAAACGAGTGCAAATAAACACGAGCACAATATGTGTGAGCACTATTGCTATTGCTATTACTCTGGATGATGATGGCAAAGCATGACAAATTGGTCATGGTATAGTGTGCTCTTGCTATTTGCTCTTTTTGCACTTTTGTTTGTTTGCTTATTTATTGCTGGTGCTGCTGTTTTGATTGCCAACAATGGCTACACCCTGGTAATGGAATTTATTTCGAACTGAACTAACGTTCTGCATAGGGTTTGTCGGTTTTCAAAAACCGGTTTTAAAAACCGGTTTTTTGGCGAAAATTACGGAATTCGACAACCGGTTTTTTAGTGCAAAAAGTCGGTTTTCGCTTTATAAATGGAAAATGACAAATATAGCCAAATACAGAAAATAGATGAAAGCGTTTTGATTCTTGAAATCATATCGTTTCAATAGCATTTGATATTTTATCAGTCTGGAATGGTTCCCAGAAAGGTTTTGTATATAATAATTTAGATTTTTATACCAGTGTATATATTAATTTAAATCAATGTGACTTCTTCTTAAAGAAGTATTTTCCTCTACTCAATTTAAAAAAAAGAGTTTTAAACTCTAGAAGCCACAAACTAAAGAACAAAAAACTTAGAATTATTATATCAGGCTTTAAAAACAATTAAAGCATAATTTGGTCGCAAGTATGGGAGTATTTTCTTTTTCAGGAAATTTTGTGAGTAAACCAAGGATATGTCTAAGTAGCAATTTAATATACGTTCTCAGTTTTTTTAAATCATATTTTATTAAGCAAAAAATAATTAGGATGTTTAAAATTAATTAATTAAAATTGCTCGGAACAAAATAAAAGTTTAGCTTAATTTTTTTTTAAAACTAAAATTGATATTAACAAGTATGTATCAACATGTATCTAATATTTCTTTATTTTTTTTATTTAATAAATTTTTTCTTATTTAAAAATATTTTCATTCTTATATGTGAAAATGGTGCATGAAAAACGAATGATTATTTTCAAAGTTATTTAATCAAGATAAACTATTATTTTTTAGTTCTACTAAATAAAATTAAAATAATTTTGTTTACTATCTATAAAATTAAACAATAAATAAATTCAGTCAAATACTACTCTAAATTACACTAAATTTGCGGATAAACTACAGCAGGGCTTCTTAAAGTGGGGGTCGAGACTACTGAAAAGGGGTCGCAAAGATCTGATACTTTTCAATCATTATAAACAAAATTTTAAAATTAGTATTATTAGGCCGACTATTTTCACGATAACTTATGGCTTCTCAAGCTATGCTATTTGGCCAATATTTTTGATAAAATCAATGATATGAATTTATCAATGCAGGGATTCTGCGTTAATATGTTTATGTTAAAAAATAAACTTAAGGCCTTTGTTAAAATAATTCTTATATGGAAAAACAGAATGGAAAGTGGATCGCAAGTGGATTTCATTTACTGACGAGTATATAATTAGTAACAATATTTCAAAAAAAGATACTCCTATAACAAAAATTATAGTTAATCATTTGAAGAATATAGAAGTTTACATCCATAGGTATTTTCTCAATGATATCGATACACAACATAAGATTTGCAATCCATTTTCAATTGAAATGGAAGAAATTAATTTTTCAAATTTAAAAGCACAAGAGGAATTTACCGATATAACAAGTGATACTACCTTGCAACTCAGATTTTTTCAAGTGTCTGTGCATGAATTTTGGATTGAAATCAAATCAGAATATTATTGCCATTTTGTGCAACATATTTATGTGAATCAGCCTCTTCTACATTAACTTACATAAAATCAAAATACCGTTCAATTTTAATAAACGTTGAAAATTTATTACGATCTGCACTAACAAATTGAGCTTAGATTTAATTATTTGTGTAAAAATAAACAATCACATTCATCACATTAATATTGTTTGATGTTAATAATAGGTTTTCATTAAAAAAAATGTTACAAAATTTTATTTTTTTATTGAATATGTAGATATAGTTTTATGTTTTCTTATAAAGAATTTGTTACAAAAGTTTATTTTTTCTATTGAATATTTTCTATATATATGAAAATAAGTCGGGTTTTCCTTTCTCGCACAAACCGATTTCGACAATTTTGCATTCGTTGGAAAGGTCTCGGGCAAGGTTTATAGCTAAGAAAATTAGTGGTGCATGGCATCGTGCCCTAATGCAAATTGCTGGAACTTCACGCACCGTAATTAAAAATTTGAGTAATGACATTAGTGAGAATTATCAGAATTATGCTTGGTTAAGTCAACGAGCAATTCTTGCCGCAAAGAATAATGATGTACACGCACTGAATTTCACCATTCAATCAAAAATTGCTGGCGATTTGGTGACATACCAATGATTCCGACTGGTCTTCCGTTTGACTTCAAACGATTGCAATTTCCAGTTCGCCTTGCGTTCGCAATAACAAGTCGCAAGGCCAATCGCTTAGTGTTTGCGGGATAAATTTCAAATAGATTATTTAGAAAATCATTGTTTTTCACATGGGCAGTTATACGTTGCCTGTTCACGAGTTGGAAAACCATCCGCTTTGTTTGTATTAACGTCAGACCAAAAAACAAAAAATGTGATTTACCAAAGAGCACTTCAATGAAATGGATAATTTGCGGATTCACTTTCATTTACTTAGAGAAGTTCAACTAAAAAACACTTCATTTTTGTAATCGAAATAAATTCATTACTGTTGTATAATAAAATCAAATGTTTCCTTTTCAAATATAAAACAAACAAAATATTTCTTCATTTTTCTCACGAAATATATATATATATATATATATATATATATATATATATAGTTTTATGTCAACGTTTCCAATTATATATAACATGAATGGGTACATATTCTTTAATCCTTATTTTATATAAGGTTGTCAAATATCTCCCTTCCGCCTTTTTGTATTATAAACCAAGAGCAAAAAAGCGGAAGGGAGATATTTGACAACCTAATATACATTGTAAAATAGTGCGATAACAGTTAATATATATTTTATTATTTGGAGGAGGGGGTCGTTTAAAATTTCCTAAACTTGAAGGGGGTCGCTATATAAAAGAGTTTAAGAAGCCCTGAACTACAGAATATTCGAGCAAAAATTTATTTTCTATATAAAATACAAAAACCGGTTAAAACCGGTTTTTTAGTAAAACGAAAATTTGAAAACCGGTTTTCTGAAATGTCGGTTTTTGTATAAACCCTAGTGTTGTAACCTAGTAGAAATATAGGTTGTCATGAACATCAAATTATTGCATTGCGACGAGGACAATCCTAACAATATCATTAGATGACATAAGGGAGAATTCTAGTCTAGAATTGAAAAAAAAACTATTTTTTTACTACATACACCTACTTCAATCACATGCTGATCTAGATGCTAAAGCTTTTTTTCCTAGGTCAGAATTTCCCAGACACAAAATAAAATCAAACTTTATTTCTCCATGAATGTAATTACAGCAGTTTCAATTATTTCGCACAAAATTCTGAAATGCATTGTTTTAGCATTTGCATATAGATTGCATTAAAACAAATGTCAGTCGTCTGCAATCTGCAAACTGCAAAATGCAATGAATTCCTAACAGACTTGCAAGCAGACGGATCACGAAACCAATAAATTTATTTTGTCTGGCGGAGAAATATAATTCTATTTTGAATATTCAATAGAATGGTATTTATTGGACAGGGTTAAAGATTCGATTTTAAAAATAATTGTATGCTTTTAGGACATACGCGTGTATGTCCTAAGCGTACGGTTCATTTTCCAAAATTTACTGAATTTTTATAATTAAACTGCATGTCGTAATACTATGAATTTCAGTATTTCAGAAATTTCCACTTGATGGGTGACATTCACGTGATGACCTGTGTGTACGAGTGTCGCTTTTAGGCGACACCCAGTGTATCGACTTTTACTTCTTTAATTATCACTCTGAGTTAAACTAATCAAAATTCTGATTTGCATTCTGGGTTTTGGCTCTTCAAAAGTGAATTTTTTACAAGTAAAAACTAGTGTCGCTTATAGGTGACGTAAGTGTGTCGACCTCACTCGGGTATTTAATACTCTAAGTCCAACTAATAGACCGTTTATTTACTATTCTGGTATATTTTAAATAACTATTATGTTTTTTTCTTTTTAGAAACGAATAATAGTGTCGCTTACAGACATCTAATCTGTCGACTCTTGATATAATATTTTGTCAACATTTAATTAAACTAATGAGCATTTTTATGCCCTATTATAGTTTTCAGCTCTTCAGAAGTGATATTTTATTTATTATTATTTTAATATTTATTAAACTGACAATGAGACAAATCTATTAGAATTCTCATATCTTATTTTGGTCTTTAGTTCCTCAAAAGTGATTTTTTTACAAATAAATACAAATGTCACTTATAGACGTCATCCAGTGTGTCGACTTTGCTTTGATATTTATTATTATTTGAGAATTTTAATTTATTATTTTAGTTTTTTTGCTTTTTAGAAGGTAATAATAGTGTCGCTTATATACGACATCTAGTGTATCGACTTTTAATGAGAATTCTTATTAACTTATTAACCAGAATAAGACTCTGGTTTTTAGCTTTTTAGTAGTAAATTTCTTTTACAAATAAATACTAGACGCTTATAGATGACATCCAGTGTGTCAACTTTTGCTTTCATATTTATCACTCTGTGTCAAGCTGACAAAAAAATCTAATTTACTATTCTGGTTTTTAGCTTTTTATAATTGATTTTTTTACAAATAAATATCAGTGTCGCCTATAGATGACATCCAATGTGTCTTTTGGTTAAATTTTTATCACTCTGAAACAAACTAATGAGAATTCTTATTTACTATTTTGATATTTTAAGAAGAATTTTTTTTTTATAAGTGAATAATAGCGTCACTTATAGTTGACATGCGGTGTGCTTCAATATTTATCACGCTGAGTTAAACTAGTGAAAATTCTAATTTAATCTTCTGTTGTTTTTTTGCCGTTTAGAAGCAAATACTAGTGTAGCTTATAGACGATATCTAGTGTGTGGACTTTTGATAGTATTTATATCAATATTTATTTAGTTAAACTAATGAGAATTCTAATGTCCCAGTCTGGTTTTTAGCTCTTTAGAAGTGATTTTTTTCACAAGTGAATACTAGTGTCGCTTATAGACGACATCTAGTGTGTCGACTTTACTTCTTTGTTTATCACCCTGAGTTATGCTGTTAAGAAGTCTAATTAAAAATTCTAGTTACTTTTTAGAAGTGAACGCTTGTGTCGCTTATAGAGGACATCTAATGTATCAACTTAACTAAATTATTTAAACTAATAAACATTCTATTGTCCTATTCTATAAAGTGAATACTAGTGTCACTTAAAAAAGACATTCAGTGTGCCGACTTTTTGTTCAATTTTTATTACTCCAAGGTAAACTAATGAGAATTCTAATTTACTATTTTGCTATTTAACTTTTTAGATATAGCGTATCTTATAGATGACATACAGTGTGTCGACTCTTGCTTCAATATTTATTACCATGAGTTAAAATATTGAATACTCTAATTTACTACTTTGATATTGAGATTTTCAGAAGTGCGACATTTTAGAAGGTAATACTATAGTACAACATTAGTAAAAATTTGATATTACTACTGCTTGACACCAAGCTGAACAAATAAGCTGATGCATGTTCTTGCTCTAACAATTAAAATTTACGAAAAAGTATCTGTGTGCAATTTTACATATATACTGTGAATTGTAAAGAAACTTTTTGACAAAAAAACATATCTGTATCTCTGTGTCTATTGACAACCTTTTGCCTGAGTCCACATTTCAAACCAAGTACAACTTCTTCGTCTACAACCAACTGCCTTTCCCCAGAGTCCACATCTCTGATCCTTGCTCAAACAGGCAATTCAGCGTTACATTATTTCACATATTAATATTTCAATGCTCGACATCAACTATACAATAACTACATCCAAAGATCTGGTGCTGTGCACGTTCACCATATTTGTACTCCATCCATTCTCCACCGCTCATCGGTAAATAATGTAAAGGAATTCGTACATACGTACATCGACATACATACACATACATACACACATACATACACACAAACACATACATACACCACTTACCTTACTTTACCTTACCAGAGTTATACATTCTCACCTTCCACGCTGGCTGGCTGATGGCTGGCTTTATCTCACTTTATCTCACCTTACCCCAAAGTCTTCGACGTTGGCAGTGGTAGTATTGGTAGTATTAGTATTGGTAGTATTGGTAGTAGTAGTAGTAGTAGTAAGAGGTACGCTGGCAAAAGGTTGCCTGTGTTCGTAGTATTATTGTAGATGAGAAAGATACGAAGGAACGGAGGAGTTTGCGCAGTCTGTTCAAGGCCAACGGTGTATAAACCTGGTGAGGAGGCTTTGGCGAGGGTTGGTGAGGATCGGGGGACGGGGCGAGGGTTGTTATCAGGGTTTGGAATCGATGTAACGTTACAAGTGGGAAAATGATTTTTTATAATATTTGAAAGTTTTGAATAAAATTGTTAAGGAAATTACACACAATGGTATAGAATCGACGAACTTGAAAAATTGTGTAGATTTTTTGAAGTCATATTTGCAAATTTAAATATTCTTGTCAAAGTTTTAGGTTTTTTAAAACTAATTTATCATGATTTCTTGGTACTTCTTGACAATTTTTAAAGTTTCCTAAAGTTCTTTAAATTTTCATATTTTTTGATATCTTCAGACGTTTTATATACACGTTATTTTGTTTACAAAAGTTTGGAATAAAATATAGAACAGAAAACTGAAAATTTTAATAATAGAGACTCGACAAACTTGATAAATTGTGAAGATTTTTTGAAGACATACTTGCAATTTTAAGAATCCTTGTCATAGTTCCTAAGTTATTTGAGACTTTTTAATAATGTTTTTTGGAATTTCTCTGAATTTTTAGATCTTTTGCTATCTTCAGACGTTTTGTCATTATTTTGATCACAAAAGCTTTAAATAAAATATAGAGAATAGTTGCAAAAAATTCGATGGTATAAAATCTATGTACTTGAATAATTGTGTTGATTTGGAGTACACACTTGAAATTTTCAATATATTTATCAAAGTTGTAAACTTCTCAAGTTTTCTAAAACTTTTTAAGGCATTATTTATTGGAATTTTTGAGAACCTTTTAGAATTTCCTAAAGCTTCTGGAATTTTTAGATTTTTGCTATTAAGATTAGGATTTACCTTCAGAAATTTTACCCTTATTTTTATCATAAAAATTTGAGTTCATCTGCAATCTCTAGATTTTTGCAATATTTAACCTTTTGAACTCTTTAGACCCTTTCGAAATTTTATACTTTTCAATTTTTTTGTATTTTTAGATATTTTAACAAATTTAAATTAAAAACTTTTAGCTAATTTTAAACTTTAGGTATTTTAAAACTTTTATTATTATAATATAAAACTTTTTGGAACCTTGAAATTTTTATAAATTCAAGCCATTTTTGGGCATTTAGCCATTTTGGAGTTTATAGACTATTTCGACTTTTTAGAGTTCTTTTGAGTTTATGGACTTTTTAGACTTTTTTGAGTTTTTTGGGATTTTAGAGCTTTTGAGTTCTTAGACCTCTTTAGACTTTTAGACATTTTCAAGTTTTTAGACTTTTTCGAGTTTTCAGGCTTTTTCGAGTTTTCAGCATTTTTCGAGTGTTCACATTTTTTCGAGTTTTTAGACCTTTTTGAGTTTTCAGACTTCTTCAAGTTTTCATGAGACTTGATAAGATTTTAAAACTTTGAGTTTGGAGCTTTTTTGAAATTTATTGAGCTTTTTTTATTTTATTTTTTTACTTTTTAGACTTGCAAGAGTTAGATTTATGAACTTTTTGAAATCACATTTATTTTGAATTTCAAGAGTTTTTATTTAATAAGTCTCATGAAATTTTAGATTTTTGGGGTATTTAGATTCTTCAAATTCTTTTAAAGTTTTTTTGTCATTCTAAGTTTTTAGGCTCTTTATAAATTTTAGGCTTTTTGCAATTTGGAGTCTTTTTCGGAATTTTGCACATTTTTATATTTATAGAGTTTTTAGAATTCTTAAATTTAAATTTTGTAGACCTAGAAATAGGATTTGTAGATTTTTAGTAATTATTAGGCTTTTTGTCGTTTTTAGGCATTTTGTCATATTTAGACATTTTCCAATTTTTTAGACATTTTCCATTTTTTTAGACATTTGCCAATTTTTTTAGACATTTTTTGATTTTTAGACATTTTCCAATGGTTTAGATATTTTCCAATGGTTTAGATATTTTCCAATGGTTTAGACATTTTACAATTATTTAGACATTTTCCAATTGCTTAGACATTTTCCAATTTTTTATACATTTTCCAATTTTTTAGACATTTTGTCATTATTAGATATTCTGTTATTTACAGATATTTTCTAAATTTTAGATATTTTTTCATTTATAGCCTATATAGATTTTTTTTCATATTTTTGATCTCATAAACTTTTTTTATTTTATTCGCATACTTTGAGATCTTTAGATTTCTGGAGTCCTCAATTTTTTTGCAATTTATACATATTTTTACAACCTTGTTAAAATTTTTCTAACCTTTCTGGTTTTGAATAATTTTGTAGAATTTTTGCAATCTCTAATTTTTTCAGAATCTTTTAATTAAATTTTAACTTTTAGACTTTTTACTACTATTGGAACTTATTTTAATTATGTAAAATTTCTTGAAATTATTATTTTAGATATTTATTTTAATCCATTCTTAAAAAGTTGAAATATATAGGAATTTCAATCACTTTTGAAATCTTTGAGTATTTATTATTTAATTTTTTATACTTTTTGGAACTTGTCATTCTTGTACTTTCTTTTCATAAATCTTTTTATACTCTGAAAAAATGGGACTTCTTGGATTATGACCTCTAAATTTTTATTATAATTTATAAACTCCTTGGATATTTTAATATATTTTGTATATTTATGCTCAGTTTGAAATATATTAAAACTCTTAAACCTTTTGGAATTTTATTTTTGGATTTTGAAACTTGTTAGAATGCAAGAACTTTTATACTTGTTAAAATTCTTAAACTTGTTAGAATTTTTAAATTATTACCATAGAATCCTTGGAAATATTAAAAACATTGGAAATTTCACACCCACTGAATTAGTTAGAATTTTTCAGAACCATTTAGATGTACATTCAGTATAAATAAATCACCTATATTATTTTCAGTAAAAAGAAAACCAAATATAATAGAGAAGAGACTTGTAAAAAAATTATAATATAATAAAAAAGAGACTTCAACAAAAATTAAATTTTTCATAATATTTCGGTTACCATCATCACTCCACACCCTGTCCAAATTCGTTCTCAACCCTACCCAACCCAACACGAATTCGGGTGTCTAAACTATAGACGTGTACACACATACACACTTATACACTTGTACACACATAACCACACATATACACACATAACCACACTTACCCACACACCAATAAAGCACACTTTGTCGTTTAACCAACACACTCTTAGCCGAGTTTCGACATATCCTATTCGACCCGGAGACTCAGATACAAACCGACCACGGACGGAGAAGGACGCTCCTAAATAGTAAATAGTAAATGACATATTGTTTATAATATTTTGTGTAAACGTTTGTAGTGAAGTGTTGGTGAATTTGGTGAATTTGTGACTTGTATTGAAGTGCGTGGATTTGACAAAAAAGTGTTGACAGTGCTGGACGCTGTGGACTAAGTGACAATCTATTACCATCTCGTGATTCTAGTGACTTGATTCTAGTGTGATGTGAACTTACCAACTTACCAACAACTACACCTTCCTTCATGCCCTAATCAAAACAAATAATTGCCAATTCATGTCCTAATCTTTCATCATGTACCATCTAACATCCATCTTAGTCTTCTCCTTGCTCTCGATTTCGACCAGAGTCGATGGGTCCCATCAGGATCCCTTAACTGTAACCACTACTTCCGGGTTGATCCGGGGTCGTGCAAGGATCGTCCTGGGACGTGAGGTACACGTGTTTACCGGTATACCATATGCCAAACCGCCGGTTGGTCCTTTGAGGTTTAGAAAACCGGTTCCTGCAGAACCTTGGCATGGGGTTCTGGATGCCACACATCCTCCTAATTGTTGCGTCCAGGAGAGATATGAATATTTTCAGGTGGGGGGTAAAGGATTTATTTGTTATGTGTTTTTTTTTGTTTTGATATTGCTAACTTTAGTGGTGACTGAAGTCGGTCTTGTAGTTGTTAGGTTTTAGTGATGTCAATTTGTTTTGATGATATTTTGATACATATGTTTTTTAACTTCCCGTAGGGTAAGTTATAGTAATCGCAAAAAAATCGAAAATGAAAATTTTTGCATTTCTCGACGTTTCAAAGGTTTCTGAATATTTTGGCATACCTTAGAAAAAATGGATGTATGTGTGTTTGTGTGTGCGTGTGTGTGTGTTCGGATACAAATTTTCGTGGACGATTTCGAAAACACCGATCAATTGATTAAAATAGCAAGAATTTAAATCAACATTCGATTTGTATTGGTAAGGAAACGTGCCGATTAGTTTTTAGTGTAGGCAGGTCTAGCCGTTCCGAAGATACGGGGCAAAAAGTGCCAAAAACAGTAACATGGTTTTTAAGGACGGTGCGTCCGATTTTAAAAACTCAAAAAACATTTTACTTGTATTGACAAAATGAAGAACTGATCAAATTTTCATGAAGGCAGGTCTAGCGGTTTCGAAGCTCTAATGAAAAAAGAAAAACAAAAAGCCATTTGGCGGTCAAAAATGATCATTAGACATATGCACATCAAATTATCAGATATTTTATAGAAATTTTTACAATAAGTATGAATTTTGTTTACATTCCTTTGGGTTCCGTACCAATGTTTATCCGTTAGACGGCGACGCGGCGCTTACGCGCTTTGACATTTTGTCTCTATCCACTGAAAGCAGTACGATATCTTTGAAAAAAAGTTCAGAATTTCCAAACTATGCCGAAATAAAGAAAACTTTTTTTTCAAACATTTTTTTTGTTTCTCAAAAATCTAATTTCTTCGAAGTAAATTTTTTTCAAAAATGTTAATCGCTTTTAAAAAAATAATAATGTTTGGTACGGAAAGTTTCAGCAATTTGCCTTAAGGCACGATGCCTTAATTGCTTTAAGACAGAATTCCACTTACAGCTAGTTTCCTTTGCTTTTGCTAAAATTAGTGGTGTCTGAAGTCGATCCTGTAGTTGTTCGATGTTAGTGAAGCCAATATTTTATTATGTTAATTTGATATTTTCATTATTTAATGTTTCTAAATAGCCTGGTTTCTGACTTTGATAAAGCAATCACAATTATCTTTGCAATCATTATTTGCAAAATTAATTATGTCTGGCATTTACATTTTATAGGTGATGCCAAATTGTATTTCTGGTATTTCGATTGCTCAAAATTATGCATATTTTGGATGTCTTCACTTTTGACGATGCCAAAATTTAATTGTGGTATTTTTATGCATCTAAATTTTTCTTGTCATTAATACATGTTCCTAATTTTTTTAAATTGCCGTTGATTGAATTAAAAAAAATTCTATTAAAAAACGGTAGACGGAAATTTTGACATGTTTGTTTGTTCTTGGAGTTCTCAAACCGAACTTAATCTAATTTTGGTATTTATTTCGGATTTCTTGGAATTTGATGTTAGGTATCTTCTTACTTGAATAATATTAAAATTATAAACCTATTTATGAATTATTACTTTAAACCACATTATTTTGATCGGCAATTAAGTCATAATGAATTTAAATTTAAACAAAAAATTTTATAATCGATTTATTACTATTTTTGGTTCTTTGATTTAATTCTTACAAATTTCTGCTGTTAAATTTGGTAGAATTTGAAATTGCTTATTTACTTTATTTACAAATTCTATTGAAACAAATCAGTTTCAATCTTTTGTAGATTGATTTCTATGAATATTTGTATTTGTTTAAACAATTTGCAAATTTTAAATTACTCGAATTTTTAGATTTATTGGATTTTTTTATCATTTTACAATTTTTAGATATTTTGAATTTTTTAGATATTTTAATTTTTTTTATTGTTTATGAATTGTTTGGAGATTCTGGAGTAACATTTTAGACATTTTAACGTTTTGAGAGATTCAGGCTTTATGTAAATTTTGATATTTTAGTATTTTGTAGTTGAGATATTTTGGAAATTACTAAAAAAATATAAAAAGATGGTAAATATGATAGAAAGAACCATAACTCAAAGAAACCTAACTAATAACAATTAAACAGTTGAGCACCATTTATTAAAAAAAGAGTGCGCGTAAGGATCACACGCGATTGAAGTAAAACTTTTAATATTGTATGAGTAGGCAATTAAGATAAAAATAAAAAAACATCATATTTGAATTTTAAAAATCATTTATTAATAATCACATAACATCAATAACACAGTTTAAAACAACAACGATAGATTAATTGCTATCATATTTCATATATGATATAATAGGTGAAATGAGAGACATAAATTTTGCTTTGTAAACTATGTACATTTCTGGAGAAAACTGCATCAATAGTCGTGCCATATCTTGTGGTTGATTCAAATGGAGAATTATTCATTGTTAAATTAAATTTATTATTTAAAAAATCGATTAATGGTTGAGATTCTTCTGAACGAAAATTGACATTGAAATCTCCAGCAAGAATTAATGGTATCTCGTTGTGATTAGTGTTTAAAAGTTTTGCACCCTCATTAGAAAAATGAAGTAACTGCTGATGAAGAAATTCAATAATATTTGATATGTTTTTATTGGGAGAAATTTAAAGGACGACTATAATTAATGTTTGATTCTGTGTGTGTAATATCACCTACTTGTGTAATTTCATTAGGAATATCCAGTAATATCGTTGGCGCAAGAAACTGCATAAGAGTCGCATTATGAAGAGTATCTGAACATGAATGATAGACATTAGACAGCTACACCACCTGCTCTTGAGTTTGATCGTTTGTATTGAGAAACGCAGTAATAGTTCTGAATATCAATTCGTTCTTCATTATTAATCCAAGTTTCCGAAAATAACAAAAACGTACAACGTTGTAGCACTTTATCTTGCAGATCAGGCAAATGAGCTCGTAAACTTTGGCAGTTAAAGGAAAACAATGAAATGTCGTTCAAACTTATTATCTCACTCAATTTTTCTTCTTGTGTTATTAATCTACAAGTTGAAAGTCTTTGGAATTCAGTTTTTAAGTTCATTAATCCTGCTGGCCGTTTTCTTCCATTATAAATTTTTTTGTCGTTGTTTTAGAAATGATGAACAATCCATTAATGCTGGTAACTCGTGATAATGCAACATATAGAAGCTGCTGATTATGTGTTTTATTGAATTCATATACAATTTCATCAAAAGTACCACCTTGTGATTTGTGTATTGTGAGTGCACAAGCAGACACTAAAGGAAAATGATTTCTTTTGGCAAATATGGTTTTATTTCTATTCATTGGAATAGATAAAGATCTCCTGAGAATCGGCACAGCTGTCCTACTGATATTAAGAGTTTGAATATGATGTGCAGCTTTCTTCCTAATTTTGTTACCTATCTTACCAGGAAATTCAAACCATAAACCTAGAAGTTCATCATTATCGCCACGTTCTATGTACACTAATTTTCCTACACAACCATTAGCTAAGCCATCACTTACATCAATATTAGTTGTTATTATGTAAAATTTATTCAGAACTAAAATTATTCAGAACTAAAATTATTTCATAACCGATTTTTGTGAAACTGCTGACGAATGTATGATTGTTGATCTGTCGCATGGCAACCTACATAAATATCCGTGGCAGTAGATATTATTTTGTCTTCAACGAGATTCAGTATAAATTTATTATATTCCATGACACATTTATTCTCTAAGAAAAGTCTTATTCCATGAGGACATAACATAAAAAATGTGATTCAATTAATGCAAATTCATATAGGGTTTAGCGCTCGACTTACGCATGACATGACGGGAGTGGATACTCGCGACATCAGCGCTTACGGCGTCGTAGTGTTCAACTTCACGTTGGCGTTTTCGTTGCATTTGTACGGATTTACACCCGTGTAGCCTAAAGAAATTTTTACACCCATATCGCGCCTAAAGAAGTTTTACTTCAATAATAATATTTACTTTTTTGTAATTTGTGAACACAAGGAAAGGTTAGATTTGATAGCAAATAATTTGATAAATAATTTTTGGTTCTTGAATTTATAATTTTATCTTTTATATATTTGTTTTTTTTTTAATTTAAAATCTCAACTTTTACTATCTTCGACCATAATTTTTGTTATTGATTAGTATAAAATGAAATATTATTGCAATTATTTAACGAATATTATTATTTGACAGAAAGCCTGAAAATCTAAAATATCAAGTTATGTAATGTTTATATTAAATATGCATACTTTTTAATATATATCGAGACACAATACAAGTTAAAGAACTCATCAAAAAGAACTCGTATAATGTGAAAAAATATAACAGTAAAAATTATTTGTTTTAAACGTGACATTGTTTTACTTTTAATAATTGAATTTACGCCTAAACGACTATTTCGTTACATTATATATATATATATATATTAATAATTTATAATATTCAACCAAAAATACAACATTGTCGTAAATAAACTTAATTTTCGTGTATAGTATTTTTGATATGTACAAATTATTTATTTATAAACAAACGAAAAAGAGCTTATGACAAATTTACTCAAAACATTAAGAATGTCATATTTGAATAAAAATTATTTAACAAATTTATATTTTTTGGGGAATTTTGAAAACCAGTGTTTCCCAACATGTGGATTAATGACTTACAGAATTGCAATTTGATACTTGGAGAAGAGATAATTTATAATTGTTAAAAAGTTATTAAAAACCTTAATATTTTTATTTATACAAATTAAAGAATTTTGCTGTACACTATTTTGTGAGCTTTCAAATTTTGTCTAATATTTTATGTTCAGTTATTTGTTATCAGTACTTTGGTTTCTTTAGCTTTTCAGATATCTTATTTTTCATTTGTCTTGCAATAATTTTAATTTTAATCAAGTTTTTGAATTTTAGGTTTTTGATTTTTAATATTTGGTATTCTATATTTTTTAAATTTTATTTTTTGTAAATTTACTGCTATCAATATTTGTATGCCTCTACATTTTTGTTTCAACAGATTTTGTTAATAATTTCCTGTAATTTTTATTTCTTTTACAAATGTTAATATTATTTGAATATCTCAACATTTCAAAGCATCCAAACATTTGAATATGCATATTATCTAAGTAGTCCAATTTTTATATTCCAATATAAAAATTGAAAATGGATGTAATAAATCAAAATTAGCCAAGTAAAATAGGAATGGATAATAGTCTAGTATTTTTTCTATCAGCTCTCTGATGATGATATCCAGTTTATATCATATTAGGGAGTAAGTTTGAATAATTGATGGGAATGCATTTGAAACGAAGCAAAAAATTATTGATTTTATCATACTCGTAGGTACTCATATTGTGAGCTTTTGACACGAAAATATATATTGAAAGATGTATATACATACATATACACACACACATATATATATATATATCAATATAAATATATATTTCACAAAATATGAAAAATAATGGAATATAAATGTTAATGAAATTAGAATGGAACAAAAGAATCCTTAATGATTTATGTTTAATTGTTTGTAGATAATTCAATTAAACTAGCATTGTATATTTGTATAATAGTGCTTCAATGCAAATTGTTGTTTTGTTCTTTTTTTATTATTAGATGAATAACATCATTAAACAATTTAAATGTTTCAATACATAAACATACAGTTAAAAAGAATGAATTATATAATAAATATCTAAACAGATATACATACACACACATAATTTTTCTATTTGGTGAAATTGAACAGAATTTTCTAAAAATTTGCCAAATGATATAACTTCAGCTGTTTTTTTGCTTCTTCTGAAATTTTGTTTATGGAAAGTTATTTAGTTACTAAAACAAATATTTGAAAATATTATTTTGGCTATTATCTGTCTGTGTCAAACGATTTCCATAAGCCTATTATATTTTCTTTCCGCTGATCAAACAATTCAAACTCTTTAACTTGATATTGAATTCAACCTTTGAAAATTATTTGTAAGCATTTTATTTCAAACATACGAGTATATATTTTTAACAAAAAAATAATAATTTGTTTGTATTTTATTAATTTTGCACTAAAGATGAGTCAAATCTAGACTTGAAACTTTATATCAATTCAGCTAAATTTTTGAATTTTCAATTTTGGATTTTTAATTTTTTGAGAAACAATGAATCTATCTATTTAATCAAGTTTGATCATATTTTTTTAATTAGTCTTAAAAATCCTGTAACATTTCACAAAGTTGTTTTTAAGTAACAATTTTACTACAAATTGATTGTAATTTGTGTAGTATCGTATTGCTATTGTATATTATTAGTGAAATTTTTCCTTTGCATATATAATCAAAAATATTAGAATAAAATTTATGTTAAATTATTGTAATTTATACAAAGTATGCAAGTACTATTTTTGAGATACTTATGATCGGTTTTTAATAAAAAAAATCGAGTAAAAATTTAATAAACATATTATGAAAATTCGAGTAAAAAAATAAAAACTTGACAATAATACGATTATTGTTTGCATGAATCTTAATTACTATATAAAAACTTTTTCATGTAATTTTTAGGTTTTTATTTTTTACTCGGTTGTTTTAAATATGATATTTTTTAGTATTTTTTCAATCAAAAGTTTTGATTAAACGCCTAAACACTTGATGCAATTTGCCAATACACTTTAGTACATTTTTTTAAAAGAAAGACTTTACAAAGTTAATATTGAAAATGTTAAAATCCTAATTAGCCAAGCATTTTTAATTTTAGAAAATTTGGAATAATTATCAATATATTGATATTCAGGCTTATGGATCCAAAGTTCAAATGAACAAAAATAATGAAAATTAACTACAATCATCAAAAAATCGTTACATTAACCTTAAAAGCCTATAATTTTCAAACTATGTGCAATAAATATTATTTCTAATATTGTTTCAAGATATTTATGATCGATTCTGTCATACCTTTTCTGTTTGACGTTGAGTTTTGGGACACACTATATTTTTCAGCACACTTAATTAGTATTTCAGTGTATTATGTATATCATGTGTTTTCTAAGGACTCTATATTTTCCATAATAAATTTTAACCTAACCACTTTACCACAAAGGGATGACAAGTATAACAAGGTGGTCCTTAATATAGACATTTTCGAATTTGATTGCTCCCAAGGGCTCAAATGGTTCCATATTGATAATAATCAATTTTCTGAATGTTTTAGCTCTTAATTTTGTTTTTTATAGTGCGCTATTCAAAGTTTTTTATGGAATTTTCAATAGAAAATGACACGAATTTTTACTTTTAATTTATTTGTCGCTAAGTTATACCTAACAAAAATTGTTTTAATTTCCAACATATTTTTCATCCTATTTCCATACAATGTTTGATTGAACTGCGCACTATCTAAAAGTTAATATTAGGAGCTTAAACTTTCAGAGAATTGTTTTTTTTTTATCAAATTGGAACCCTTTGAGCCATATTAAGAACTACCCTAATATATATCTTATATATAAAAATGGATCGCAAAATGTGTTGGTAAGCGCATAACTCAACAACGCCTGGACCAATTTGGCCAATTCTTTTTTTAAAATGTTTGTTGAAGTCTAAGGATGGTTCTTACGGCGAGAAAAATCGAATAATCGTCGGGAAAACCCTAAAAACAACCTTCTTCTTTTTCACATACAAACTTTAGTATATTTTCTCGAATATTATTACTCAAGTCAATGGAGCGTTTTAGGCCTGAATTTTTTTTACTGTGCTCCAATTCGTATGGAAGTTTGGAATTAGTTTTATCTTACTCTCAAGTTCAAAAGTGAAAATAATTCAGACTCCTTTGCCATTTTCCGGGGGGATGACATCTCTCTCAGTGGTGTAATTTCATTTTTTTTTCAAAATAACGTCGGATTTCGATAAAAGAACTAATTATAAGAAAAAAGTTTTATAATGTTTTCCAAAAAAGCAAATATTTATCATTTTATTTAAAGCAAATGGGTGTAAATACATTTCGGTATAGACTGTAGTGTAAAAAACATAATTTTTAACTAATTGGTAAATATCAGTATAGGTTATTAAAAAAAATTGAAACTTTTGAATTGTGAACATAAGTACAGGACTACGTCTGTCGGGTCATCTAGTATATATATATATATATATATATATATATATATATATATAGTATATATTGGCCATCGCTTTAGAGCTTTTAGCCAAACCTTACAAGCTTTTGTTACATTCTATTCTATCTTCATTATTATATCATATACTATCTTTATATACGCTATACCATTCAATTATTTTTATAACTACTTCTTATTTTTTCTTTATCTTCTAAACTGGCGTCTTTTCCTAATTTCTAATTCTATTCTATCTCAAATCAAGAATTCAAATTCTACTTAATTTCAATCTCAGAAATCCAATGACAATTTTATGTTAGTGTCGGGACTCGAACCGAGTATCATTGGCGTGTGAATTCAGGATCCTGTGTGAATCTAGTATGCTTATAATTACATTTACATAGTATTTCTATCATAATAAAAAGTATGTAATTAATATACAATTTGTTTAATTCAATTTTTTCTTTCAATTCTCAGGGTTTTCAAGGCGAGGAGCTGTGGAATCCTAATACGAACATATCGGAGGATTGCCTCTACTTGAACGTGTTCGCTCCTGCTAGGCTCAAGGGAGGAGGACAGGAAGGTCAAGGTCGGTATCATCTCCTCATAACATCATCCTACTTACTCTCCAACATTCTCCTTAGTGTTCCGCCGAATACTTGTATTCGTTCGTTTTTATAGGTGAAAGTAGGGGACATTAAAATTTAATAATAGTTCACAAATATTTATAAAGATGAATGTCTTGGTTAAATGAGTTGTAGTTTATAAAATACTTTTGGAATTGTTGGGAATTAATAAGCCGATTCTGTCGTGAAATAAACCAATGTTATGGCAAGGCCTTGTTACACTGCTTTTTTATATAGAGTGGTATCAAAAACTGTCAAAATGCTATGTAGTTGCTTAGAGGCGTTTTAGATACAAATGAAAAATTGTTGGAATCTAATGGGCCGATTCTGCCATGAAATAGACCAATGTTACGGCAAGGCCTTGTTACGCTGCGTTTTTTATATAAAGTGGTACTAAAAACTGTAAAATGCTTTGTAAGTGCATAGAGGCGTTTTAGATACAAAACCTCGGACAAATGCCAAAAAAATCAATGTTATCATATCTGCATATTTGTGATGTGCCATAATAACATATTAGTGAAGTTGCATTTTATGTGTAAAACGCCTAATCGCACAGCAACCACATGGGATTTTAACTGTCTTCAGTACTATTTTGTATGAGAAGCACTGTATAACATAGCCTTGCCATAACATATTGATTTATTTTTCAACAGAAACGACATATAAATCCTATAAAAAAGTTTCGAACATTAATCGTCAGGAGAGTTCCCTTTTTCTTAAAGTTTGGCGTAGTCTTTAATTTGCTCGTCAGAAGAGTCTCTTTTATCTCTTGTTTCCTTTGCAAATCTATTTCCAATTGTTTGTCAGTAGTGTTCTTTTTTCTTAAAGTTTAGTCTAGCCTTTAATTTGCTCGTCAGTAAGGTCTCTTTTATATCTTGTTCTCATTGCAAATCTTATTTCAATTTGTTCGTCAGTAGAGTCCATTTATCTCTTATTTTCTTTGCAAATCCTCTTTCAATTTGCTGGTCAGTAGAGTCCTTTTATCTCTTTTTTTTTACAAAGTTTATTTTAATTTGCTCGATAGTAGAATCTCTTTGCATTTTTTTTAAATTTACTCGTCAGTAGAGTCCTTTTTTAAAGTTTAGTCTGCTCTTTAATTTGATTGTTAGTAGAATTCCTTTATGTGTTGTCCTCTTTGCAAATTTAATTTTTTTATCGTGTCTCAGTTTTATTTGCTCGTCAGTAGAGTCTTTTTTATCAATATATTTATTGTGTCTATATGTGTAACTTGCTCGTCAGTAGAGTCCCATTTTTTCTTAAATTTTAGTCTACACTTCAATTTGATACTAACTTTCAACGTCAGTAACGTTCCTTTATTTCTTGACCAAATTAAATTTGTTAGCCATTAGTAGAGTTTCAGAATCTAATTTTAATTTACTCGCCAGTAGTGTTCTTTTTTGTATTAAAACTATTCTCGCTCAAAGTTTAATTTGCTCGTCAGTAGAGCCTCATTATTGAATATTTTCGCCAAAATCTAATTCAATTTGCTTGTCAGTAGAGTTCTATTTCTATCAACATTTTCATCGTATCTGAATTTATTTTGTTTGTCCATTTGTCTTTTGTCAAAATTTAATTTGCAAGTCACGAGAGTTCATATTGCCAAAATCAATTTTTTTCGCTAGATTATTCTTTTCTATCAATATAAGTTTTTTTGGTCCAAGCTTAATTTGTTTGTTAGTAGAGTCCTTTTTTCTTAAAGTTCACCTAGACTTCAATTAGCTCGTCAGTAGTCTATTTATCTAATGTCCTAATTTAATTTGCTTTGGCAGTAGAGTCCCTTTTGCTCTTAAAGTCTTTACTTAATAGGCTTTACTTGGCTTGTCGGTAGAGTTTCTTTATCTCTTATTCAAATTTAAGTTGATAATCAGTACAGTCCCTTACCCTTATCTAGATTTAAGGTGTTCGTTAGTAGAGTACTTTTTTCAAAATTTTCCTCTCGCTTAAGTTTAATTCTCTCTTCGGTAGTCAATTTTTTTTAATCTTTTGTCTAGACTTCAAATTGTTTGTCTGTAGAGTCCTTCTCCCTTTTATATTTAAATATTCAAAATTTCCATTTTTGTAAATATTACAAAATTTAATTTTTTTCCAGGTCTCCCAATGTTGATTTGGATCTACGGCGGGGGCTACATGTCCGGATCAGCAGCCCTGGACATATACAACGCCGAAATTCTCTCCTCCACTGGCAACGTAATAGTTGCCGCAATGCAATACAGAGTCGGAGCTTTTGGATTTTTATATCTGGCCCCTCATTTTAGAAACGGGGCTTCTGAAGCCCCCGGCAACATGGGGCTGTGGGACCAAGCTTTGGCCATCAGGTGGCTGAAGGACAACGCTGCAGCATTCGGAGGTAGGATAATGGAAACATGAATTAGACATAAATTAGACATCTATGGAAAATGTTAATAATAAAAATAAATAATAAATAATTAATAAACTAATAAAAATAATAAATAAATGATAAAAATAATTAATAAACTTGCAAACCCGACGAACTCCGTTTCGCCACCAGATGGTTTCGTGAGAAAGATTAAGAAATTTTTTGTTTGTTTTATATTTGAAAAGGAAAAATTTGATTTTATTACACAACAGTAATGAATTTATTTCGATTACAAAAATAAAGTGTTTTTTAGTTGAACTTCTCTAATTTTAAGTAAATGAAAGTGAATCCGCATATTATCCGTTTCATTGAAATGCCCTTTGGTAAACCACATTTTTTGCTTTTTGGGTCTGACGTTAACACAAACAAAGCGGATGGTTTTCCAACTCGTGAACAGGCAACGTATAACTGCCCATGTGAAAAACAATGATTTTCTAAATAATCTAATTGAAATTTATCCCGCAAACACTAAGCGATTAACCTTGCGACTTGTTATTGCGAACGCAAGGCGAACTGGAAATTGCAATCGTTTGAAGTCAAATGGAAGACCAATCGGAATCATTGGTATGTCACCAAATCGCCAGCAATTTTTGATTGAATGGTGAAATTCAGTGCGTGTACATCATTATTCTTTGCGGCAAGAATTGCTCGTTGACTTAACCAAGCATAATTCTGATAATTCTCACTAATGTCATTACTCGAAATTTTAATTACGGTGCGTGAAGTTCCAACAGCTTGCATTAAGGCACGATGCCAAGCACAACTAATTTTCTTAGCTATAAACCTGGCGGTGCCCGAGACCTTTCCAACGAATGCAAAATTGTCGAAATCGGTTTGTGCGTTCTGGAGTTATATCGTCAGGAAGGAAAATATTTTATATATTAGGTTGTCAAATATCTCCCTTCCGCCTTTTTGTATTATAAACCAATAGCAAAAAAGCGGAAGGGAGATATTTGACAACCTAATATATATAGATATATAAAATTATTATTATTTTTATATATATGTAGATAATGTATTTGAAATTATTTAAAACAATTGTTGATTATTTTCATTACTCGAATTTTTAACTACGGTGCATGAAGTTCCAGCTATTTGCATAAGAGCACGATGCCATGCACAAGTAATTTTCTTAGCTATAAACCTTGCGGAGCCCGAGACCTTTCCAACGAATGCAAAATTGTCGAAATCGGTTCGTGCGTTCTGGAGTTATTTCGTCAGGAAGGAAAACCCGACTTATTTATATATATATATATATATAGAAGAAGAAGATAAGTCAACATAAATCAGACATCTAATTTACTATGGTGATTTTGTTTTTCAGGTGATCCAGAGCGTTTGACTTTGTTCGGTGAAAGTGCAGGAGCTGGTAGTGTATCTTTGCACCTCTTGTCGCCTGCCACGAGGGGTTTGTTTGCAAGAGCCCTGCTCCAAAGTGGGACTATAAATGCTCCTTGGAGCCATATGACGGCGCAGGATGCTGTTAGAGTTGCCGAAGCACTTGTGGAGGATTGTGGGTGCAATGCTACACTCCTAAGGGTAAGTGAAAAAATAACGATGAATATAATTTATTTATTATTAATTTCTGATTGTTGATTCTATCGATTGTAAAATACAAAAGGCTAAACGACTGATAGTCCATTTAAACGGCAATTTAGTTAAAGTGGCCGAACGTTTGTACTTTTGTAAAGACATCATGATTATTGAATGAGGCGACCACTTAAGTTCAATAAAGTCGAAAGGCGGCCTTATTAACTATTGACCTTGCCGACGAAGTTTTGGAGGCTAAATTCGATAACACGCCGACGAAAAATATACAGATACTCGTATATATACATACATGTACATATATAAAAATTACTCGTATCATGTTTGTCGTAAATCTTTCCCGAAACGGCTTGACCGATTTATATAAATATTAGATATTTTATATAATATTATTCACGATTAATATGACTGAGAATCGTCCAAAATCTATTTTTTTATACCCCTAAGTAGTGAGGGATGGTTGCATTCTCATAATTTGCTTTTTTTATTTTCTGGACCAGCTTCTTTTTACTTAATTTAGTTATAATTCGTAATTGAAAAATGCATGCATCCCTAAATTTTCACCGACACAATCCTATTATTTTTCATCCCGCGTTTCGTCAATGTTTTTGACTGGATTTTAGAAAATCAAAATATTGAAAATAAGAATTTTTAGAGTTTTGGAAAAAGTACGAACTTTTCTTACAATAAAAAACAATTTATTTTTATCAATCCTAACACTTGTTTTAAATATTATGGTCGATTTTCTTTATTTTATTTTTTTTAATGTACAATTAAAAAATACAACTCTAAATTTTCACTGTACTACAGCAAATTTCTATTTTATATCTTACTTTATTAGTTCAATAATTTTTGTCAGTTATCGTCATTTTTATGAAATTTTACTATATGAGGTGTTTGTAAATATTTTCTAGAGAATCCAAAAATTACCATTTTAAACATTCAATAAAATTGATATTTTAAGTTTCTAATAACACTTGCATCCAGTTCAATAATATTTTTGTGTATAAATAAAACTACTTACTGCAATTGAATAATATTCATCCAAAACATCCTAATTGAACATATTCTGTCAAAACCATTTGATATTTGACGTATGAGCAGCAATTGATTGTTTTATTTTAATAACGTTTCTACAAACATTTTGAAATTAAAATTGTGAAGTTTCTAGGAAGATGTGAAATAATTTCTCACCTTTCCACAATCTTCGGATTAGTACGAATATTTCAAGACTAAAACTTGGCAAATAGGTTCGTTTAGACTTTTGCCATACTTCATTTTTATATATATAAGATATAAATAATTTTCGTACCATGATATTTGTCGCAATACACCTCCGAAATGGATTGACCGATTCTTATAAAAATATATAATCACGATTAATATGACTAAGACTAGGCCTATTTTTTATACTAGTAAGTGGTAAGGGTTGGCCACCCTCAAGATTTTTCTTTCAATTTTTGGAACATTTTTTTATTGTTTTTTTATAATTCGTGATTAAGAATACACATAGTCCTAAATTCTTACTTTCTAACTACAAACCCCGAAACAAAACTGTAAAATGTTCGATTTTTTTCGAAAATATTTGTTTTTTTTTTTTTAAATCTATGTGAAAATTAAATACACGTAATACTTGCTATACCCTTCCTTCCCCCATGTGATATTACGTGATTTTTTGTCAAACCACCCCCTTTCCCTAAAGTATAGAATAATCTGGTTTTGGCAAAAGCAAGTTCTTATCGGTTTCAAAATTGGTGCAGCCGTACAAGCTAAATTTTGACGAATTATTCAGTATGACTTAAAAATTATAAAAATTAAAATGAAAGTCGACTTTTCTGGCAAAAACAAATAAAAAAATTAATAACTAAAGAAAATTGCTTAGAAATATAATAAATAAATTATCATCATTCACTTGATTTTTATACTTCTAAATAGAAATCGAATATCGATCCAATAAGTTCTGTAAATAAATGAATAATTTGTTACAAAATTATATGGTTATGGATTTTAAAAATAATATAAACGTTGGAACTGACAACTTACATTTTATTGTAATTTTTTAAATTTATATCAAAGTTAATTGAAGTCATTAGTGACATTTTTCGCCTATAAATTTAAGTTTTTATTATTGTTGCGTCCAATGCAATCGGTCAGTAAATCAAATTTAACAAAAGCTAAGTAGTTTAAAAGTCACTAAGAACAAACATCGTGACTATATATTGATATCTAAAATTGGCTTCATTCATCGTCGATTGAAAAATAGAGAAAATCTTTTCCTCTCACTAATTGCATCCGCGAATTCCAAGAAGAGCCATTGAACCATCATTTATCTCTTAAGATAAAAATATCAATTTCAATTAAAGACATTTGCAGACGTTATTAATTGGACATCGAACTCCTCATATGTGTGATTGAATTAAAAGGCAGTCTATTGGAAAATTATAGAAAAGTCATTGATCTCATAAATGAACTTTCTGATTCCTGGTTCATGAAATTAGATGAACAACTGGTCTTTGTTCTCTTAATTTAACAGATTGTTTTTATATCTAATAATTACCTGTCATTTATTATTTTTTCAGGATTCTCCTAGTATGGTCCTAGCCTGTATGAGATCAGTGGACGCCAAAACGATTTCCGTCCAGCAATGGAATTCCTATTCAGGAATCTTAGGATTTCCTTCGGCACCTACGATTGATGGTGTTTTTATGACTGGAGATCCTATGCAGATGCTGAGAAATGCTGATTTGCAAGGGGTTGATGTCATGATTGGGAGCAACAAGGACGAAGGTAAGATATCTTATATTTTAAAATGGAGCTCGATAAAATGATCCGCTAAAACTCGAAAACGGCTAAACCGATTTGGTCAGTCTTAGTCTTGAAAAATTCGTGCTAATCAGTAGGTTGTCGAAAAAGTGAGATATTATTTCAAAATCGCGTAGAAACGTAAACGTAGAAAAGCGTAATTCAAATAAAACAATGGACGGTGGCTAATACGTCAAATGTCAAACGATTTTGACAGATGATGTGCAATTACGTTTATGAAGTTTTACGTGAATATTATTTAATTATGATTAAATTGTAATAAGTAGTTTACGTGGATATTATTTAATTATGATGTAGTAGTTATACTTATACACAAAAACGTTATTAAACGGAATGCTCAAAATATTTTTGTTGAAATGTTAATATGGATATGCACTTTTTGGCGTTGTAGTTTGGTGCTCTGAAAGATCTCATTTGAATATTTAAATACCCATTGGTATTTGAGTATAAATTTGGTATACATTTGGTATCGATCAAAGGGACATTTTGTCGAATAAAATTTTGCCAGATATAATTTCTCAGAATTTTTCGAAGAATAGATAGTGATATATGAAGGTCTGGGGTTAAAAAGGTCCACCACCAATGTGTGAAAATCCAGTGAAGTTAAGCATTGTTTAATAATAATATTTGAAAATAGAGGAAAAAAGATATATAACCAGCTATAACCTTCATTCTTGTGACTTTACTATTGGGAGATAAATGGTAATCTTTGAAAATCCATAATAAAAGTATTTTCTTCCATTGGTAGTTTTTTTAGCATTAGTTAAAAATGTAATTACTTTGTAAAATACATTTAAAATTAAAATAAGACAATGAACCTGTTTGCCATCTGGCCGTTCCAAGTTACTCCACCTATAGGGTATAAAGATCTAGATAACAAATTTTTGAAAGACAGCAAAAAAGCACATTTTCACAATGATGAAGTAGTTGGCAGTTTTACTGAACGTAGTCAGATAATTGCTCGTTTGAAATGTGTTATTTGTTGTGATATAATTGGTTTGGTTTTCATAATTTATTTATATTTGCTCAAAGTCAAATTGGATCTTTGTGCCTCACCCTGCTCTACATATAAACTTTTTATTAAATTTACTTTAATTCATCGAATATTACTTGAAATTTTTCAAAAAGCAGATCAAAGAAGAAATACTTAATTCATTTTCCATCTCTCCTCGCATAAATTTGAAAATTATGAATAAGCTCAGTAGTATTATTTACAATTATACACAAAATCCAGAATCCAAAAATAATCTGAAAAACTTGAAATATAATCAATAAGTGTATTGACAAAATATAGTCAAACTAACGGGGTTTATTGTTTTTATAATACCCCATTGTATATAGCATTCAAACAACACATCCTTATACACTTGAAGTATTAATATTTTTGATTCTCTAGAGATTGTTTAGAATACACCTTACTTAGCAAAACAACGTTTGTCGGGTCAGCTAGTTGAATGATAAATATTTGAAACAGAAAATTATTTGGTTAGCTGGAATTCTTGGATCGGTGGTCAGCTAGATTGTCAATTAGATTCAAATAGATTGTTGAAAAATGTTTGTCTGTTTCCATATTCTTGTCCTACAACTTTTACATTTTTCTCTCAAATCGAGCAGCATCTCCTCTTAGATTCTTCATCGTCACATCAAGAAATCATTCTAAGTCAGTATCTCTGATTCAAACAAACCAGACAATTTTCTCAATTTGATTACTGAATACCAATCTCCGCCCCTGGCTTAGCCTCAATCATTTTACCATATGCAAATGACAATAATTACAATTATCGATAATGTTAATCATATGCCAATAATATTGCATAATCATTTATTACCATTACGATTGTCGTTTCGCGCTTCAAAGGTTGTCCAATTGTAGAGATAATTGAGAGAAACAGGGGATGAGATAGGAAGAGACCAGTGAAGAGGAGACTGGGTTGGATGGTTAGGGCAGAGGGAAATGTTTCCGCCGATATGATTTGCTTTGCTTTGATATTATGCATCCGGGTGCGGGCCGTCGGCTATCGATTCTGATATTCGACAATGTCGCATTAGTTACGGAACTAGAATTGAATATAATTTGATAGGAATGGATTTATATGTATTCATGGATATATATATATATATATATATAGGGTATCCCAGAACTCAACGTCAACAAGATTTAAGACTTTTCTTTAAACTATGATTTAAAATTTTTCAAAAGTTGTATCCATACATACATACATACACACACATTTATTTTGCTGAGATATGCCAAACTGTTCAGAAACCTCTGAAACGCGAAGAAATATAATTTTTTTTCATTGCGACGATTACAACAATTTACCCTACGGAAAGTTAAAAATTAAATACAATAACCGAGTTATCAAAGCTCTCAGCACTACTTAGGTGCTTCAACTACTTAAAATGAATTTTTCATTTTTTGACTCTATTTGGGCTTGACGTTGCATTCTGGAATTCTCGTGCATATAAATTTTAATGTAATAAAGAATAAAAACATTTTTAAAAATAGCATATCTGCCACATTTACACCTACACCCAACTACATTTAACTTAAAAATAGCTTCTAATAAATAGCTTCTGCTCAATTTCCATAATCTAATAGTCTGAATTTTAATTTTAGCCTTCCGCTCTTTTGTTCCATCATAATACGCGCCACATCCGCCTAATCCCTTCCGAAAAGCCAAATTGCCCTTGCGCCAACCCGCAGGACCCATCATGGGCCCAACTACGGCCCTACGTAAACCTGGCGGGATTAGATTCGGATTAGCATCGCTTCTGTATAATTGCAGAATACAAATTCTGTGTTCTGATGTGTAGATCGTGATGTCACAGGCAAAATGGTAATAGAAATAAATA
Organism: Ctenocephalides felis; assembly: GCF_003426905.1. NCBI lineage: Eukaryota > Metazoa > Arthropoda > Insecta > Siphonaptera > Pulicidae > Ctenocephalides > Ctenocephalides felis. The sequence continues at coordinate 67,731,362 of NW_020539725.1, forward strand.
AGTCAAATGATAAGTACAACCAATACCCACAATTGCTCTCGACACACAATAAAAGCAACAACTGATACTGAAGTAAGTAATTTATTGATTCCACGAAAGAAAGTTTTGTCGGCGAAGTTTCTGTATTATTAAAGTTGAAAAAGTTCAAAGTTTGTCTTAGAAACTTTTGTCTTAAATGCGATTAAACCAGAATTAAAAAGGAATAAATTTCTAAGGATCTTTTTCGCTGCATTTTGCCACACAGTAAAGGAATAAATAATTGTGAATTAAAATATCGAATTAGTGGTGTATGGCATCGTGCATTAAGGCAAATTGCTGGAACTTCCCATACCGTAATGAAATATTCGAGATATTATAAACGTTATCAAATATATTATTACAAATACTGTAACTTTTATTATTTTTGCAATATTGTTATATCTGAGCAAATCATGTCAATCATAAATAAATTTATCTCCAGAACATTAACAATCGTCATTTCATTTCGAATTCAGTTTTAAAAAAAATAGTTGCTTAATTTACACAAAATTGAAAAAGTGCTCTCGTATAGTCACAGTCTAAACGCATTTGCAAATAGTTCTGTGCGACATTTTTACTTATACTGTGCTTTGCTTGGAGGCATTTTCACATTTTTCAATAGTTTTCACAAAATTGGAAAAGTGCTCCACATAAACAGTCTAACCGCAATTAAATGAACATTTGTACCAGAGTGGCGCTTAGACTGTGCTTATCCTGGGTAATTTTTTGAATATTTATACCAAAATTACAGAAATATTTTATAAAAAATAAAAAAAAATGTAATAATTTTTTATACTCAAAAGCAATTGTTTTGTCAATACAAACAAAAAGTTCTTTGAATAATTCAAAGCGGACGCTTAGTTCTCTCAAAAACTGCCATTTTTTGCACATTATACGCTATATCTTCGAAACCGCTGGACCTGCCTCTTCCAAAAACTAATCACCAGTTCTCTCGGTCATTACAAATTGAATGTTTTTTGGATCATTCAAATCGGATGCTCAAATCTCTCAAAAATTCGATTTCGATGAAAAACTTTTCATTTTCGATTTTCGGGCCATTACTATAACTACTCTACAAAAAGTTAAAAACAATGAGGTATGGTTCTACATTGACTTTTGATATTTTGAAGTCTTTATCAAACATTTCCTCATGTATCCTTTTTTCTCTGCATTTTACCCTTTTGCAGTTATTCCTTCTGTGATCCATACACAATGCTGGTTCAAAAGTTTTAATATGGAGCATTAAACATTTATAGTTTTCCTCTGGTGTATTTTTAGTACTGCCAGTATGTGTGGGTCGGTGAGGGAAGACCATTAAATATTATATGCACTATGTTAAGGGCGAAACAAACACCCTGGTGGTTAGGAACGAACTACATACAAAGGTTGACAAAGGGCGCTCTTTTTGCACATTCAGCGGTTACAAGACAAAGGAGGAGAGAAAAATCTCTCCTGGGTTGGATATTGAAAATCACAATGCATTTAAAATATATTCGAAAATTCAATTATGTGCCATTGAAGATTTTACGATTTTTAAATAATTTAAAAAAATTTGAATTTTTATTTAACACAGGCATTTCGGTGTTGAATGAATATTCACATAAATAAATTAAGCAAGCAGTTAGTTACTCAGTTAGTCAGTTATTTGTGCAGTCAGTTTGTAATTTATTTAGTCAGTTACTAAGACAGTCAATTAGTTATTCGGTCAGTCAATTATTATTTCACTCACTTAGCAAGGCTAAGTTAATTAGTCAGCTAGTTATTTTTTCTGTTGGTTATTCAGTAATATGGTTAATCTCTTATTTAGTTAGTCAGTCGATTAGTTAGTTGATCAGGTTATCTATAAATCATATTGTCAATCCGTTGAACAGTTAGGTTCACAGTAGATTGGTCAGTCGTTCAATTTGTCATAGAGTTTGTTGCTCAATCAGGCAGTCAGCCTGGCAGTCAGTTAGTTGGTCTGTTTGAAACAAAACATAGTTGCCTATTATAAATTCAGTATGTAACATGTACCCTGTACCCATGACCGACCCTACAATACAATCCTCTCCGCCCCCATATCACATACATAAAACTTTAAATGTCAAAAGTTACGATTGCGGCTTTTGCAAGCAACTCATTATTATCTTATGGGGAGTCAGTCGGAAATGCTGGGAAAATAATTTATGGTGGATAGAATTTTTTGACAAATAAAAATATTAGTATTGGTAAAATTTTGTATAGTTTTTACTAGCAGCCTAAGTGTATTGCCTCAATTTACCAAATCATGCTTAACTCCCACGCATCTTATGTGAGTTTTACTTCCAAAATATTTATTTATAATTCAATTCGTCCGCATGTCGTGTCTTCTAATATGTTCGTGTTCTCTTAGCATAACGTTTCTACAAGTAGAAACATCGAGATAAAAGGAATAAAAGTGGCCTCCGAATAAGAAAATAAGGAATTCAAAGGTCGTTTCTATTGGATTTAACTTCTTCATATCCTTCCTTGTGCCGGCTTTAAAAATTTATAAAATATCCTTGCGCCGCAATAAAAACACACGCAATTCTGGTCTCGGAAAAGACACGAAAATATTGCGTAAGGAGGAAGAAGATATACATACATACACATACATACACACACAAACACACACACACACACACACACATATATATATATATATATATATATATATATCATACATACATATTTTGTATTTAATAGAACAAAGGCCTTACGATGCAGTTGAACTAGTTCCGATATAGCAAAATGAATATTGTTTTTAAAATACACTTTTTTATGTTACATTTTTGCGATAAAATTCGACTTGCTATTTTGATGTTTATTCGATACTTAGTCATTCTCAGTCAAAATTCACCAAATTTCGGCAGCATATTCCGCTGAATGAAGGATAGATTCGATGTCAGTCGAAACGTATGAATTACAAACAACTCAAAAAAAATTCAAAAGCCTGATTCTTAAACCTAATATATATAAATATATATATATATATATATATATATATATATATATATACTAGATGACCCGGCAAACATTGTTAAGCCATAAAAAATATTTCTAGAAAATTTTTAGTATAAAAAATAACTGGTTGTGAACGTAGAAGTGTGTAGGAAATAAGTAAAAGAAACAGCTAACACAAATTAAATAGATGGTTCACCTACTGCAATGCATGTCTTATATAAATATTGCTAGAACATATTAATAGTCCTAGGACATATCAAAAGTCATATTCAAGGTCTTGATTTATCATTAAATCGGTTTTTATTTCTTCAATAGTTTTTGAATTTCGAAACAAAATCTGTTCATTGAGTTTTGGATTATATTGCGGTATGCTTAGCGATTGGAGTAATATCTCAAAAAAAAACTTTAAAAAATTCACAACTTTGCTATAGACAGTTTCTAGTTCTACACTTTCCAGAAACTGTTGAATTTTTAAAAATGCTCCGGTGGCAAAATACGTATTAATTCTGCAATTAGCGAGTGGAACAATTTCTACAATTTTCTACATATCTAGAATAGGGCCATAAGTGATTTTTTAATTAAACATTATGAATAATCAAATTAAAGGCAATTGGTCCCAAATTCAAAAAAAATCTCAAGGGTGGGTAAACTTTCACTAATAAAAAAAACCTTTTTGAAAATTAAAATTTCAGTTTTTTTATAAGTTTTGAAAAAAACCTAAACGAAATGTAGTGAAAGAGTATTTTATTACTAAAATGACTATTACGAAAAAGAAGTTTGTGGTAGGAGGGTGAAAATTTATGGCCGTATAATTACAAATTCCATATATTTTATAATTACAAATTATAAAATAACTAGTTGGTATTGGCATTTTGCCTTGAGGCAAGTTACATGAACTTCCCGATATGTGTAATTAATCGACTTAATCAATAAAAAATAAATTAATTTATGAGTAGTTAAAAGTATTTGAAGTGGATTTGTTATCGGAGTGTAGGAAGTAGATATGAATATAAAAAATATAAGATCTATTGGATGAAAATATAAACGATTTACTGATTACTGATTATCAAATTTTATGAAATGAAAATGACAAGTTATATTGTTTTTCCGCCTGGTGTCTAGCCTGCTTGATTCCCCACAGGAATGTTTTCAAAAAGAAAATTTGAAAAATCAATAATTTTTATAATTGAACCAGTTTCCGTAAGACATTAATGGTAATTAAACCAAGTACTCTATCGTTATACCAAGTAAATCGTCTATTTTATATTTTAACAAATGACAAAAAAAGTACTTATTTTCTCAAACTTTGATGAATTTTTTTATGGAACAAGGTGCGCAGTCTTCCAGTAACTTTATTAACGCGGTATAGGAATATTAACTGTGTACATCGATATATGGGTATATATGTATATATATATATATATATATATATATATATATATACGAGGTCTGTTCAAAAAGTTTTCGTAATTTTCGTTTTTTCAAAAAAATATTTATTTATTCGTCTACATTAATGTGGTCCCCTTCAAAGTAGCCCCCCCCCAGATATAATACACTTATGCCAGCGTTTTTTCCAATTTTCGAAGCACCCTTGATATTCACTTTTTGATATGTCCTTGAGCACTCTCGGCGATTTTCTTCAATCGAGGAAAACCGCCGTCCTTTCATGGGTCTCTTCAACTTTGGGAATAGGAAAAAGTCACACGGAGCCATATCTGGTGAATTTTTGCACTTTGCAACACTTTATTTCATTTTTTACGCAAAATTTAATACAAATTCTTTGACTTTTTCAATTCTTCCATTGTAAAAATCGCCGAGCTCAGAAAAACACGTCGAACCTTAGCGACTACCACAGACAAAGTAAACAGTGAATATAGCTGAAAATTTCATCATACTTTAGGGGCATGTATACCAACACAATAAAAAAAAAATTTTGACAATCAGACACTCCAGACCCGCGAAATTTAATTATTAGTAATTCCGGGTACTTTTTGAACAGACCATGTATATATATATATATATATATATATATATATATATATTTTGTAGAGTTTCGAACAAGAATCCAAAAATAATACAAAATAAAAAACAAGAAAAGTTTTTAAAAAAAAACAATTTCTTTATTTAATTATTTGTTTATTGTCGACGTTTCGGAACTAGGTACGTTCCATCTTCAGGACATCTGTCAAGAAACATGATCTTGATGAGATTTTTGCAAACAATATGTTTAGGAAAAGAAAATAGATTTTTCTTAAATAATGAATTAAATTGTAAAAAATATAATAATGTACAGAAATATGATAATATGTTCAAAATAAAAATGATAAAAATAAATGAGTGGATTATCAAAACAGGATATTAAACATAATAGAAAATTTTTTTGAAAGTTATGGAAATTTTTTAAGAAAAGGTTAATGACAAAGTTGAATTAATTACCTGTATGTTTGAATATTTGTTAGCACTTTTTCACTAAACAAGCTTTTTTAACAAAAATGATTTTGTGAGTTAATTTTCCACCGAATAATTAGATTTTGTAAATCAAAACTAGTTGGTTTGGTATTTAGCCTTGAGGCAAATTACATGAACTTCCCGATATGTGTAAATAATCGACTTAATCAAAAAAAAGTGTAAATAATATACTTCATCAATCCTACTTTAAAAAAAAACGATAATAATTTTAGCAAAGTTTGACGAATTTTTAAAATTAAACTACTTGTTGTAAGGCCGTAATATTACAGTAAGTTCTATAAGACCATGATGTATATCGCCAAAAAAAGTTCCATGAAAAAAGGCTTAAATTTTTTTTTAACAGTTAATTACAAGAAAACGGCTCGGTAGATTTTCACCTAAAATTAATCAGTATCATTCCCAACCAATATCTTTCGAACAGTTTTTGATTTTTTAAAATCGGTTCGGTAGAATGAGCTTAAATGTGGACGAAAATTTAACACTATTTTTCAATAGTTAATTACAAGAAAACCGCTCGGTAGATTTTCATCTAAAATTAATCAGTATCATTCCCAACCAATATCTTTCGAACAGTTTTTGATTTTTTAAAATCGGTTCGGTAGGATGAGCTTAAATGTGGACGAAAAGTTCAACACTTTTTTTCAAATTACAAAGAAACGGCTTGGCAGATCGTTGCACAAAACTGACAAACGATAGTCCTCACCGAAATACATCAAATGGCTTTTAAATTTCTAAAATCGGTTCAGGCGTTTTTGAGAAAACGTCGAACAAAAGTCTAATTTTGACAAATGCCAAAAAGACCATACTGATTTTTGCAAACTTTGACGAATTTTTAAAGCTGGACCAGTTGTCGTAGGGCCGTAATATTTTAGTATGATCTAGAAGACTATGGTATCTATCGTCAAAAAAATAATCATAAAAATCGTCGAAATTTTTTTTTTAAAAACTTTATTACAAGAAAACGGCCCGGCCGATCTCTACCAAAAACTAATCAGCACGATTCCCAACCAATATCTTTCGAACGGTTTTTGAATTTTCAAAATCGATTCATAACTGCGGGCTAAAACGTGGACGAAAGAGTTTTCACTTCTCTGCTATTTACGAAGAAACGGTTTGGCCGATCGTCGCACAAAACTGACAAACAATAGTCCTCATCGAGATACATCGAATGGCTTTTAAATTTTTGAAATCGGTCCAGCCGTTTTTGAGAAAACGGCGATTTACGGCAAAAAATCTGTTGGTGCACACGCACACACACACACACACACACACACACACACACACACACACACACATACTTTTTCCAAATTTGTTCTCATTCGATTCAGAATGGCTTGAAACGTCGAGAAAACATAAAATTAGCGAATCGGATTTTTTGATGAAAACATAAACTTCTCCTTCGGGAAGTTAATACTAAAAAACTTTGTCTTTTTTAAAATTATTATTTGAAAACACAAATAATATTGTTCTCTGGATGTTGTTCGATTGGTTTACGAAAATTAACTAAATGAAACTGGTGTGCCCTTTGTAACACGTGTAAACACTTGAACGAGAGATGTGAGATTGTATGTGTGTGTTTTTATATGTCAGGGTGTGAATACTTAAATTGTTGATCTTAAAAGGAAGTCGATATTAATTGTTAGTACAACACTCTATAGAAAACGCCCATTCATTTAATTTCACTCCAAAGATTTTATATCACGAAAGTTGCATCTTTAGAAGGTTATTCGCGGAGAGTTGTCTCATCCTCATAAACGTTTCTAACAGTGTCAACATTAGATCAGATCACAACCTATTACATGATTCATATTTAAATTTTTTACACTTTTTGACAAACAATTAATATCGACTTCCTTTTAAGATCAACAATTTAAGTATTCACACCCTGACATATAAAAACACACACATACAATCTCACATCTCTCGTTCAAGTGTTTACACGTGTTACAAAAGGCACACCAGTTTCATTTAGTTAATTTTCGAAAACCAATCGAACAACATCCAGAGAACAATATTATTTGTGTTTTCAAATAATAATTTTAAAAAAGACAAAGTTTTTTAGTAATTTTGATTTACAAAATCTAATTATTCGGTGGAAAATTAACTCACAAAATCATTTTTGTTAAAAAAGCTTGTTTAGTGAAAAAGTGCTAACAAATATTCAAACATACAGGTAATTAATTCAACTTTGTCATTAACCTTTTCTTAAAAAATTTCCATAACTTTCAAAAAAATTTTCTATTATGTTTAATATCCTGTTTTGATAATCCACTCATTTATTTTTATCATTTTTATTTTGAACATATTATCATATTTCTGTACATTATTATATTTTTTACAATTTAATTCATTATTTAAGAAAAATCTATTTTCTTTTCCTAAACATATTGTTTGCAAAAATCTCATCAAGATCATGTTTCTTGACAGATGTCCTGAAGATGGAACGTACCTAGTTCCGAAACGTCGACAATAAACAAATAATTAAATAAAGAAATTGTTTTTTTTTAAAAACTTTTCTTGTTTTTTATTTTGTATTATTTTTGGATTCTTGTTCGAAACTCTACAAAATATACACAAATCCAAGACTCTACCATTCAATATATATATATATATATATACCCATATATCGATGTACACAGTTAATATACCTATACCGTGTTAATAAAGTTACTCGTAGCCCGCGCACCTTGTTCCTGCTACGTGCTACGTGGTGCTACGCGGTGCTACGTGTCCATGCGTTCGCTTATTCGTTTGTTCGTTCCTCTACGCTTACACGGGCCTAACGGCTGCTGCCACTAACCGGGACAGGCAGGCAGAGAGGCAGACAGGCGCGCATGGCAACAGGCACCGCCGAAGAAGTTTCGGCGAGGTGCGAGCGAAAAATAGATAATCAGAGTAGAGGACGAGGACGGACGGCACGGAGTCACGGACCGTTGCCGATGAATACGTGACAACGCACCAGAGTCGGGATTAGATGGACAGAGATAGGGTTGGCGGAGGAATAGGGTTGGATGTGGGTCCAGTGTCCAGTTAGGTACATGATAGAGTCTAGTATCATGTTTGCTATTAAGTACTGGATAAAGAGTCGATAACGAGTACTGGATAGAATATCAATTGCGATTTGTACTGAAACCGACATCTTACAAAACCGGTTTTCAACCGGTATTTTTGGAGAACCGGTTTTAACCGGTTTCGAGTGTTTATTAAAATTAAACTTACCAACGCCTGTCAAATTAACTCAGCGGTTTCCAACCTTTTCTTCCTTGCGCCCCCCTTCCGAATGAAACAAATATTGCGCCCCCCCCCCTTCTTATTTTTCTAACAATTTAATTTAAATATACTCAATATAACTGAAATTATGCCAAATGATACACAGTATTATAAAAAATATACACACAAACATAACTATTTATTATAAGAATTTTCTGTTTCACATAAGTAAGATCTCACAAATGTTAATAAAATTTCTAAAGCATTATTTGTCAAAGTAGGAAAATCGTCCTTTACTGGTAACCAAAACTCAACAATATATTTTTGTCCTGATACATCTGCTTCAATGTGCTATCAGTAGATAAATCAATTATCATTTTCTGCTCTGCTGTTGAATGACCAAAATCATCATGTTTCTCAATAACAAAGGGATTTCTAATCCATTCGTATTTGGACGCAATTAGATAAAGTAATGCGAAAATTAGTTCCGTAGACTAGTCATATGACTGACATAATAATAAGATCTTTACTTACTTCTATTTCATCAGTAACACAAGTAATTTTAAAAGTGGGAAACATGTTAAAGTTATAAAGTTATTTGATACTAGCTATACACAGTTCTAATTTTTTCATAAAAGCCATAATCTTGTCTTTCTGAACAAAAGCACGAATTTGAGATCCTTGCATTGATTTATTTAAATCGCTAAGTCTTTGAAAAATATCAACTAAATACACAAATTTTGCGGGGAACTTTGTGTCATAAACAAGATTGTTCCGTCTCTTTTGTTATCAGCAAGACATATAGCAATTTCTTTTTTGAGCTCAAACACTCTTAGAAGTACTTTAAGTATTTTGCTGATTTGTTTGACACTTACTCAGCATTTAAAAATAATATTTTTCAAACAGCTTCGCGCCCCCCTTGGAACGGTATGGCGCATCCCCAGGGGGGCGCTCCCCACAGGTTGGAAATCACTGAATTAACCGTTTTGTACCTTGCGTAACTTCTAAGACCTTTGCACTCCTTTGTCGACTTATTTGCGACATTTAATGAAGAGTTGGAGTGCAAAAGGTTAAGATGTTTTTAAACGTTAAAATACCATCATCTCAACTATATGGCAATTCTTGGAACTCTCAGATATTAGTTATTTTTCTATTTTTCGAAAAAAAAGGTTATGTGGCCTAACTATCGCAGTCGGTCAATTTAAGAATGTTATTTGGGGAGTTGTTTCCGTCGAAATGTAGGTGCAGATTTAGACAAAATATACCAAATGAACCATAAACATTTAGAATAAATGTCTTGATGGTTTGTGAAGTCAATAGTAATAGTGTCCGTTTTCATGTTTGGAAAATGACAAAAGAAAAGATACTTCAATTTTTTAATTGGATAGTTCGTAGTTCTAAAACTGATACATTTATTCACAGATTTTGAAGCAATCTGTATAAATCAAATTTCATTACTATCGCTTGTATAAAAGTAAACCGAAAAAATACTCGTCGCATGTTTCAAAAATTATCCAAAAAAATAGGAGAAAGCAGCAAAAGTACCGAAAACTATTAGAATTTGAATTAGTAAATTGTTTGGTGGAAATGTGACTAAGAAATGTAACATGATTTCGAAAATTTGTAGATGACAACTTTAAGTATATTTTAACATTTTGATAAATGTGTAAATTGTGACCAGAGAGATGACGAGTGAAAGAATTTTTATGCACAAATGTTTGTTTTAATTAATTTTTCATCTCGGAGATGCATATTAAGAATCTCAAGAAAGTCAAGGTTTGAAACGGATGAAAAACTTGTCAATTAAAATTTTGTGAAAGTTACGAAACAACAAATATATATTTGCTCCAAATATACATTTTTTGCATAGATTTATTGCCGATTAATACAATATAATTTTTTAAGAGTGGATGTAAATGCATTTTTTTCTATGAGATATCTCTTAAATAAACATTTCTAACTCAAAGAATTGGTAAATCATGTGAGATAGCCGAATTAAAAATATTATGTATAAATTTGGCATTCTGTATGACTATTCAATTCTATTTATGTTTTTTAATATTTTCTAGAAATTATATAAAAATAAATTCAGATAAAATTTCATATAGGTGTACATGAGTTGTCGGTAGGTTTAGTGTTAAAAGCACTTTTTGACTAAAATTATATTTACCGTTCAATTTTATTGATATTAATTTTTTAGGCAATTAAGTAAAACCAAAAGAAAAATAAAAATTGACTAAGATTGGAAAACAGTAAAAACTAATTATCCATTGTTTATGCTCAATTTGTACATACAAAGTTGTGAATATTTTCATCATAATGTAACAAAGGACGGTTATGTATTTGCAACAGTGTTTCCATCAATCTGGTACATTTGGCTAGAATTGTCAGTTTCAATTTTGTAAGTGCTATTTATACATTGAAAACCGGTATTCTAATTCCTCATTTCTTTCCTGAAAAAGTTGCATATGTTTCATAAATTTACCTTATGATGTATCTTATCTGCATGCAATATTTTATTACCAAATTTCAAATTCCATGCGCCACAACCATTCTCCGCATTCTTACAAATTCTGCATTGTTACAAAAATTTCCATTTGCGTCTTCATAATATTTCTTCCGTCTGGTTTATGTTTCATTTTGGTTTTTGTTTTATTTCTCCATTTTTATGCAACAACAGACCGTTCGTCTTGCTGATAAATGATATTTCGTTGCGTTTTGAGTCCGGAGCGAGCTCTACGTGTCAGCGTCTTAAAATTAATAAAAGAGCTGAAAATAATTATATGGAAATTTAAATATATAGTAGAAAGATTATTTTTAATTTGGAAACTGGAAGTTGACCAAAAATCTGATACACTTTTCCTGACGTTTCGACTTGTTCTAAATCCTTAAATACTTGTGTTGCATTTTTTCTACGAGATTCTTGATTTTCAAAGTCATTTGAACAAAATCATGTTAATTAATTGTAAGGCGACATGTTCCAAACGGGTTCCAAAATTTTGGTAAAAAAATCCTGAGCAACCCACTTGATTAAAAGCCCATGTAGAACAAAACATTTTGCTAAAGAAATGCTGAAACTTTATTCGAAATTAATTTATACTATCAAATTAATCATATTTCTTATTATCAAATTAACCTGCTAAAATTTATGATTCTATAGACTTTCCTTTTATAAAATTGCTAAAAATTAGTTCAAAAATTCGCTTCATAAACCCTCTGTCTAAAAGCGAGAAAATATCTGTCAGTTTTCCCAGAAGAGAAGAAACAAGAGAATTGAAAAATGTTTTGAATATTGAGAAATTGCATGGGGAAGGAAAATGCATATGATCTTAGTGCATTCCCGGAAGAACAAATTATGCACTTATATTACAGTAATAACTTACATGGAAAATATGAAAATTCTATGAAAATGGATAATTGTTGGTGATTGTAATCAAATTATTTGCAACGTCAATTCTCGATATTACAGAATTGATATGGTAATGCTATGTTAAGAGTCTATCTTTGTATGAATTAAAAATCTGTGTAGCTGCTGTGAAAAATACTTTTAGAATAAATATACAATTTAACTGCACTTTTACAGTTCTAACTAATTTGCTTTGGAAACCTTCAACACTGATAGTATATACAAAAAAATGATGACAATATAAATTTAGGATTTTTGGTTAGGTGTTTTGCAGTAATTGCACTTGATAATAGAAACTCGCAATAAGGGTTAATTCTATGCCGGTAGTAAAAACTGTCAACAAATTATGTCGAAAGCATTTCACACATAAACCTAACCTCCAAACGGCACAAATACCAAATAACAATTTTATGAAAAGTACATTTTTCGGATGTCACTTTGATAACGCATACGTGAAGTTAGGTTTTATTTGTAAAACGCCTGAACGCACAGTTTTTTCACAGTTTTTACTACCAATTCATACTCTAGTCTATTTTATCAAAAAATTGATCTTACCATCTTCGGAAAATTTGTCGAATCTGTTGATCATAGTTTGAAATTCGGTTGTTCATCGAAGCTTTTGGGGTAGTTTTGCAAGTTCCAGAGTCCATAACTCTGATCTTTTCGATATAAATTTTACTCCCCGTATAATTTAATACCCCTCCTCCAATGTGTTCACCATTTTATTTTCTTTGTTCCAAGAAATTCAATTTGTTCTTCAGCATAGACCACAGAATTAATCATTGTAGAACATTCCATATTATATTACCAAGGCGACGACTTTAAAGTTTTCCCGAGAAATGTAAGAGCTTATTAAATGCAAATGCTATTAACTTAAAAGAAAAAAATATTATATAAAATATGAAAATAAGATAATGAGAAAAATTTAATAGCCGAGGCACTATGATTAAAAAGTGGCTGCTTTTACAAAGCAAACTGTCCGTCAGACGGTCGGAGAAGTAAAATTATGCAACCACGGAGTACCTACTCTCAGATTTTGGGAACTTTAGCTAAATTTTTGGATAGTTCATTGGCATAGAAAAAAATTATGCAAATCTCTTTATTGTCGCTTTAATATAAAAGGCACCATATCAGAATTTTATTCAACCACCAGAAGGGTAAGTTATATTAATCGCAAAAAACTTGAAAGAGTAATTTTGTGTGCGGATACAAATTTTCATCGCTGATTTTGAGAGCATGGATCAGCAGTTTGCTTGTGTTGAATATATGATTAGTTTTTGGGAAAGAGAAAAATAATTGCAATTTCCAAAAAAAAAATTGTTTAAATAGCGAAATGATTCGGATTTTAATTTTAATTCTAGCTAAAATGCTAAAGCTGGTTAATGTATTGAAATAAATAACTTTAGTCTCAGCTAACCTTTTCACAAAAGGTCATTTTACATTTATATTCCTATTTCACATTTTTCTCTCCTCATGTTTCACAAAATGACACAACTTTTGCGACTTTTAATTGCGGTTGCTAATTATGCAAAAGTTCTTAATTATGGTGAAGTCGGAAAGAATTATTCTGGAAATGAAGTGACAGACAAGGACTGATGATGATTTTATGAATAATTACTTACAAAGATGAAGGAAATATAATATAGTATATAGTAGGGTTTATACAAAAACCGACATTTTAGAAAATCGGTTTTCGAATTTTCATTTTACACAAAAACCGGTTTTCGAATTTTATATAAAAAATAAATTTTTGCTCGAATATTCTGTAATTTATCCGCAAATTTGGTGTAATTTAGAGTAGTATTTGACTGAATTTATTCATTGTTCAATTTTATAGATAGTAAACAAAATCATAATAGTTTATCTTGATTAAATAACTTTGAAAATAATTATTCGTTATTCATGCATCATTTTCACATATAAGAATGAAAATATTTTTATGATAGTGAAAGGAAAGTTTTTGACTAAACAAGAATAATACATTTTTAAATAAAAAAAATGCATTAACTAAAAAAAAATAAAGAAATATTAGATACATGTTGATACATACTTGTTAATATCAATTTTAGTTTTAAAAACAATTAAGCTAAACTTTTATTTCTGTTCCGAGTAATTTTAATTAATTAATTTTAAACATTCTAATTATTTTTTGTTTAATAAAATATGATTAAAAAAACTGAGAAAGGATATTGAATTGCTTCTTAAACGTGTCCTTTGTTTACTCACAAAATTTCTTGAAATAGAAAATACTCTCATACTTGCGTCCAAATTATGCTTAATTGTTTTTAAAGCCTGATATAATAATTCTAAGTTTTTTAAGAAATCACACTGACTTAAACTAATATATGCACTGGTATAAAAATCTAAATTATTATATACAAAACCTACCTGGGAACCATAGCAGACTGATAAGATAACAAATGCTATTGAAACGATATGATTTCAAGAATCAACGCTTTCATCTATCTTTTATATTTGGCTATATTTGTCGTTTTTTATTTATACAGTGAAAACCAATTTTTTTCACTAAAAACCGGTTTTCGAACTCCATAATTTTCGCCAGAAAACCTATTTTTAAAACCGGTTTTTGAAAACCGACAAACTTTAGTATATACTACTTAAACCTATAATATTTGTACTGAAATTTATCAGGTTTATGCTTTTCTACTCAAAATACAAATAATTTAAGTGTTAAGTAGAATAAACCTCAAGAACAAGTATTATGTGGACCTTAAGAGTAGAAGTTGTGTGCCACGGGGTTGCTGAATTACAGGCAATGATATAAGTTTTCGTCATAGACACACACACACACACACACACACATATATATATATATATATATATATACCATATGTCTATATATCACCATGTTGTCCAAGGTCGGTATTGTTATTATTTTCCTCTGATGTTGTGTCCATGTTATTGTTTTTCAGTATCGTTTACCACTTTTCAGTCGGTCTCAGCCGTAGTCAGCTGTTGCAAAATGCGTAGGCGAGTCTACGTTTCGTAGACGCACGCTTACTAACACATCGGGCAACACTTGCACTGCGCAAGGCCAAAATGTCGATAACGAGTGCTGGACAAAGTGATAAAAGTTTTAAAATGTACACGAAGTCGTTTATAAAGCAGTGTAAATTTTAACAAAAATTATGGATTTTAGGAATAAATTGGGGCAAATGTATCGATACTACTCAGTATCCGACTAATTAGTTAGTTTGACATGTACTAGTTGTAAGTAGCACTTTGCCTTGAGGCAAGTTGCATAAACTTTCCCATGAAGAGGGTTGGTCTTATATTTTCTAATTTTTTTGAGCTTTCAAAATATTAAAAGAAATTCTCTGAAAGTTTTACTCCTATTAACTTTGATATAGTTCGCACTCCAACCAAAGTATCGTATATTATCTTAGCCTTTTATCCGAATCTTGGCAAAAACTACCAGACTGAGTCATAACTGATTTATCCAAAAGCGCCGGATTTTTATAAGATTATGATTCTTTATCGTTTTGCGAGACAACTGAAGACTCCTGCAAACCAGAAGAAATTTTTACAGAAGATTTGGATAAACCGAAAATTAAAAACGAATCTGAAATTTATGTCCCAACTGGTCCGATAATCGATGAGGCCTTGAAGTCTGCGGAGACTTTAAATATTTTTGTTTATTTGAATTTTGTAGACAAGACTATGATAGAAGTCACTTTTGATGACGAGACTTTGATAAGAGATAGTTCTTTTAATGGGAAAAGTGCCAATGGTTAATAAATATACACCAATATAAATGTAAATATTTTGTTATTTACGTCATTTCAAACTACGAAATCTAACGCCATACAAAGTTTATTTAAAATTGTCAAAACAATTTTTTTCCAATTTACACTTGTAAATTGTAGGCTAATAAAAAACTGATAAAAAATGTTACACTTTTATGCAAATTCTAAAGAAACAGCTCAGCTGGTTGTGACACAAAACTAATCAATGCTAGTCCTTATCGAATTATATCGAATCGCTTTTAAAGTTTTGAAATCGGTTCAGCTGTTTTTGAATAGACGAAAACAAATTTTTTACTCAAGTAGTTTTTTACTGAAATGTTGAATTACATGAAATGTTGAATTACATGAAATGTTGAAAAAACATAAAATTAGAAAATCGAAATTTCTGGTGAAAACAAAATTCTTGGAGATGTTAAAAAATATAATTACTGATATTATAAGTTCTTTTGAAAAATGTTAATTTGAATTCGCGTTCTTGTGTTTTTAGAGAACGACAAAAATTTTATATTTATATTTATATTACGGATACAGGATTAACTTTAGTAATTACAGGATATAAATTATCTTAATTCAATTAATTATAGTAAAATACAACACTAAAACTTGAAGAAAAAATGTTATAACTTTGAGCTAGTTTATTTAAGGCTTGTAGATCTTGAGATTCTTCTAATGGTAAAACAAACCTTTAAATATCCGTACCGCAATTTTTATTTGGGTACAATATCTGCAAAATAATAATTGAGGGCTGTATCAGAAAAAAAGAATATAGTATGAAAATAATTGTAATGATAAAATACTTAGGATGGAAAAATGTTAAAATAATTTGGAATAAAAATTAGAAAAAAGGATAAAATAACAACTATTGGAAAAAGTATCAGATACTATCAGTAGGCATTTTATTTTCAAAATATTGTTTTGAATGTTAATATAATCTTTAAATACATATAAATTATTATGTTTTTTTGTGATTATGTCTGCTATAATTCAGTATATAATATATAGTAATAATAATAGTTCATATAAATATGCACATACGCATATATTTCGAAATTTGGTCATTTGGATCAGTATGACTTGAAACTTCGAGAAAACACAAAATTAGTAAATAATATTTTTTGGAAAAACTTAAACTTCTCCTTCAGAAATTTCAAAAACCTTTCAGCAATATTCATACAGACAATTAAATGTTTCAACATACAAATCATATGTAAAAGAATCCAAGTTGTTACGAGTGAGTCAATACCCAAATGTGTGTATCTGTGTGTACGGTGTAGTACACGTCGACGTCGCCGTAGACGCGCCTACGCAACAGCTGAGTTGCTACGCGAAAACGTAGCCCTCACACCTCCGTCTCTACCATCGCACTCGTAGAAAACTCCTCTGTCCTCCTCTCGGGCGGTGAAATGGTGGTGCCACCGCCACCGCCTTCGCCGCCTTGTCGGTATCTCCTCCAATTGCTCCTCACCTGGCCGAAGCCGAAGTAGCTCAAGTAGAAGAATGAGTCGAAGTAGAGAGCATCGAGAGTTGGTCGTCGTTGGTTGTTGGGGGAGTGATGTGGGAACGAGTCCGCTTTATTACCCACACCTGGGGCAACACACGCGTGTGCGGGTATTATCATATTAACGGAGGCAGGCAGCCAGCACACAGTGGGAGACGAGCAGATGCGCACACGTTGGAAAGAGATTTTGTTTTGTTCGAGTTGTTGCTGGATGGTTAGATGGATAGAACCAACATGTGATAAACAAATTCGAGATTCGAGATATATTGTATCTAACTGTATTCAGTTGTAACGAGACAACTATTTAAATTCTCGAAGGCCAAGTATAGAAAATTCGAATGTTTAATTGTACATTTTTTTTAAATCCCAAGTCATTCTGAGTCGAATGAAACCTAATCTTTCTTCTAAGAAAACAATATTTTTTGTATGAAATAATTGCTCTACATTTTTATTTTTGGAGTATTTTAATTAAATTAAACTCGAACTAGTGGTGTATGGTCTCGTGCCTTAAGGCTAATTGCTGGAACTTCCCGTACCGTAACGAAATGTTCGAGGAATATTAAATGTTTCAAAATAGATTATTATAAATGTTGAACCATTGTCTAATATTTATATAAAAATGTCTAATATTGATATACAAATTTTTTTTTTTTTTTTAAAAAATTAAACTAGTGGGGTGCATGGCATCGTGCCTTAAGGTAAATTGCTAGAACTTCTTGTACCGTAACAAAATTTTCGAGGAATACTGAATGTTTTCAAATAGATTATTATAAATTTTGTAACATTGTCTAATATTTATAAGAATTAATTGCAAAGTTGAAATTATTTGTTTAACGTATATTAGAGCTATAGTCAGAATTAAAAATGAAATCTGACTTATTTCTTCTTTGAATCATTTAAATCGGACGCTTAGTTCTCTCAAAAACTGCCATTTTTACACATTTAGCCATGTATCCCCGAAACCGCTGGTCTTGCCTTTGCCAAAAACTAATCAACACGTCTCCCCGTCATTACAAATTGAATGTTTTTAGATCATTCACATCAGATGCTCCGTTCTCTCAAAAACTCGATTTCTATTTTCTGAACTCTTTGCTGCGTATATCCGTAGCGGCTGGACCTGCCTTTGCCAAAATCTAATCAGCACATTTCCCTATCAGTAGGAATCGCATGTTTTTTGAACCATTCAAATGGGTTGAACCGTGCGCCCGATAACGTGGACGCAAAATTGTATTCATATATACATACACACACACATACACACACACACATACATACACACATTCATTTTTTCTGAGGTATGCCAAAACGTTCGGAAACTTTCAAAACGTAAAAAATGTAAAAATTCCTACAATAAGAATTACAAAAGATTACAATAACAATTTTTAAATATTAAAAATGATTCGGATTTTAATTTTAATTCAGCTTAAAATTCTAAAGCTCACCGTACTTGAATTTCATAATTTTAATTTAGCAATTCAGTTTATATAATTTTTAGAAATATGAGATAAGGTCGTTCATGTAAGAATATATAAACGTCGCCGTTGAATTCAAAAGCTCTTGAATTTTGTCTATGAAATACGAATAATGAAAGTTACAGGTTTTATGATAATCTATTTGAAAACATTTAAAATTCTTCGAATAATTCATAACAGTACGGGAAGTTCCATTAATTTGCTCTAAAGAACGATACCATGCAGCACTTGATTTCAGTTTTCTTATATTATATTTACTGAATTTTGTTTATATACAATATTTGACGTACAATTTATTAGGCTAAAATATTCTTTTTTCCCAAAAAAATGGTACACCACATATTGTTTTAAACACATTTTTCAATAAAGCTAATATTAAAAACTGAAAATAAATGGAATAAAAATACAGAAATTTCTAACGTTTTTGAAAAATTTCCAGCAAACCCAAAGTCTCAGGTAAACTTATCACTTCTATGGTATTATACAACTTACCAACAGGCAAGGTTCGAAACCATATCTATCCCTATTATATAACTACTTTCAACAACAATATCAATTCCACTTTTTCGCCATAGATTCATCAGCCAATAAAGCTCTCCTCTGCATCCAGATCACGTGCAAAGGAAAGGAAGTCGTCGGGATGGGTAAAACACGAGATGATTCCTCCGCGGTGGAAACGGGGTAATTTACCCATCCCTTCGGCTCCTTTCTTCGCCTTTTAATTAACTCGATACAGATACTGCTGGTGGTGCTTGCACGTGCAGCCACCTCCAGATATTCGCAGAATTGGATAATGATTTATCTTGGAGTGGATGGATTTGAAATTTTGAGGTGAAGGTGATGGAATCACTAACAGGATAATGGATACAGATTTTGATGATATGATCGTACATATTTGCAGCATTTGTAGAGATATTTGCACCAACCAAATTATCGGAAATAATTAAAAATATTCAAGCAGGTTTCATGCAAAAGTTTTGAATCTAAATTTAATTTATATACTAGTGGGGCGCATGGCATCTAGCCTTAAGGCAAATTGCTGGAACTTCCCGTACCAAATATTATTATTTTCTTAAAAACGATTAACATTTTTGAAAAAAATTGACTTCGAAAAAATTTGATTTTTGAGAAACTAGGAATTTGACAAAAAATTACTCTTTTTGAAAAAAAATTTTTTTAGAAAAAATGTTTTCTTTATTTTGACATATTTTGGTAAATTCTGAACTTTTTTCAAAGCAAACTTACTGCTTTAACTGCATAGAGGCAAAATGTCAAAGCGCCTAAGCGCCGCATCGCCGACTAACAAATAAACATTGGTGCGAAACCCGTAAAAATGCAAACAAAATTCATATTTATTGTTAAAATCTCTATAAAATAATTGATAATGACTGATAATTTGATGTGCATATGTCTAATGATCATTTTTGACCGCCAAATGGCATTTTTTCTTTACTTTTTTCATTAGATCTTCGAAACCGCTAGACCTGCCTTTATGAAAATTTGATCAATTCTTCCGTTACAGTTTTTGGCACTTTTTGCCCCATATCTTCGGAACGGCTAGACCTGCTTTCGCCAAAAACTAATCAGCTTCTCTCCTTATCAATATGAATCCAATGTTTTTTGAATTATATTTAAATCGGTTGATCGGTGCTCCCGAAATCGTCGACGAAAATTTGTATCCGCACACACCCACACACACATACATCCATTTTTTCTAAGGTATGCCAAAATGTTCAGGAACCTTTGAAACGTAAAGATATATAAAAAAATTTATTTTCGATTGTTTTGCGATTGCTATAACTTGCCCTACGGAAGTTAATAATTAACTATTTGTCTAATTACTTATCAAATTATACTGCACTTATATAATAATTATATTTTTGAGAAAGCAATGTGTAATCAAAATGATTTATTACCATTACCAAGACGTTGCTATTGCGACATCAAACGCGTATGCGAATTTAACTATTAATTAATTCTGCAAATATCAATCAACAGAGTAAACTATTATTCTGCCTGTAATATAATTTACACACAATTAATTTCTACTCCACCATTTCTCTGTATACAAATTGGAAATTACTTACCTGTCTAGTACAGATATTGTCAACCTTTTGAAAAGGATTACTGAAATAAGAAAAACTTAAAAAAGTAACAACGAATGAAACAATACTTGTTCTTTGGACACTGTGAAAGGTCGACAAAACTATCTGGAGTGTTAAGAAATATTATACTAGAGAAGACAAACAAGATGAAGTGCTGAGAAAAGTGGTCAAATAAAGGACCCTTACATGAAAAGGAAAGGTTCCGGATCTGACCGACTCTGCACAAAAGTCTAATTCCTACACGACATCGTCGAAGATAAAGTAGGAGTGAAAGTATTGGAAAGAAGAAGAATGCAAATGATTGGTGACCTACGCAGACGAGAGAAAATAAATGTAACTGATAGCTAAATTGCAGGACCAGAAAACGTGAAGACAGAAGTTTTGGAAAGGATCATTGGTAATAAGAATAATAAACAATGGATGAAAAGAAAATCATAAATTTGTAGTGTTCCCATACTATAGACCTACTTTCAGGCAGATTACCATTCATTATTTTATACTTTGTTTATATTTTGCTAAGAAAATTGGTGTCAAGTGCGTCCAAATCATAATCACCAAATGTCTACTTACCAACCCCTATTTTTGTTCATGCCAGTGCCAGTATGGCAGTGCCTGTCTCTTATTCGTCGTTCGTGTCTGCAAGTAAAATCAATAATATTTAAGAAGACATTTCGCCATTTGCGGCCGAAAAGAAATGCAGATGGAGAAAATGCAGATTAAAATCTTTATTACATCAAATATTAAATATCATTTATTTTTTGGAAATATGATAAAATATTATTTTTTAAGTTTCTGATGTCGTCTATTTTTTCTAAGAAAAGTTACTTTGGGGAAAAAAAATTGATTTGCTAATTTTATGGTCACTCTGAATCGAATGAGACCAAGTTTGGAAAAATTATGTCTGCATGTAATTTTAGACATTTCGTTGTCATTTTCTCAAAAACAGCTGTAACGATTTCAAACATTTAAAAACCATTCGATATAACTCTTAGGATTAGCATTTATCCGTTTTGGCTAAAAGTTTTTGGGTAAAATATTTCTACCGCGTCTAAGTCCACAAACTTGAATCAAATTCGAAAAATCAAAAATGGTTTAAAAAATCATGATTGGGTATCCTGCTCATTAGTTTTTGGTAAAGATCGGCCAGGCTGTGTATTCGTAAATAAATGTTCGATTTTTTTCTTTGACGATTTTGGTGAAACTTTGTTTATCGCAACACGTGCAAATATTCCAGACATATTAAAAATTGAGAATATATTTAGTTTTTCTTAAATAGCCAAATCACTGTTTTACGAGTATTCTCTTCAGTACACAAAATTTTGTCATTTTTCCAAGACGGGTATACTCGTGAATCACACTTAATTGCTTCAAATGGTGCATATAAAATTTTGAAATTTTTGAAGAACTAATGTGGTACAAATTGTACAATAATAATTTAAATATGAATGATGGTAATTGGTCAAAAATTAATAAATTAATGAAAAATGCGTTAATAATATATCAAAATCTTGAAACTTTAAATGTGCCAATTCAATTTAAATAGAATCAGTTTCAGATCAGGTTGGCTCTTGCAAAGACTAATTAGAGAAAGAAGATTTGCTTGGTCTTCTAATTCTTCTATGTTATTTTACGATATTTTTTTCTTATTTCTTCATTCATATGACCCAGATTCATTTATATGTGGCGTGCTGTGCAGTGGGTAAACTATTCATAAATCTTTTGTTAACTGTTTCTTATACTTAGGGGGCATCCATTAACAAAAAATCACAATATCACGTAAGGGAGGGAGTGTAGCAAGATATCATGTGTGATTATTTTTCACCTGATTTAAAAAAAAATCAAAGATTTTCAAAAAAATCTGAAATTCCACTATTTTTTCTCGTCCAAAAATCCTTTAAAAATCGATCACGTGATTAATGAACGTCCCCTTATATGCCACTCTCGCAATTGTCCCCTTATATATGCCACTCTTGTAATGTTAGTTATTTTTATACTAAATATTTTATACTAGAAATATTTTCTATGGCAAATCCACGATTGTCGAGTCAAATTGTATATATATACTAGTATATATATATATATATATATATATATATATGTATATACATTTATTATCACAATTATATTCATATTTTCCCAATTTTTCCACCGTGTCAAATTGATGAAGCATAAACAAAAACTCGAACAATTCTCTCAAACGCGATGGACCGAAAAGTGTTTTAGCGAGCAGAGGAAGCGAAAAAAAATAAAGAAAACAAAGATGAGCTATGAAAGGAGATGATAAATCGTTGCTCCCTTAAAAGCTTAAGACTCAACACCACCATACCATCATACCACCATACTACCCTCACCAGTTCTCCATCTCTTCCCTTGCGAAAAGATCAAATCCGACGACCTTGAGTGGAGAAAAAATGGGCGAAGGGATGATATCAAGGTGGGATGTTGATTTTTGTTCGGGGTGGTCCGGAAGCACGACTCTTTGGATGTCATTTGATATGGGATAATAGATCGAGCAATTGATACGAGATGTGTAGTTGATGTAGCATTTTCTCTTAGGACAAGTTACAAGATACGCAATGCTATTTGATATTACCAGGTAACTGTGCCAAATCTTGTCATTATATACATTGAGATTTTTACCTTTTTCACACTTCCATAAACCACTTTTTTACATCCCATTCTATCTTTTCGAAAACAATTTCCCACTTCGCATAAAATATTCCTCGCGGTTTCATCTCGCGGTCGATATGCAAATTAATCTTTCGCTCGGCCGGGCATAAAATCAGTCTCCGAAAAACGAGACAAAAAATACGAGATTCACTAAAGTGCGAAAGAGAGGGAGCAAGAGTTTTCTTGTCTCTGGAGAGGATAAGAAAGATTGCTGGGTAATCAAATAATCAAATGTCATTAGAAAATGAAACAGAGGCAGGAATGGAATTAGAAAAGTAAAGAATTTAGGAGATACGGAGATTTTTGAAGACAAACAATGAAGGAGAGTGGTAATTAATGGTGGTTTTGATTAGGGATCGAAAAATGAGAAGTCCAATATATGCGATGCAATAGCAGAGGTTTTGTTGATGTTATTGATGTTTAGGGTAGTTATAGTAATAGGCCGAAAATAAAAAATAAAAGTTTTTGCAAATGTCTTTACGTTTCAGAGATTTCTGAACATTTTGGCATACCTCTTGGCGTGTGTGTTTTGTGTGTCCGAATTTTTCGTTTACGTTTTCGGGCGCACGGATCAACCGATTTGAATGATTCAAAAAACATCCGATTCCTATTGATATGAAATTTTTCGATCAGTAAAATGGTTATTATAAAATTGAGATTTGTGAAAGAAGGGTAAAAATTTAGAGTAGTATGCATTTTGTAAATGTAAATTATAAATATTAAAATTTAAAAAAAAATGATTCCAAAATTTCAAAAGAATTCAAAATTCAAATAAAGATTAATTTTAAACAATAGGTTTTATGTGTTCTTAAATTCCAAATTTGAAATATTAAATTACAGAAAATTGACCCCAAACCTAATGGTTGAACAACACTTGATAAAAATAAAGTGTTTTTTAAAGTAAGAATTAAACTTTTACTTCGAGCGCAAAAATCTGGCCTGAAATTATGTCAAAAATATCCAATGACTAAACGAAGAATAAAAAGTGATTAAATTACTAAAATGGCTATAAAAATAGGTGTTGGTGTAAAAAAGTAAAAATGTTGGGTTGTATGTATTTTTAGTGCTACATTAGAAAACAGAAAAATTTCTCCAAAAATTAGAAAAAAAAATTAAGTGTTAACTACCCTTAGCACATAGGGGTATAAAAAATATAAGATAGAAACCGATTCTAAGACTTACTGAATACGACTATAATTTGTAAAAATCGGTAAAGCCGTTTCGGAAAAGTATGAAGACATATTTACATACAGATTTTATATCTAACATAAGATATAATACATATGTCACCTATATTCATCCAAGACATTCAAAAATCCATTTATCTTAAATTAATAAATTGATTATATTAGTAAAATCAGTTACTTGATTTTAAAAATATTCATATCTTTTCTTTTCAGGAACTTATTTCATCCTATACGACTTCATTGATTATTTTGAGAAAGATGGTCCAAGTATTTTGCAAAGGGACAAATTTTTGGAGATCATGTCTACGATATTTGTTAAGGCGAGTCCTGCAGAGAGACAGGCGATAGATTTTCAGGTAATAAATAAATAAATATTACAAATTACCTAATAGTGAATCCCCTAAAAATTCCTTTTTTATGAGAAATAATAATTTTGTAAATATCAATTGATTTCTATCAGGTGGTCAGTAGTTACTTTTTGACCAACTGGTAATAATCAGTAGTTATTAAATAATCAATTATTGAATTCTTTAACATTAGGAAAATTATCAAAAAATTCCTAACTAATTGTGGATCCTTTGATTATGGCAATTTGAAAAAAAGGGTACTTTGAGGAACTAGTGCTCCATCTTCAAAAAATTTAAAATTATCATAAGCACCATTTTAGGCATTTCCAAATTTGTTTTTTTAGAGTATTTATTTATTTTGCATTTGTATAATTATTAATTTTTATCATTTTCAGTACACCGATTGGGAAAATCCAACAGATGGTTCCTTAAACCAAGACCAAGTTGGTCGAGCAGTAGGCGACCACTTTTTTGTGTGTCCTTCCAATTTGTTTGCTGAAGGATTGGCCGAACGGGGTGCCAATGTGCGGTACTACTACTTTACACATGTAAGTAATTTTAAAAATCTACTAAAAAAAATTTAAAAAAGCATAAACAACCATGAGAGCCCTCTAATTTATTTATTAGAAAATTTTATCACGTTGGCCTTTCCGTCAATTACAGTTATGAAATAGCAGGTAGTGATAATTTTAGCAGTGACATTATCCATCTCTAAAGATAGTTTTATCAGTAATCAAATATCTGGTTCGTTCGCGTTTAAATTCGAAGTTATTCGAGTTGGAAGAGTTTGCGAGAAATTCGCGAATAGATTTAGCAAAGTTTCCTTTTGGGAAAGTTATGACAGATAATTCATGTCGCTGCTGATTAAATATTCTGATAAATTTCAACACGACATAGGAATAGGATTTATGTATATATATATATATATATATATATATATATATATATATATATATATAATATATACATCAAGAATTCTATTGCCATGTTAAATTCAACACAATTAATTTCCCATATATATATTTCTTGGATTTTTTTTTTGTTTTCGAACTTGCTCGTCAGTATAGTCTAATTTTGATATTATTGCTTGCTGGTCAAATCTTTTGCAAAAATATCAGTAGAGTTAATTTTTTATATTTTTACTCATAATTATTGATTTTCATGTCTAGATTCAACTTGCTTGTAAGAAAAGTCCTTTTAGCTTTCTATTGACAATCCTATTTTATCACTACTTTTATAATAAATTTTATTAGTATAATATTTGTTGTCTTGTGCCCAGATTCACTTCACTTGTCAGTAGAGACCCATTATTATTTTGTGTGTTATTTTTAGTCAATGAGTGATAATAAGTAGTCTTTAAGTAAAATCCTTGTTTTCTTCTTATGTCATGAATAAGTTTGCATACTAATAGAATTAAATTTTTATTTTCTGTGTAAGAATTAGTTGGTCAGCAAAGTTTTATGTTATTGTAAATTATTTAATTTGCTTATTAATGAAATTCCTTTTTGTTTTTGTTTTCAAAATCAAAAAATCGAAAATAAAAATGTTTATATATCTTGACGATTTAAAGGTTTCTGAACGTTCTGGCACACCTTAGAAAAAATAGATGAATGTGTGTGTGTACCATTTGGCATTCAAAAGTATTCTTTAGTCATATGAACATCAAATTATCAGATGCTTTATATAGATTTTAGTAAGTACAAATTTAGTTTACATTTTTATGGGTTTCGTACCAATGCTTATCCGTTTGACTGCGACACGGCGCTTACGCGCTTCTTATACTGCTTTTGCTAAGACCATAAATGAATTACAATTACAGTAGGGGATAGGATATTAAATAATTTCGAACTTTTGTAATATAGACGTCGGTGCAGGACAACGACTGTCGGGTCATCTAGTATATATATATATATATATATATATTAGGTTGTCAAATATCTCCCTTCCGCTTTTTTGCTATTGGTTTATAATACAAAAAGGCGGAAGGGAGATATTTGACAACCTTATATATATATATATATATATATATATATATATATATTCAATAGATAAGTCCTGGATTTTTTCAATATATTGATTGTTTCTTTTCCGAACAGTAAATCCAATAATAAAAAACAATTTGTTTTTTGAAGATGTTTAATACGACGTTTCGGAACTAGGTACGTTCCATCATCAGGTTTATTCTGTAATAATTTATATATCCATATCACTAATATTTTTTTGTTAAAAACACTCGATTTTTTTGGAAGATATTTGTAGATGTTACGACTACACAAGACTTAAACACACTGATATGGATTTCTGTCAGACAGAAATCCATATCAGTGTGTTTAAGTCTTGTGTAGTCGTAACATCTACGAATATCTTCCAAAAAAATCGAGTGTTTTTAACAAAAAAATATTAGTGATATGGATATATAAATTATTACAGAATAAACCTGATGATGGAACGTACCTAGTTCCGAAACGTCGTATTAAACATCTTCAAAAAACAAATTGTTTTTTATTATTGGATTTACTGTTCGGAAAAGAAACAATCAATATATATATATATATATATATATATATATATATATACATATATATATATATACATATATATATATATATATATATATATATATATCTAGCAAAATGTTCCGACAATCGTTGCCAGTCACGCAACCCAATTTGAAATCATGCACCCCATGCCAAGTTAGTTTCCATCTCTAATTGTGACTATTAAATTAAATTGGCAACTCCTGCTACTGCGATTTCAGGCAGCAAATTCAGAGCTGCTGTGAACATCTGTGATTGAAATATGAAACTTTTGATTTAATTTCAGAATCCCAAATTAATTCCAACATATGTAAAAGACAGAACTACTTACTACTTACATCCATTAAAGTAGTAAATAAATTTCCTTTACCTTTACCCCAGTTTCAATTTACGTTCGCCAAAAAAACAAACTGTATCAGTATCTGCCTCTTGCCATATCGTTATTGACCCGAGCGAACTTTCTCGTACGAGATAAAATTCACAAAGCTCAAAGCTCAAAGCTCTCGATGAAGTTCTCGCATGGGATGTCTTCGTCCGCCTGTCCGCCTGTCCGCCCGCAAGTTGGCGAAATTCGATTGGGAAAGAAGAAGATTCCTGCGGGTTTCTTCTTTCTTACTACTCTATTACTGGGAAAGGTCAGAAGGGATTGCTAGAGAAAAAGTTGGTATAGGGGAGGATCGGGTCAATGGGGATGGAAATTGATAAACATGAAACAAATAGTAACTTGAGGAAAATTGCTGGAACTTCTATTACCGTAATGAAATATTCGACAACTTTTAAATATTTTCAAATAGATTATTTTAAATACTTTAACTTTCATTATTCATATTTTATAGACAAAATATAAGAGTTCATTGCCAATATAGCAACATTCAGCATTTAGCAAAAATTTAAGATCTTTTTAGTTTTCTTTATTATCGATATTTATTTCAAGCGTTAGAATAAATAACACCTTAACTCTCATTCTATTTACTTTGTTGGATAATTGAAAGTAAAACAGAACATTGATTAACTTAGGCATTAAGACCTGTTCAAACACTTCTGTTCTTTGTTGAAACATTGATAAAGTTATCAAAGAGTTATCATTACATTCCATCATTAATTATTCCCTATAATAAAGTGCTCATGCTTAAATAAATATTGAAAATTAAGGGATTACTATACTCTATAATTCTATCATATGAACATGAAATGAGAGTTGGCAGTAAAATCTAATACATTAGGTTTTGGGAAAAACCTAATTTTAATAGTTCTAATCTTAACTCTTTTATTAAATTTATTATATTAGTATTCTAAATAAATTATTCTAGATATTTCATGATAATTATTTCATATCTATTGATAATTTTGCTATTTTAGCAAATCTATAATTCTATAAATTCCCAAAAACTCGTTTTTTTTTTCAAATTATGATATGTATGAAATTGGTGATGTAGTAATTACAATTCTTATTCTAGTAACTGCAAATTTATAATTTTTGTCATTTCTCTCTCAAAATTTTATGGCATTATTTACAAACTAGTTGGTATTGGTATTTTGCCTTGAGGCAAGTTACATGAACTTCCCTATTTGTGTAAATAATCGACTTAATCCATGATAGATAAACTAATTTGAGTAGTTAAAACTATTCGAAGTGGATTTATTACACATTATTGAAAATCGAACACGTCAACCCGGTCGGAGCATTTTTTAAAAGCAAATTTTCAAAAATCGATAATTTTTATAATTGGGCCAGTTTTTTGTAGAACTTTAATTGTTTAGTATGTTTATTTAGACCAAGTTCTTTGTCGTTATACCAGGTAAATCATCTAATTTTAATTTTAATAAATGTCAAAAGAACTACTTATTTTATCAAACTTTGATGGATTTTTAAAATTAAACTACTTGTCGTAAGACCATAATATTTCAGTAATTTCTATAAAACAATGCTATACATCACCAAAAAAAGTTCTATAAAATCGGTTTAAATTTTTTTTCAACAGTTAATTACAAAAAAACGGCTCGGTAGATTTTCACCTAAATCTAATCAGTATCATTCCCAACTAATATCTTTCGAACAGTTTTTGATTTTTTAAAATCTATTCGGTAGTATGAGCTTAAATGTGGACGAAAAGATTAACACTTTTTTCCAGATTTTGAAGAAATGACTTGGCCGATTATCGCACAAAACTGAGAAACGAAGTCCTTATCAAGATACATGGAATGGCCTTTAAAATTTTGAAATCGACCCAGCCGATTTTGATAAAAATTTACGTCGGTTTAAGGTGAAAAATCTATTCACACAAACACACACACATACTTTTTTCAAATTTGGTCTCATTTGATTCAGAATGTCTTGAAACGTCAAGAAAACATAAAATTAGCGAATCGGATTTTTTGATGAAAACATAAACTTCTTCGAGAAGTTAATAATGAATGTGTCAAATTGTACGTGATTCGGTTGTTTATTAATAAAAATGAGAAGTTTTATAAAAGTGAGATGATAAATACTGCTTGGAAAATGTCAAAAAGCCAGTGATCAAAATGGACAATACGTTACAGATTAAATTTTTTTAATTTTGTGAAAAATGATGAAATCTTTGATTTTCTATCAAAAATACGCACTTACTTAATTGCCAACTTAATTTAGTTCTAGAGATTATATCAGGTTGATTAACATTCTTAGATTCGAATAATTTTATTAACTTCATGGTATCAACATACTACGGATGTCATTTTATTGAAAATTCTATTCTTTGTGTTTCTTTTATTATATTTATATAATTGTTCATTACTGTTACTAGATGTTAATTATTTAGCAGTTGTAAGAAATATAGTTGTGGGGATCAAGCAGGCTAGTGAAGATGATTGTAAAAAAAACAATTGGACTTGTCATTTTATATTTTTTATATCAGTAATATTTTATAATAAAATAATTTTTATATATTTTTATACGTTGGGAGTTTATACTTTTATTATACATTACAATTCCCACATAGTAATTAAAAAAAATCACCATGGTATTGTTATTAGTAAATTTATAATTTTAGTAATTGGTCAATCCGAAGAATCCCTGTATTTATACTAAATTTATATCCCCAAGTATTCCTACATATTTATTTCTACCATTCTATATAGTAATTCTAATTCTGTGATTTCACTAATTCCATTCAAATATTCTAATAAATCCGCTCTTGCATGCGCGCATTCGTGTCGGTGTCGGGTGCGACTCCGACAATCGACAATCGACATCGAAGCCGCCTCGAGCCGCCCTCAGCCGCCCTCGGGGTCACTCGCGGGTTGCGACGGACGCCGCGGCGGCTCGCCCGAAAAGGTCAAATCATATTGAACCGCCCTCGACGCCCTCCGTCGCCCACCGATAGCTCTGCGATTAGCTAACTTTTACCCCATTAACTGTAAATCTATAGCTACGAGGATAGGGAAGAAGAGGGTAAAATAGTAAGGTAGCAATTTATAACTTAAGTTAAATGAGCAAAATTTAAATAGTAGGGGGTACAGAAGGAATCATTTTTCATTGCTTTCTCTTTCTAGTAACTTGAAGTTAGAATATAATATTTTAACACGTTCGCGGAAAGTAACAGTTTCAGCAAGGCTAAAAAAATTGACAGTAATATTTTATTTTTAAATTGGTTGTGATATCCAAAGTTTCACGTCAAGTACCACGCTTCTATTTTACGCCCAAGATAATTAGTGACTTCGGAAAAAAATAAAATGATACGAAAAAACTATTATCATATTTTAATCGTTATGAATGCTATAGCATCCACGTCAAGTATTACTCTACTATTTGACGCAATTGGCATGTCTAAGGTAATTAGTGACTGCGGTAAAAGATAATATAATACGAAAATACTATTAACATATTTTAATCGTTATATACTAGATGAATGCTATAGCATCCGCGTCAAGTATTACGCTTCTATTTTACGAAATGTGCTTTCCCAAGATAATGGGAATAGTGACTAATGGAAATAGTGACTGAGAGCAAAGATAATACAAATATATTATTATCATATTTAAATCGTAGTATACCAGATGAATGCTATAGCATCCACGTCAAGTTTTACGCTTCTATTTTACGCAATATGCTCGCCCAAAGTAATTAGGGACTACGGGAAAAGATAAAATACGAAAATACTATTGTCAAATTTCAATCGTTATTTACTAGATGAATGCTATAGCATCCACGTGAAGTATTACAATTCTATTTTATGCAATTTTTACCAAAGCTATTTAGTGACTACGAAAAAACATCAGATAATACGAAAATACTATTATAATATTTTAATCGTTATATATACTAGATGAATGCTGTAGCATCCACGACAAGTATTACGCTTCTATTTTACGCAATGTGCTTGTCCAGGTAATTAGTGACTGCAGCAAAAGATAATATAATACGAAAATACTATTATAATATTTTAATCGTTATATACTAGATGAATGCTATAGCATCCACGTCAAGTTTTACGCTTCTATTTTACGCAATATGCTCGCCAAAGTAATTAGGGACTACGGGAAAAGATAAAATACGAAAATACTATTATCAAATTTCAATCGGTATTTACTAGACGAATGCTATAGCATCCACGTCAAGCATTACTCTACTATTTTACGCCCAAGATAATTAGTGTCTCCGGAAGAAGATAAGATAATACGAAAATACTATTATCATATTTTAATTGTTATATACTAGATGAATGCTATAGCATCCACGTCAAGCATTACTCTACTATTTTACGCCCAAGATAATTAGTGACTTCAAAAAAAATAAGATAATACAAAAATACTATCATATTTCAATCGTTATATACTAGATAAATGCTATAGCATCCACGTCAAGTGTTACGCTTCTATTTTACGCCCAAGATAATTACTGACGAAAAAAATAAGATAATACAAAAATATTATCATATTTTAATCGTTTATACTAGATGTATGCTATAGCATCCACGTCAAGTATCACGCTTCTATTTTCCGTGCTAGAAATGTGGAAATTTTATAATGTGCTTGCATAATTTGTGTAAATAAATTTACAAGATTGTATTATTATTTTTTGCTGTGAAATATAGCTCATTCTTATAGGATGATAATTATTTTTGGTTGAGAAAATATGTACATTTTATTTTGTTACTATTCTCTTTTACTCCCGTCTCCCCTATTTCAGTTTGATTTACAACAAGTCCGCATAATGAAACTCACCTCAACATTACGGTTATTGATTTGGCTTTTAGCTGTTGTAAATAAATTTTAACGATGTTGGAAATTGGAAATTGGAAAATGGAAAATGAAACACTAGATGCAAAGCTGACGACAGTTCAGTGCTAAATTATTTATGCAATTTAATAAATTTATACGAACTTATACGAATTAAAATAGAGATGGCGAATGACCAGAATAATAAAATTACAAGAGTAATAAAATTCTACAAAAATTAACCTATTGAATTAATAGACAGCCAAGTGCTAAGATTGTCATGGATGCCGTAATTATATGAATGCAATATGATTATAATTTATATTTAGATCAATTTTGTCAATAAATCAAAAAAATACTAATTTTAAGTAACAACTTTGTGTTAAATTTAAATGACTTTTTTGACATATTAGAAACATGATATTTTTATAAACTTAAATTTTCTCTTTTTTCTCAAAATTTTCCTTATTCATTTATTTTAATACATTTGTTTTAAACTTCGTTGATTCCTATCGTTTTTCATATTAAACTCAAATTATCCATTTTGAGTTTTTTGATATTTGTAAATAATCATAAATATTTTTACTTTCCTTTTCTATTTTATTTTAGTAACTAATAATAATAGATTTTGCATTATTATCATCTTGCCTTTATTTCAAATATATTTCTCTAGAAAATATGTCATATATTTTGTATAATTTCTATAGAAAATAACTTTAAAATCAGTACGAATAGAAATTCGATCGTTTTATATTTAGAAACAAATATGTACTTTTCGCATACACTGAAAATGATAAAATGAAAAATGAATGTGAGAATGAATTTGCAGGGACGGATAAAAGACCGAAAAGTATTTTATCTTGTCAGTATATTAAAACAAAATTTGAATATTTTTGAGCAAGAAATATATACATTGAAAATTATTATTGCTTCATTGAAATTTTTGGTTTATTCTAAAAATTCCGATTAATTTATAGGAACTCCATTAATTACACAATTTTAATGGAAAAAATCATTAGTGGTCACAAAAAACTAACTTTTGCACTAAGATATTTTTTTTAGCTAAAATTAAATATATTATGTATAATACTACAAATAGCTGTATGTTTATGCAAAAACTAGAATGACATAAAAAGAAAACCTTTTCAAATTATATTTTGTCTTAGGATATATTGCTTAAAATTGCAACAAACATAATTAAAACAAAATTCAAAAAAGTTTGATAAACATAAGTAAACAGAAAAGGCAAACCTTTTATAATTCTTTTATAAATTTGTTGCTTTTACATCAGGATGTAGTTAACCATGGTATGACAATTTCTCGCCTAAATTTTCCCTGATTTTGTGTTTTTGGATGTGAAAATTGTCAGTAAACTATATTTTCTTTTAATCAGCCCTGTAGAATAAGGAAACGATACGCACACATTGAATTTTCCGATAGTTTCCACCACCACCATCTATCGACCTTGACATACAAAATGAAACATTCATGATGCCGTGAGAATGGCATGAATGCGACACGGAGACACTCTTTTAACATTGTCCTAGTCTGGTCGGATAAGATTGCCAAAATTGGATAAGATAAGATAATAAATTGATATTGCAGGTAAAATAAAGAGGCAGAACTCTTAAAATTTTTAGTAGAAATAAATTGAGGTAAAATCTTGTTTTTACGTGGGTTGGTTTAGTAAAAAATACATCAGTAGAGTATATAATATTTATTTTGTTGATTTTTAGATTCGGCAGATATCATTGAAGCTTTTTTCAACTCTGTATGTATGTTTTGTCTATAAATTGAGATTTAGTGGCCAATTCTGCAGTAGCATAGCCGATAACATAGCGTTGTTATGGCAACGCTTATCCTTATTCTTCTCGCCTGGTACTGAGAAAATGCTATGCTATTTGCTGTGCAATCAGGCGTATTTTACATATAAATGAATCTAGGAAGAATGTTATCATAACTGCATCTTTGTGATGCTCATTTATAACATACACATTTTATGTGTAAAACGCCTGATTGATAAATAATATTTTTACAGTTTTTAGCACCAAGGTTGCCATAAGGCTATGTTTTAGACTAAGTTACTGCACCGTAAATCTCGATTTATAGACAAAAATTACATCAGAATTAAAAATAAATATTTTCGATACACAAAAAACTAAAAAAAAAAAAAAAAATGGGACAATTTTTTTTTCCTAAATCGATTATTTTGTTAAGACAAGCAGAAAGTTCTTTGAATCATTTAAATCGGACGCTTAGTTCTCTCAAAAACTGCCATTTTTTACGTATTTAGCTCCGTATCTTCAAAATGGCTGGGCCTGCCTTTGCCAAAAACTAATAAACACTTCTCCCAATCATTACTAATTGAATGTTTTTTAGATCATTCAAATCGGATACTCCGTTCTCTCAAAAATACGATTTCTATTTTCTGCACCCTTTGCTCCGTATCTCCGAAACGGCTGGACCTGCCTTTGCCAAAAACTAACCAGCTCTTTTCCCATAAATAGGAATCGGATGTTTTTTGAACCATTCAAATCGGTTGATCCGTGTGCCCTAAAACGTGACTGGAAATTTGTATCCACACATACATACACACGCACACACACACACATCCATTTTTTCTGAGGTATGCCAAAACGTCCAGAAACCTTCAAAACGTCGAGAAATGCAAAAATTTTCATTTTCGATTTTCGTCCCATTATTATAACTACCCTACGGGAAGTTAAAAATTACATCAGTAGGGAAAATAATATTTATTTCGTTGATTTTTAGAACTAACGGATATCATTGAAACTTTTTTCAACATTTTATGTATTTTTTGTCTAAGTATTGAGATTTAGGAGCCAATTTTGCAAGTAACATAGCTGATAACATAGCGTTGTTATGGCAACGCTATATCACACTTTTTTTCTTGCTTATTTAAAAAAAAAATTGATACGGAAAGTTCCAGCAATTTGCCTTAAGGCACGATGCAATTCATCACTAGATAATGTAACTAAATCTATCCAAACTATTATATTCTCGATCCAATCTCCACTTCGACCTAAAGTCGTCGTCGTCGTCGTCGTGTGACCCTGGCAGCCGAAACCTATCATTGACATATCGTTATCAGTAGTTATTATTATAGGACCCGCTTCTGCTGGAGGACGTGTCCGACCGCCAACTTAACCACCTGACCGCCCTTCCTCCGAAGTTCGCGTGTCACGATGTCATTACGTCTGATTCAAGCCGAAAAGGGCGGTCGGGTGGTGGTCTGGTGGTCGGTGGTAAATTGTCGAGAGTTAGGTCTTTATTGAAAGCGCTCAAGACCTTTTTTTAACAAACGTTTAAATACATTCTCGTATATGCGATATGGATATGGCAGGTGATTTGTGACAGGGTTGACCAGGATAATGGATTAGGTGAAAATGTATTTTGGGTTGTTCAGATTTTTATGTTGTATCCGGATATATATATATATATATAGAGTGTCCCGATCGTAACTACCAAGACAGAAATTAAATAAAATTACATGTGGTGTGAAAATTGTAGGCTTTTAAGTGCATCCTGGAGCTTTGTCCGAACTGTGACCATTACTCGGTTATTGTGGTTAATTTTTATTATTTTTGTTTATAACATTTTTAGAATGTTAATTTATATATTTTTAGTTTATTAGGGACATTCATTTTGAAGCTCAATTGATTTTTTTTATTCCCATTGCTGCTATTTAATTTAATGGTCAATGTCTTTGCTGGTCTTTTTTCTCTTCCCATGCCTAAATTCAATGTTTGTGTTCAATAAGCTTGTTAGTAGAATGTTCTTAAAGAAAAATCATTTCTTTTCTTGTTCTTATATTAGTGTTTAAAATAATAAGATAAACCCTTTTTTCTTAGCTTGCTGGTCAGTAGAGTTCTTATTATTTGCAGCCTTGGATTTTCATTTGCTATTTTGTAAACGCCCGATCTATTTTTCATGTCTTCTCTTTTTTCTCATGTCAATTTTTAGTTTTCTTGTCAGTAGAGTCTTTTTTTATTACTTAAATTGCTTACCAGTAATATTTTTTCTATTTTCTATGTTGGTTTCTCATTCGCCCTTTTATTAAATTTTCTTTTTTCTCGTGTCATTATTTAGTTTACTCGTCAGTAGAGTCTTTTTATTTTCTAGATTGCTAGAATTTTTTCTATTTTTATGTTGATTCTTAATTTGCTGATTTATTAAATTTTCTTTTTTTATCATGTCAATATTCAGTTTTCTCATCAGTAGAGACCTTTTTTATTTTTTAAAATGCTTGTCAGTAGTCTTCTTTCTGATTTTTATGTTGGTTCCTAATTTGCTCTTTTATTCAATTTTCTTTTTTTTGTATCATTATTTTAGTTTGCTCGTCAGTAGAGCCCTCTTTTTTATTCTAGTTCTTTTTTTAGTTTGCTCTATGTTTATATTTTTGCTCGTTAGTAGAATAATTTCCTTTTTGTAACTATTTTGAGATTTGTCGTTAAATTTTTTCACTACATTCAGGAAAATCAACTAAACATTTACCTGGTCAAAACGTCCAAAGATTAAAATGAAATGAAACGAGCAATCACACTTTACGTAATGCTCTTTAGATATATCTAAATTTTATTAAAATGTTATCATAAACATTTGAGTTAGAATAAAATAATTTAGTTAATTCAATTGATTTGTTTTTAGTTGTGGGTGTGCATTTTGTAATCGTAATTGTTACGTGTAGTGCGAACTTTAATATGAAGCTTCCTGTTGATGAAAATATTATCATGTATAGTGATGTCGATAAATAATTGCTATCGATGTCGATTCACATTTGCCTGAAGAAGTAATTTGATATCGATTATTTGTTACACAAATTTTGGAGAAAATTGACGTAAAAGTTTTTTAGTACCAAACTGTAAATTTTTATACCCGACTATTCTAAATCCTATATTTATTTTACAATTTCATTTTACCCAGTTATCTCCTATTCATACAAATGTTGTGCGTGTTTCGTATCGATTCGTCCGCTGAAATAATTAACTAGATTAATTAGTGGTCTAGTGAGAGTTTTATACGATGATCTGATAAAAAACTGAAACGTTTGCTATTTGGTATTTATCGCTGATGTTTGCTTTTATTCTAATGTCAAAGGATGGATTTTAAATCAGTGCCAACATCAAGGATACTATCTGTAAAAGAATGACTTGATCAGAAAAATAATTTTTAGATATGCTTTTGGACAGGACTTGGTCTTAAGGAATTTTCCGTCATTGGTCTTATGACGTCGAGGCAAGAAAGTAATTACACAGTGATTTATATATATATATATATATATATATATATATAATAGTGCTTCCTCTACGTGTCGTCCTCAATAAATTTTATGCTCATGTGCAAATTGTCTTCAGACTATCACCATACCATATCGTTCGTGCAAATACAGTTTCCTCTATTAAAATTCTGCGTGTGTGCTATTATTCCAAGTTAACCGAGGAGGAGTTCTGAAATAATAGTCGTTTTCCTTTTGTCATCCTTGAGCTATATTCCAAACAAACCATAAACTGAGGAACTCGTAAAACTATTCATATGAATTATGAAGAAACTCTGGTGTAATTTACTCTTGACGACCAAAATTTAGGGAGTAATACTCACATTAGGGTTTATACAAAAACCGACATTTCAGAAAACCGGTTTTCGAATAATAATTTTACTAAAAAACCGGTTTTAGCCGGTTTTCAAATTTTATATAGAAAATAAATTTTTTCCTCGAATATTGTAATTTATCCACAAATTTAGTGTAATTTAGAGCAGTATTTGACTGAATTTATTTATTGTTCAGTTTTATAGATAGTAAACAAAATTATTTTAATTTTAATTAGTAGAACTAAAAAATAATAGTTTATCTTGATTAAATAACTTGGAAAAGAATTATTCGTTGTTCATGCATTATTTTCACACATAAGAATGAAAATATTTTTATGAAAGTGAAAGGAAAGTTTTTGAATAAATAAAAATAATACATTTTTAAATAAAACAAAATGCATTAAATTAAAAAAAAAATAAAAAAATATTAGATACATGTTGATACTTACTTGTTAATATCAATTTTAGTTTTAAAAACAATTAAGCTAAACTCGGGTATTGTATATTCCGAAAAATTTTAATTAATTAATTTTAAACATTCTAATTGTTTTTTTGTTTAATAAAATGTGATTTCAAAAAAGTGAGAACGTCTATCGAATTGCTACTTAGACATGTCCTTTGATTACTTACAAAATTTTCTGAAATAGAAAATACACTCACACTTGCGACCAAATTATGCTTAATTGTTTTTAAAGCCTGATATAATAATTCCAAGTTTTTTGTTCTTTTATTTGTGGATTCTAGGGGTCAAAGCTCTTTTTTTAAGGTTTGAGTAGAGAAAGTTACTTCTTCAAGAAGAACTCATACTGATTTAAATTAATATATACACTGGTATAAAATTCTAAATTAATATATATATAAAACCTTTCTGGGAACTATTGCAACCTGATAAGATATCAAATGCTATTGAACCGATATGATTTCAAGAATCAAAACGCTTTCATCTATCTTTATATTTGGCTATATTTGTCATTTTCCATTTATACAGTGAAAACCGACTTTTTTCACTAAAAATCCGGTTTTCAAATTTCATAATTTTTGCCAAAAAAACGGTTTTTGAAACCGGTTTTTAAAAAACGACAAATTCTAAATGCTATGTAAGGAAAAATGTCAGTGAAAAATTTCAAAAATTTTAATAATCATAAAAGAGCAATATCATAAATTTGCGATTTGGTGTAATTTTATTTCAATTAGTAATATATTTTTTTAAATTTATGATTACAATTGTGTTATATAATTTGTTGATAATATTTCCAAATATATCTCTGAATTATTTTCTAAAGTATCTTTAAAAATATATTTCCCCATTTCATTTATTTCCGTCTGCATTAACCTTTGCCCCGAGCGAATTAAAAATGCATTCAGGTTAAACTGTCATAATGTTGTGCGCGCACTTGAGCCGTTTCTATTTATTTCTATTTATACAGAAGGAAGGACATTATAAGTAATTTCAGCTGATGTCACCGCATTACTGTCTATTTTTGCACGAATGCAGAAATAAAATATAGCCGAGGAGCTAGTGGTAGACATTACTAGTTATGTAGAATCAAACTTGGGGGTAGATTTACTTGCTACATTTGGTGGCGCACTCTATGGAGTGGGGAACGAATTAAAATTGTAGTAATGATAAAGTGACTGTATTTAAAAAATGAAAAATTGTTTCCGAAGATACATACATACACACTATCTTTCAATTTTTCTTTTAATGCAATTATTTTATGATTTCATTTTTTTTTAGAGGACAAGTACATCAGTCTGGGGCGAATGGATGGGCGTCATGCACGGTGATGAAATCGAATATATTTTTGGACAACCCTTAAATGAGAGTTTACAATATAGGGATCGAGAAAGGGAATTGAGTGCCATGATGGTGCAGTCGGTGGCTGATTTTGCAAGAACAGGGTAAGTAGAAATTTTCATGTTTTTGATGAATTTTGCTTAATTTTAAAATTCATAACTTTATTGAATTTTTGACAATTTTTTGTAATTTTTTTTCAATGATTTTTGAAAATTTGTATTTCCTTGATTTTTCATATTTTTAATACTAAGAACTATAACACCAATTTACTTGATTAACAATCTACCTGTCCACCAATATTCCTGTTAATCAGGTAAAAACTTTTAACATGAACTTTTAAAATAAAAAAAGCTTAATATTATAAATATTAAAATTTATTGTCTACAGAATAGATCTATAATTAATAATAGGTCTAATAATTAATTATATTAAATAATTACAGTTTTTTAATTAACAAAAACAAAATATGGTTCTATGTGTAATCCGACTGAAAAATCGACTATACTATAAAATATATGAAGATCATAAAATTAATTATCCAATATTCAGAATATTTACTAAATTTATTAACTTATTACAAAACTATTCAACTAACTTATTGATACCAATTTTGTATAATTATATTTTACAATTATTTTATTTTCCAAATACATTTTTTTGTTTTTATTCCTCCCTAAATTTTATGTTTTTGAATTTCAACCGCGGATTATAAAATACATCATGGGGCCCTTGTGTCCATCCTGAAAATAAAAATGTAAAATAAGAAATAAATCTAAAATTTGGTCGAAATATATATATATATATATATATATATATATATATATATACATATATATATATATAGTTCACTATATCTATATTTAATATTAATAATTAAAATAAATATAAAAGATTAATGAATTTGTATAATGAAATATAAGTGCATTACCTGTGATGGAGGTTTACTCTGCGATGCAGTTTGTCCTTGCTGAAAATTGATTCAACATATTTTAATATTATAATTTCATGAAATTTTTGTAAATTTCAACTAATAATGAGAACTTTGAATCAGGAAATATTAATTTATTGAATTTAAGTTAATTGAAGGTCGATAAATAAAGTTTACTATACTCGTTTTGATTATTTATCAATCGTAATAAAGACATCTTGTATCAGAGATTTTTTTACAAATAAGGATAAGAAATAGTTGAAGAAATTTGTGATTTGTAATTTGTAATGTAAAAAGGCTATTTTAAACATCAACAACATGATACAAGATTGGTTTGTTTAATTAATATTATTGAGTATAACTTATTTATTGTACTATTTTGTTGGCATATAAATTTTATCTTAAAAGCATGAAATCATTGTTGGAGGTAAATGTGAATTTTGTAATGATCTGATATTTGAGCCTTTATCACAAATGCAAACATTTTAAGAATCAATTATGGTTTTTCCAAATTTTTAAAATTTTAAAATAATTTAAAAATTATTTACTGCATTAAATTACGTACCTCTGTATTGGATTGGCCTGATAAACTTATGTCTTTACATTGTCCAGGATGGTTGATGTCACAAACAGTCACGACAAGCTACAGAAAAATATATCAAAATTTAGATAAAAAATATAAAATAATATATATATATATATATATATATATATATATATATAATTATTTAAATACGTACCCCATCGTGGTGACTATGATGACTTTCTGATGCGTCGACCTATATAAAAAATAACAATTGTTAGATAAAGGTAATTTAAGTCATTAGGAGATTTTATCAATACTACATAAATATTTTAAAATGCTATATTAAAGAAGAACTTCATTTAAATTTGAATAAATTCTTGATTTTTTTTAGTTTTTTTTAACATCAATCAAAACCAAGAATTCTATGAGGCAGTGGTTATCTTATTTATTTCAAATATTTCTTATATTCGAAGTCAATTCTGTTATTTTAATTTTTCTAAGTGTGATGGTTTCAACATATCGCAACATTGTTATTTTCCAATTTGGAACTTATTTGACCATACTGCATTTAGAAAAAAATATTGTAATTAAATAATTATATGTAGTTTTTCCAATTTGAGAAAAAAATGAACCACAATTGTTAAGTTAAATGTCTTAAGAACTAAAATAATAAAAAATTGCAAGACTATACAAAGTAAATAAAATTTCTAAGACCATGTCTTATATTTTTTTCAAGTGAAAATACATAGAACTACTTTTTGACATCAGGTTGTCTATAACTAGTATAAAAATCCACGAAAGGAATTAAGCCAAGATCAATACTTTAGTCTGTTTTATATTGTCTTGAATAAAAAAAATATATTTTTCATTCTATTCGATTTAATGCTTACAGAATGTGGACGATCTGATTTTCCTTCGGGTTTTCCAGGAAAATCCAGCGGTTTGCAATTTTCTGGATGGTTGATGTCGCAAATCTCTATGCTTCCCTGAAAAATTCAAATTGTTAGTTTGGTTTTGCTTAAAAATAATGAATAATGAATATAAATAATTATTTAA
The DNA here is from genome assembly GCF_003426905.1 of Ctenocephalides felis. Taxonomy (NCBI): domain Eukaryota; kingdom Metazoa; phylum Arthropoda; class Insecta; order Siphonaptera; family Pulicidae; genus Ctenocephalides; species Ctenocephalides felis. The sequence goes on from NW_020539725.1 coordinate 67,774,123, forward strand.
ACACATACCCCTTCCCTGGAACCCTTATAGCTTGCTGATCCTCCAGTCTAAAAAAAGCTTTAGTCAGTAATTTGTAAGTAGATTATTTTATCAGTCGAAAAATCTTAACTTGTCTTTAAGAGACAAACAAAACTTAAAATTTAAATAAATTGAATTAAAATATTTTTTTAAGTTATTTGAATAAATTATGGAAGCAATTCAAAAGGAATCTTTTAACTAAAGTTTATTTCTGTTACATTTTTTGAAACCATATTCATATTTTAGTTGAACAGAACAATTCGAGATTATTTTTTCTTACCATTATTACACTATGTAAAAAAACTCATTTTTTTAGAATATTATATATAAATTTATAAATGATTTCCAATACGTACTGAATGTGGATAAACAGGTTTTACTTCTTGTTTTCCTGGAAAATTCAAGGGTTTACAATTTTCTGGATGGTTGATGTCGCAAATTTCTATGCCACTCTGAAAAATAAAAAAAAATTGTAATTCTAATAATTAAAATTGTGCAATGTTATTATGTCCATCAAGTATTTAAAAATTAAAAATGGATTTTGGTGTAAAAGAGGAGGCTGCTTAATAAATTGTCAATTAGGTTATCAAAAGTTATATAATTCTTACAGAATGTGGCTGACTAGGTTTTGCCCCTTGGTTTCCTTGAAAATCCAAAGGTTTACAGTTTTCTGGATGGTTGATATCACAAATTTCTATTCTTCCCTGTCGAGAAAAAAAAGCTTTAACCTTGGAATTTTATTAAATTTAGTTAGGCATTTTAAAAGAAACTTTAGTTGCCAATAGCTGGTTAAATCAGAGGACTGTACCAATTAGTAAATCATCAATTAAGCCATTAATTTTATATCTTTCTTACGGAATACGAGTTGTCATTTACTCCTTGTTTTCCTGAAAAATGTGGATGATCTGGTTTTTCTTGTTGTTTTCCGGGAAAATCTAACGGTTTACAGTTTTCTGGATGGTTGATGTCACAAATTTCTATTCCTCCCTAAATAATAAAAATTATTATTCTTATTATTATTAAACTTACACTGTAATTTTGTGTTTAATAATCTATTGGTTGAAAATTGCTTTTAGACTTAAAAAAAAGTTTAAAGCTGATAATTTGTTAGTTGCTTGCTCAACTAACAAATTAATTGATCATCATGTTAATAATCTACTATGCCAATATATTAAATGTCACCAATATTATTTATTTCTTACTGATTGTGGACGATCTGGTTTTCCTTCTGGTTTTCCTGGGAAGTCCAAAGGTTTACAATTTTCTGGATGGTTGATGTCACAAATTTCTATTTTTCCCTGCCAATTAAATAAAACATTAAGCTAGAAAATTTAAATTCAGAGAAATCTTAGTTGCGAATAAATATCTAATTGGTAAATATTATTAATTTTATTTATTTCTTACGGAATACGAGTTGTCAGGTTTTCCTACTGAATGTGAACGATCTGGTGTTCCTGCTTGTTTTCCTGGAAAATCCAAAGGTTTACAATTTTCTGGATGGTTGATATCGCAAATTTCAATTCTTCCCTGCCAAGAAAAAAAAACTTCAGACAAGAAAATTTATTGCATTAGGTAGAATTTTTAGGAAAAAATTTGTTGCCAATAAATAGCTATTTGGTAAATATTATCAATTTTATTTAATTCTTACAGAATACGAGTTGTCAGCTATTCCTTGCGGTTTTTCTGGGAAATGAGGACGAACTGGCTTTTTTTCTTGTTTTTCTGGAAATTCTAATGGTTTACAGTTTTCTGGATGGTTGATGTCGCAGATTTCTATGCCACTCTGAAAAAAAAATGAGAAATTTATTGAACAAGACTTATTCTACATTTAGAGTTAACAAAAAAACATTTTTTATCACAATAGTAAATGGTCAACATCATTCAGATGCCAACTAGCTAAATTTCATCAATGTTACTTACAGAATGTGGACGATCAGGCATTTCTTGTGATTTTTCTCCAGCATGTGGACGTTCTAGTTTTTCTTCTTGTTTTCTTGGGAAGTCCAAATAATTACAATTTTCTGGATGGTTGATGTCGCAGATTTCGATGCCGCTCTAAAAAATTGAAAATGTTACTAGACAATAATCAACATTATTAAAATACCAATAAACCAAATAACATAAATCTTCTTAAAAACTTACCGAATGTGGTTGACCAGGTTTTCCTTCTTGTTTTCCTTGGAAGTTCAAAGGTTTACAATTTTCTGGATGATTGATGTCGCAAATTTCTATTCGTCCCTAAAAATACAAATGTTATATTGAATTTTCTAAATGTAATACTTTTTTTAAAACAAAAAAATTACCTGATCATGTTGACCTGTTCCTGTATCAATTTTTTGAACAGGATGATATGTGGCAGTATTTGTATGCTGAAATAGAAAAAATCAATTAAAAACCAACAAAGCAATAAAAATCTCTTCTAAATCTAAAATAATGATATTCTAATGCAAACTTTGACGTCATTTAATGCAATGTGACGACATTTAGGAACCGAAAAAAATGTGTCGATTAAAAGAAGATTATTTTTAAAAAATGTAGCAAAAAATAAGAATAATTAGCAAGAAAATTGAGGAATTTAAAATTCTAGTCGCACTAGTCTTAAAAACGAGGACGCAAAAATACAAAATAAACACTAAATTATAAACAAAAAATGTTCCATATCTGTAGGATGAGGATTGAAAATGTTGTTCGACTTCAACTAGAATACAAATTAGCAGAAAATTAGAAGAGGAGGCTCTGGATACAAAAACATAAATATACAATATGCAATAGAGTGGTTCTGAATAAGTTGTCTACTAATTAAGTATTTATTCTAATTTCTTACTGGTTTTTCTTGTGCTGCTGGTAATCCTCCATCCAAAGTTACTTCTCTACATTGATCTGGATGATTTATATCACAAACAGTAACCTTCATCTAAAGCAAAAAATATTTTATTATAAATAAACATTAATTAATAACAAAATAATAAAACTCAGTTATTTTGTTGTTAAAATATTTTCTATAAAAATACTTACAGATGATGAAGCTGGTGGATTTTTGGAACTTGTTGGAGTTGATTCTGATGTTTGGTGGGCCTAAAAATGAAAAAAAAAATAAATAGAAAATAATAATAAATAAATATATTTTTGCTTACTTTATTGGTGACACTTCTGCAAAGACCTGGAGGTTCTATGTCGCAATCCAAAAACATCTAAAATAAAAAATAAGATAATTAATAACATAGTAGTAACAAATTTATGAAAGAAAAATCAATTTTTGAGATAAAATCTTAACATTTATTTTAAATAAAAATATCCAAGAATATATCCTATTCCTTATATTTGCTAAAAAGTTTATTTTGCTAATAATTATTGCATATATTTCGTACAACTTTGCTACCGCCGTTTTTCGTGAGAAACTTGCAAGCAAAAATGGCGGAAGCAAAGTTGTACATCTTATATGTACGATTTTATTGAACAAATTATGCTTTTTGAAAAAATATGTTTAAGTGTTTATTTAAAATTATTTCTAACGTTTATACTTGGCAGTGTATCGATCTTTCTCGGTTATGAGCTTTGGGATTATAATGTATTTTCTATTGTACATTGCACAACTTTGCTTCCGCCGTTTTTTATACAAAATTAGTAGCTAAAAATGGCGACAGCAAGGTTGTACTATGTTATTTTTATGAAAAAAATTCTAAGCAGTGCACAACTTTGCTGCCGCCGTTTTTTATACAAAATTTGTAAATAAAAATGGCGGTAGCAAAGTTGTACTAAGTTATATGCAAAGACCTGGATGTTCTATGTCGCTATTCAAAATCATCTAAAATGAAAAAGTAATATAATTAATAACATACACTTCCATTTCTAACTCGGATTTTAACAAAATTTAAAAAAAATCAATTAATAGCAAAAATTATGAATACACGTTTCTACAATAAAATATTAATACTTAAATTAAAAAAAAAAAAAGAAAATTGATAATTATTTCCCCAATACAAAAATATTTTACTATGCAAGGGAAACTAGGTGGGACTCATATTAGCAAAAGTGATAATATCATATTAACATTTGTAATTTTATCACTTTTATGGATGGACACACTTAGTTTAAAACTATCTTATTAGGATAAGAGAGCAATCTAAAAGTTTCTCTTATTTTTTTAGAGATCCGACCCCTGCAGGAGAAACCTGGCCCTTGTACAGCCGAGAAAAACCGATCTATTACGAGTTCAATGCCGAAGGGCCGCAACCAGAGCCCTCTTTGGACATTGATGGGTCCGATTCGGACCTGGAGCACACAGGGCGAGGGCCTAGGGCCACGGCTTGTGCTTTTTGGAACGAGTTTTTGCCTAAACTAAGGGCTCTATCAGGTAAAGGATTTATTTTTCGAAAAATTTCTTGAAGATAAAAATATAGGCGTATCTTTCAACAATTTATGTTTAATATTTTTATTTTTTGTTTTTAAAGGTATCAATGTAAGACTAAGATTTAACATCTTGAATTTATCATAAGATTTTTTCTTGTATCCAATTTCCAAAATAATCTTCATTTTCAAAACGTCAAAATATTTAATTGTTTGATCAAGATTTGATTTTTGATTTAGAATTAATTTCATAGGATATGTATGCTAAAATCCATCGACCTATTTTATTATCAAAATATACTTTTTTTATAATAAAACAAAAAGATTAGCTTTTTTGAGATTTTTATCATCTATTTCTATTTCTAATTTCTAATTTAGTTTATCGACCCCAAAAGAGTCCAGCTTTCCTGAAGAATATCTGTAAGCCCTTCGTTCGTGAAAAATGCAAAAAAAGAAAAAGGAAACGCAACAGGAATAAATTTAAACAAAATAACAACAATCGACGCGATAAACAATTTAAAAATTATAATAATTATCCCCAAAATAAAATTTATTACGGAACCGCTTTCATGTACGACAGGAATTATACAAATGTTTATTGAAAAATAATAAGAAAAATAATATTAGGATATATTTTGTTGCCAACGATAATTATGTATATATATATATGTATTTATATATATATATATATATATATATATATATATATTCATAATATTTAATTTACAAAATTTTATATATAATAAACCAATAATATATGTTCTACAACTTTGCTGACGCCGTTTGTTGTGAGAAACTTGTATATAAAACCGGCCGAAGCAAAGTTGTACTTTTTAACATGTGTATAATTTTTTTTTCTAAACCTAATTTTTTTATGGTATCCAACCAACAATTAAAATAAAAAAATAATAGAATTAAATATAGAAGCTTATATAATAATTTTAATATTAATTGTTTTTATGTTTATAAATTATGTTTATAATATTTTTCAATATATTCCAAACGATTTTTAAATTTATTTCATTTAAATCTTACAAAAAAATGAACTTTTAAGAAAAACATCGATAAAAATGTTCAAAATCAAAAAAATGAAAAAAATTATGACGATAATAATAATTTAAGGTATGACTATTAAATTAAATTATTTTTGCTTATATGAAAAACAACGCTTAATAAATGTAATATTTAATAGAATTGATAATTGCATACTTGCATTTTTTTAAATTTCAAAGCATCAAAAGTAATTGTATATCTGAATATATCAAAATAATTTTAAAATCATAAAATCGTACTTTTACATTAAATAAACAAATTGCTTGAATGCTTAAAACTTGCTTTAATATTATGCATAAAAATAGCTAAATAAAAATATTATTTAATTAATGATAAAAAAATACCAGAAAAGCATACCAAACCACGTTTTAGCGATTTATTTGTAATAGATACGTTTTAATTATTTAAAAACTGAAACATCTTACTTTTTATTTTTGAATTAATAACAATATTTTTTACTGAACGTCGAACAACTTTGCTTCCGCCGCTTTTTGTAAGAAAGTTGCAGGCAAAAACGGCGAAAGCAAAGTTGTATACCTGATATGTACTTTTTTTTTGTGAACTAAAAGTTTTAAGAAAAAAAAGTTATACGTTTTGAAAATATGTGATATCCCATTCTTCAGAAACTATTACAAAAAATTTTTTGCACATTTGATATACACGTGTTAAATTATTTCAAAACTGAAAAATCTTACCATTTACTTTTGAATTGATAAAAATATTTACTTACGGAACGTCGAACAACTTTTTATGGGAAACTTGTAATTAAAATCGGCGGACGCAAAGTTGTACACCTGATATCAACGATTTTATATTTCTGAATTAAAATTTTCATATTTTAATAGGATTAAAATTCTAAAGGCAAACAGTACTAAATTTGAAGAAATAAAATCTTTAAATTTAGTAGAATAAAGTGCTTTATAAATAATATAATTATAATTTAAAAGCTTTGCTTTATAAAATACTTTATTAATATTATGTTTAATAATTTGCGTATGAGCGTCGCCTAATGCAAAACCAACAAATTTAATTTAGCTTAAAAAACGTTCTACAGTTCAAGTTAATGCTTATTGCTTAAACTAATGAAAATTAGTGTTTGTTTCTAAATTTTAATTCCATTTTTCATTTTCTAGAAACTCCTCCTTCACCATGTGAAATCACCGAAAGGATAATTCAAATCGCCTCAGGCTGTGTCAACTTCAAATATCTCTGGACGTGGAGTTTGCTTCTGAATCTTATGGTTATAAATTTGGTCTAAAAGCTAAAAGCTACGGAAGGATTTTTATTAAGGAAAAATAGGGCCATAAGAAAGGTTATTAGAATTAATTTAGAACTATAACAACTTAATAATTGTGTTTAGATTTAAGCAAACGTCATCTATCTAAAATTGATGATGATTATGAAATTGACTTAAGGCATTTTTTGTATGCCTGATGTAATGGATTTTGAATTAGTGGAAGTGGAAGTCTTCACAAATCAGATGATACGAGAACCATGACTTATTTTGTAGGAGAAGAAAACTAGAGACAAGGAATTATCTAGACAAAAAACCTGAAGGAAAGATATTAGTCCTGATTTATATGGAGTTGCAAAATAGAAGTAGTGTCGATACTTGTTTTCAGGATGTACTTGGCAGTTAGAATCGAAACTAATTTACAGGTACTTGGTGATGGGATAATCATATATTTTGTACAACTTTGCTGCCGCCGTTTTTCGTGAGAAACTTGTAAGTAAAAACGGCGGAAGCAAAGTTGTATGCCTAATACGTAGGATTTTATTTTTATGAACGAAATTCTGATTCAAAAAATATGTCTTCTACTTTTAATTTATAAATTATATCCGGTAATGGATATCGGGATTATAATGTATTTTCTATTGACTCTTGCACAACTTTGCTTCCGCCGTTTTTTATACAAAATTTGTTGCTAAAAACGGCGGTAGCAAAGTTGTACCATGTTATTTTTATGAACAAAATTCTAAACGGTGCACAACTTTGCTTCTACCGTTTTTTGTGGGAAACTTGTAGGTAAAAACGGCGGATGCAAAGTTGTACACCTGGTATATGTTTTCATTTTTAGTCAAAAAAATATTTATTTTTTATTTTTAAATAATTTATACGTTTTAAAAATATGTAGTGTCTCCTTCCTTCCTTCATAAAATGTTACAAGAATTTCTTGTGCATTTATACACTTTTTAAATTATTTTATTATTCAAACTGAAATATTTTACTTTATACTTTCTAATTAATGAAAATATTTTCTACTTAACATCGAAGAACTTTGCATCCGCCGTTTTTGTAAGATTCTTGTAGCTAAAAACGGTGGAAGCAAAGTTGTACACCTGATATTTACGATTTTATTTTCTAAACTAAAAGTTATAATTTTAAGTTTGTGATATGAAAAGTTTTTAGAATCATGCAAATTTTATTATTTATAAAAGTTGATTCCAAAAAATATTTTGTGCGTGAGAAAATAAATGTGTGCTTTGTGTCTCATGTGAGATTTATTATATATAAGCCAGTATTTCATAAAAATAAAATCATCGAACACAATAATACATTAGACTTAAAACACACCTTTGATTTCTGACCGACAAATTTATAGCTGTTTTAAAGCGAATAGTTGCGTTTATTAATGCTGTTTTTCTTCATCTGAATAAAATATGATTTTGAAAAGCGTCTCTTCAACGTGATTTTGTCTTATTTTTTGTATCGTGAATTGTGAACACTTCCACTTGAAACAATATCAATAATTTCGGAAAGAAGCTTTCTGATATCAGAAAAATACTTTATTGTATGTCCTAATATCAAAACGTCTCATGTCTTATAAAAATATATAAGATATAAAACTCAGATTGCAAAAATCTGAATTCGTTCTATATCGAACACAATCAATCGGTATAATAAATAAAAATTAAGCCAACTACATTTATATGTGTTTACATAATTATATTTATGTAATAAAAAAGTGGACACGAGCTTTAAACGTAGATACGTGTTAGTAAATTAAATATTGTTATCTTTATTTTACCAAAAATGGATTTTTAGATGTTTCGTGATGCTTAAAATTGCTTTATGTGTCGATTAAGAATCGTGGACGAAGTCGGAAATTTGATGGTAAAAATTTATATATTTATTTTTTTGGGCTTAGGTACTACAGTCATTTGTTAAATAATTTTTCCTAAAAGATTTTGATATATACACATTTTTTGGCTTGAATTTTATTGAGGACTCAATTTGTTATTTATATATCACTGACGCTCGATACCATATTTATCTCTGAGCACAATATATAATTTAATTTTAAATTTTTACCATGTATTTCATACAATGTACTACCCTCGATTTTACTCGTCTCGGATTTCGAAAAAATTTTGCAAGACGATAAGATTTACAATCGTAAAATATTATAGGTCTGTGAGATGTGCTTTCCAGTTTTCTTTCTCCATCTATGATTCAAATGATATAAGTCTATTTTCAACGTTAAAAAGAGAACTTTTATAGTTCTTCATCAAAGACCCACAAAACAGTGTACTATTTAGAATGTAGTAAAAAATCGCTTTTACAAAAATGTTTGTTTATAAATCTGGCCCTACAACATTTTTTTTTTTGTATCGAGGCCCAGAAAGTTTTGGTGTTTGCACAATGCTCGAGCTTTTATACCAAGTTTCTTTATTTTTGTGCTTGATGAACGTAAACATATCAAAATAAGCCTTTAGGACTTTAAAAAAGAACTTAGACCGTAGAAATGTATGTTAAAAACGGCTTTTTGTGGAACAAAATAGGATAATGTAATTAAGACGAATTTTTGACATTGTGATAGATCAATTTTTGGCTGAAAAAATAAAAAAACATGGGTTTATAGCTACTTTAAATGCTCTTGGACAATACAAAATCGATTTCCAAAGTTGTAAGGCAAGTTTAAGTAATTCGTGGTTCGTCGGTTCAATTCCCGACGAAGCTGAAAAAAGTTTTATCATATATATGTTTAGTCCAAATTCGATAAATTATTTTGTATTCGTCGAAAAGTATTTAAAGTTCCTAGAATTTCAAAATAAGTTGCGATTCTAAATGCACTATACTTATAAACATGTTTGCTGCTTAATCATCATAAAATATTCAACTTCTTCTCGTCATATATTAAAATTTTAATATATATCTTTGCTATCAATTTAAACGATATCTGTTTTAAGATATCCAACGAAGCAAAGTTTCAAAAATCTTTTTTTTTTCAGCCAAATCATAATTACAATTGTCCTTCTGATCAAATCAAAAACATATCAAAATTTATGAACAAATAAATTTTATATGAACAAAATAAAATTGGTTAATTTTATATTAACCAAAACATGTCTGTCGTGATATAATAAATTAGTTTAAAATAAGAATTTAGTTCGTAAAATAAAAATAAATTTACATATCATGTTTATAACATATCAATATAAACAAATGTAATAGGTATATATTATATATAATATTATTATAGATTTAAAATTATTAGTAAACGGATTAAAATATTTATGTATACTGCGGTGGTAAAAGATTGGTCAGCAAAATATTCGAAGTATATTTCAGAAGGCTTTGGTAAAGACCCCGATTTAAATCCTACAATCTACGACAATTAATCTAAAATAGCTCTAGGTGATATTTGTATCTATGTAATGTTACAATATAAGTTTTCGTGTCAATATTTTCAGCTTTTAGTATTAAAAAAAAGTATTTTTTATGTTCGACGCGCGCGATGTCCGAAATGTTTAGGTGTCTATTTGATATGAAAACAAAATGAATTTTTATTTGTAGACCTAATTGATAAAGCTTATGTAAGAAATAAATATATATACATATCTATTATAATATATTAAATAATATATTAAGTATAGTTCGATATTGATATAAGAATCAGCGAGAAAAATGTGATCCTTAGTGAAAATTTTTGTGTAGACTTTGTTTGGGTTTTTGTTTTTGCACCGGAATGAGAACGAAATCGAAAATTGGGATTTGACTCATGATTTTGATAATTGATATTTTTAACAAATTTTTATGATGCATCATTTTGTAGAGACTTTGCCATTACTTTGTTTTTAATTGTTTCCGCTCTTCATAGAGTGCGCCATTAACTGTAGCACGGAAAATCACCTCTAGGTTTAAATTCCGGATAAGATTTATATAAATACATAATATGGAATAGATAAACCTGATAAATTTAAATATATGGAATGAGAACAAAATACACGCGCACATACTTTAAAACTTTTTTTTTCTAACAAGGTTTTTTTTGCTGTACGTTTCGGCCCTTTATGTGTGTCATCACTCAACGGTCAAACCAGAAACATATAAAATAAATTATGTGTACTACATATAAACATTTTGAAATATTGGTTTTGTCCCAAAAAATAACATCAATTATAACGAGTTTTTTTTCTGTACGTTTCGGCGCTATATCTATGTCATCACTTTGCAAGTAAAACCAACAAAAATATTCAATTAGATCTTGAGGATCATGGTTCTTAAATAAGAAAATATATCCAGAAAATGATAGTCCGTGATATAAAATAGATAATTAGTCTAGACGTTTCGACACTAGATGTGTGTCATCACTCAATAGGCAAACCAGGGAAATATAATATAAATTATCTATACTAACTAAATATAAAAATTTTGGAATATTTTTCAGAGATATGATCAAATAAAAAAAAAAATTTATTCTGTACGTTTTGGCACTCTATGTGTGTCATCATTCAGAGTAATAAATTTGGACACAGTGCGCCATCTGTTGAGTGCGGAAAACACTAAAATATGGTAAAGCACATTTCTTCTGAGTTTACTACTTTAATTCCAACAAAAAAAAATTGAATTCTCCGATAAAATGGAAATGTTATGGCAACGCTATGTTATGGGTCTATCTTCGTATGAATTAGTAATAAAAACTATGGAAAAATTGTGCGATCTGGCGTTTTACACATAAAACCTAACTTCACGTATGTGTTATCAATGAGACATCAGAAAGATGCACTTATGATAAAATTGTTATTAGAGGTTTGTGTGTTTTGAAGGTTAGGTTTTATGTGTGAAATGCCTTTAACATAGCTTTTTGACAGTTTTTATTGCCAATATGAATATAGACCCCTAACATTTCTATTTTATCTGAGAATTGGTCCCATAAATTTGAAAATTATAAAATAGTATAAAAAATAAACGAATGACTCTTCTATTATATTTACAATTTTCGATTACGTTCTCACTACAATTTTTTAGGGCCAAAAAAATAATAGTAAATATACGAACCTAATAATTTCGGCATTTGATTTTCCACAAAAAAATCATCTGGTTGGTTTATTTTCAAATGCCGCAATTAATCACGTTCCTTCAAGCCAATTAGTGAAGAAAATATTCTATAAATTAGTAAAGTAAATATAAAATATGAAATATAAAATGTAGTTCAATGTTAAGCAAAAAATAAAAACTATGCAGTGCATAAGTCTGCATGTTAATAAATATGAATCTAAAACGTTTAGAGCGGGACTTTAAAACGTACTTTCGCCACTTTGAAAAAAAAACTAGAGAAAATTTTGAAGTTATGACGTCATTGAAAATAGAAAAAATGTTAGGAACATTTATAAAAAAATTCAGTGAATTTTCTTGAGTTAACGCCAATGATAATTTAATAATTTACTATTTCCAATTAATAAATTAAATATTTTTTATATACGTTTCGGCACTGTATATGTGTGTCATCATTTAGCATGTTAAACAAGTTCTAAAATAATTTTATACAAAATTTTGAAACATTACAAAATAACCAAAAAATATGATACAAATTTTATAAACATTGTTTACTGAAATAACAAACCTATAAATAAAAATCATTTTAGTAAAATTTATAAACAAAATATAAGTACGTCTCCAGTTTTTCAAATAATTATACCTTTTCCAGTTGGGCCATTATTTTAAAATTACTCAAAACATATATAATGCATTAAATTGTTTTTCAATGACGTCATAATTTTAAAATTTCACTTACAACCCTTCGAGCATTACACAGAACCTTCCCTTAAAGAAATCCTGAAAAATGCTTTTTCTACACACGCGATAATCTATCATGGCTGCGCATACAAAAAAATATTGTTTACGTTTTGTAGATAAAATCCAAAAAAAGAAAAATTTAAAATAAAAATAAATAAATTAGACAATTATTAAAACAGGAAAAAAATTGCGCAGTCTGCCTCTTAGAATAGTGCCTAAATGTTTACTATATATACATACATATATACACGATTACAGAAATTTAATTTATAATAATAATAGTAGTTTTTTTTTGTTAATTTATAAAAAATATATTATTTAGAGATTAAAATTTTTTTGTTGAAGTTTGAAAAAAAATCTTATGAAATAATTATCTAAGCAGGGTCTTGTCTTTAACAATCTTGTACAGAATTTTTACACATTTTATGTTATAAATTTAAAACTCTAGTTGGATTTTATTTAAATAAATTATGGAAAGAAGATTTAACTTCGTTTGGTTCAAATCTGTTTTTGTTTGGTGAATTTTAGATAAAAAAAATATAAATAGATCGTAAAAACTTCAATTTTAATTGTTATCGCTCTCCATAGAGTGCGCCACTCACTTTAGCACGTAAATTTACCTTCGAGGTTTAATTCTAGATAACATTTATATAAATAAATATATAATATAGAAAAGATAAACCGATTAATTATGTTATTATGTGAAATAAACTTAAATTACGTAATTGTTAAAACTAAAAAAAAATAATTTACATAAAAAGAAATGCAACAAATTACCTGCTTTAATTTTTTTGTATTAATTAATTATATTAAAAAATATTAATGAGAAAGAAAAATTATTACGAATATTATTTTAAATTTAATTAAAAATTATAAATGGGTTTCAAAAGTATTCTACAGAATTTATGATTTTTAACCCTTTTCACTCGCAAATTGCAAGATTTATATGAATTTTGACGCCGCAGCGGCGGCATTTCAGTCGAAAGTGTCAACTAATGACTCTGAAAAGATAACTAATTACAAATAGCATTTAAAATTTAATTAAAAATTATATATGGATTTTAAAAGTATTTTACGAAATTTATGATTTTTAACCTTTTCCACTCGCGAATTGCGAAATTTATATGAATTATGCTACTGGACTGGCGGCATCCGAGTCGAAAGGGTTACTTAATGACTCTGAAAGATTTTCCCAATACCTTACAAAAACAGGTTTGAAGACAAAATTAAATACCACTGACTTGATTTTTTGTTTATTCCCATTTTTAACATAAAATTTTATATTTTTGTGGTTTATTTTGTTTCGAAAATTTTACTAAAAACCAGAAAAAATTTATACGATACACATAAAACTAATTAAGGACCAGCTTCGTTAATTAAGAAAGTAGCTTGTATTTATTTTTTACTGCTTAAACTAATTACCATTTAGAAATAAAATAGACAATTAAAAAAAACTATCGCACATACACACTAAAAAAATCTAGATGCTGTGTTTTTATATAGGGAAATAAAATACATACTGAATTTCAAAAAAATTATCTAAAATTTTGCAAATTCAGTATTCATTTTATCGCCAACTTTTTATATACCAAACTTTAATACTAATCTATATGAAAAATCGTGTAAAAATGAACCTATAGCTTATGTGAACCTAAATGTCAATTTCAAACGCTTGATAGAATTAATATTAAGTATATATATACATATATATAAATAGTATAATATATTATATAAATAAAAATATAAATATATATAAATGAAGTTAGATAGATATATATTATAAAAAAAAATCAACACGAGGCACTAACGTGAATAAAATTCATATGTGGGTTGGAGATTGTATGGGGAAAAGATTTTTTTGGTATTAAATTTATTTTTAATATTAATTACTTATACATATATATTTAAGATCTTTATTGCTACTCAAATATTTATTAAATAAATATTTTACATTCACAAAAATTAATAAAAGAATTATTCTAAAATAATGTGGACATTTTTTGAACAAAAATCTAATGACTTATTTTTACTCACAAATATATAATTTTTTTAATGAGTTGTTTTAGAGAAATTTACAGGCTAAATGAATATATGCATATTTAAATAAGTATAATATTATTATTATTATTTTTTAAAAAAATATATATGATTTATTAGATAAATTTTTGCTCCTAAAATGTTCACAGTATTAAACCAAAAAAACTTGAAACTTGTTTCGGTTATTATTGAAATTATTTATCTAATAATATTTTTGTCAGTGTTACGTATTAAACTAGTCTAATTTAATTAAAATAGATTTAAGTATAAGAAACTATTAAATTTTTATTAAATAAACTTTTGGTTGGTTTTAGGGTCAGTTTTAACTGTCAACAAAGGGATGATGCGTTTAATAAACAATTTATTAAAAATTTTATACTAATTATGTCAAATTGTTTGATAATACTCAAACAATATTGTTTTTAATTTGAACGAAATTTTTATCAAAAAAAAAATTATTTGAAAAAGATTTTGGTGTAACATGATGCAACGTTTTTATACAATATTGAAACAATGTTGTATTTTGATTTTCAGATTTCTTTTCATTTTTGATTTGTTTATTTAATGTTTTTATTTATGTTCGTTTCAAGTACATACATTTTTTATGTATTTCTATGAATTTCATAAATATTTGGGGTTCGTAAAAAACGTGCATGGATATTTTAAAAAAAATTAAACTTAGCTGTGTATTTTTTTAAATGCTATATCTCTGTTAAGTTTTTATCCCAAAAATTAAAATACTCATCCGAATTCTATGTCAGTGCCGGGACTCTAACCGAGTGTCTGTGAGATGCACGTCGGGTATTCTACTGACTGAGCTATTTCTGCCACTATTTTGAATTATACTATATAAATACTATATACTATATACTAATATACTATGAAAATTAAATGAGAATTCTATGTCAGTACCACGACTCGAACCGAGTGTCTTTTTCGTGAGAGTCGGGCATGATACTGACTAAGTTATTCTCGCAACTAATTCGAATTAATAGACCATCCTAAAACAATATTTTTGACCAAGAAATCAAATGACAATTTTATGTCAGTGCCAGGACTTAAACCGAGTGTATCTGGCGTGTGAGTCGGGCATGCTACTGACTGAGCTATTTCCGCTACACTAATGTAGACAAGTTGATTTAAATTTATTCTTATGTGATTTTCAATAATAAGTAAAAACGTACTACACACTTTGCCAATTTTTCATTTTTCTAATTGAGATTTTTATAATAATTTGGTAATTTTTTAGAAATACATGAAATATTAAATTCATAAAATAAAAATATAATATTTACGAATAATTAATGAACTCTGTGAAATTTAAACATTTTATCTAATTATGGGGTCGAATAAGCGAAGAATTTTTTTTTCAATTATAACACTGCAATTTTTTAATTTTTTTTTTTGTAATTTATTTTTGTTGTATATTACTTATTGGGTAATATATTTAAATATAAGTTTTAAATATTTTATTAAATCTATTCTTTTAGTTATATGCTAAATTTCGCAAATAAAACATTTGGATCATTTTAGTTCCAATTTTAATAGTTATTGAACTTTTGGTGATTATAATTATTGGTTTATCAATGCTGGTTTAATATTAAGCCAAAATATGTCCAAAATTAAGCCAAAAAATTCAATTATCGAAGTTTTGGTAATATTAAATTTTGTTTTATCAATAGTTGTCCAATATTAAACCAAAATATGCCCAATTTTTAGACAAAAGATATCTTTGCCTCGAAACGTATTTATCTATATGTTGACAGTTTAAAGAACCTAAAAAATACGGTCAATTCTTATATTTTACTTTTGTTCAATTCATATTTAATTCTACAAATATTTTTATAAATAACAATTAATTTAAAAATATTATAATATTTTTATAAAACCTATAGTTTGTCGTGACAAAAAATATTTTTTATGGAACGAATGATTTTTTCTGGTCTTTAGGTTTACTTTAATGAGCGCAAATGGTTCGTAGACAGTCCAGAAAAATACAAAATACGAAAACTATATGTTAACAAAAAATGTTGTATGGACCGTTTAAATGTATATGTTATATTGAGAAATAAATATAAATATATAGAAATTATGTTCGAATTTCTATCGTCTTACCTTAGTTTCTGGTGACTGCTTCAAAAATTGAGTGTTTGAAGTCCATTCTCCAAGCAGAGCATCAGACATATCGGAGGAACAGACTTCTTTTGGTATACAGATGTGGTTTCGATTTCTGACTGTTCCTGGTTTGCAAATGCAACCAGGATTGCAACTTTCGTTGGACGAAGGATCGCCTTCTATACTGGACAAGGAGTTATTTTCTTTACTAGACAAGGACTCATTTTCCTTACTGGACGAAAAGTCGTCTTCGCAATCAGTAGATGCTCCGCTGTCCTGGACGATGTCTTTACAGCTTTGTTCACATTTTGGTTTGCATTCGACGAAAACTTCGTTGAAACTGGGACATGTCATGTCACCTGGTAAATAGGATAATTATAGTAAATTTTGGTATGGAGAATAAAAAATGATAGCTAAAAAGTAGTCAGTTTAGTAAGGAGAATAGTACCTGTTGGCAAGTGTAATAGAAGCTGAGTGAGTAATAGTTATCTCGAAAACTATAAAAAAATTACAAAAAAAATTTAGTAAGGGGAATAGTAACTGTAGACGAGCGAAATTCGAGATACGAGCTTTGGGCAAGTAAGAGTTTTCTCAAAAACTGTTTATGGCAAAATAAAAATATAACACATTTTCGGAGTATTTTATATATCATACTTATTTACAGTTTAGCTCATAGAAATTATTATTGTATTTGTGATTGCTAAAATAAAGTGAAATGAAATCTAGTTGGTATTGGTATTTAGCCCAGAGGCAAGTTACATGAACTTCCCGATATGTGCAAATAATCGACTTAATCAATAATAAACAAATTAATTTATGAGTGATTAGAAGTATTCCGAGAGGATTTATTACACATAATTGAAAACAAACAAATACGTTAACTCGGAGTATTTTCTAAAAGCAAATTTTCACAAATCAATCATTTTTATAATTGAACCAGTTTTCGCAGGACGTTAATGGTTTAGTACGTTCATGAGGACCAAGTAATCTATCGTTATACCAAGTAAACTGTCTAACTTTAATTTGAACAAACATCAAGAAAACTACTCATTTTCTCAAACGTTGATGAATTTTTAAAATTAAACTACTTGTCGTAAGGCCGTAATATTTCAGTAAGTTCTATAAAATCATGATATACATCGCCAAAGAAAGTTTCATAAAAATCGGCTTAATTTTTTTTCAACGGTTAATTACGTGAAAACGGCTCGGTAGATTTTCACCTAAAACTAATCAATATTATTCCCAACTAATATCTTTCGAACAGTTTTTGATTTTTTAAAATCGATTCGGTAGAATGAGCTTAAATGTGGACGAAAAGTTTAACACTCTTTTTCAAATTACAAAGAAACGGCCAGGCACATCGTCTCACAAAACTGACAAACTATAGTGCTCATTGAAATACAACGAATGGCTTTTAAATTTCTGTAATCGGTTCAGGCGTTTTTGAGCAAACGACGATGAAAAGCCTAATTTTGACAATTGCCAAATAAACGATACCAATTTTTGCAAACTTTGAGGAATTTTTAAAGCTTTAATACTTTTTCCAAATTTGGGCTCATTCGATTCAGAATGGCTTAAAACGTCGAGAAAACATAAAATTAGCGAATCGGATTTTTTGATGAAAACATAAACTTCTCCTTCGGGAAGTTAAAAAATTTATTAGTTATAATAATGACTG
This sequence comes from Ctenocephalides felis, assembly GCF_003426905.1. Taxonomy (NCBI): domain Eukaryota; kingdom Metazoa; phylum Arthropoda; class Insecta; order Siphonaptera; family Pulicidae; genus Ctenocephalides; species Ctenocephalides felis. The sequence continues at coordinate 67,792,392 of NW_020539725.1, forward strand.
CCCTAGTTTTAGAAATATTTTGATGTATTTATATAAGAAAAATTGCTTTGAGATACGAGCGATTTGATATACGATCATAGTTCGAAAACCGTATATATATAGACTCTTCTGTTTTCGATTACTGTTTTCAACAATTACCAAAAACATAACAATTTAATAAGATTCATGCAAAGTTTAAGAGATTTATTGAAATTATTTGGACATAAATTTTGAAAGTAGAACATATTTTTTTGTGAAAAGTGCGGTAAGAATTATGTACGATTTTAAGGCACGAACAAGGGTAAATATTATGCAATGATTTTGATTTTAGTGAAAATTTATGGAACAATTGTGAATATTTTACCGTAGTTTCCAAACCTATCTTACAACAAATATTTTAGTTACTGGTATCGAAACGATTTAGAATAACTTGAAATGCCTAGAAAATACAAAAAGTTTTTTTGACAAAAACTAAACTTTTTTGTAAAAACTTGATTGAAGCGTCAGTTTCTTATATCATAGTCATATTTTTTATTATTTTTGACAAAACTTCCATTCTATACTTACTCATTTCATTCCCTTGCCCTTCCACATAAACAATTACCAAACAAATCGCAAAAACAAATTTAACACTCACAAACTCCATTTTCCCTCAAACAAATTATTTCCAACTGACCATATTGCGTTTTAATCGCTTCTTATATACGGCCGATTTTTTTTTTCTTATATTTTTGACGCACAGAAATAATAAAAAAACATTTTATTATAAATATTTTGGGTGTTTAAATTTAATTGAATTCAATTATTTACTTTTTTTTATCTGGCACACCCATGTTATAATTTCTTAAGCGATCTCTTATCGGTGTTGTAATGTAATAGTTTTATAAATATTAAATCTATATACTAATTGAGAAGAAGAAATTTGAAAAAGTTGATTATGAAATAGGTGTAAGTTGCGTTTTGGCCTAAGGCAAGTTGCAAGTAGTAATAATCGGCTTTAGCAATAAGGATTATGATTCAAATATTTAGATAAAATTAAATTTTTTATTTCAATTTTTTTTTTATTTTTCTCTAAAGTTGAATGAATGTGACTTATATGTTTTAAAACATGTTTTATTCTGATGATTTTTATAGTTTGACTTTTGGTAGAACTAGATTGTTTAAGGATGTTTGTTTTTATTATGAACTTTCGTTAAGTCAACTCTGACTGAAAACGTCTAAAAAATTGTTTAACCAAATATACCAAGAAGCCAAAAAACTAATGCCTTTAAATTCAAATTTGTTCAAATCATAGTAGATTTGAGGGTATTAATTTAAATAAAGAGAAAACCAAAAGTTATTTCATGATGATTTTGAAAATCTCTATAAATCGAATGTCAGTTTCTTCTATTTATTTCTCTTTACTTTACATTTTAATTTCTTTTTACTTAGTAATATTTTTGAAGTAAAATTTCTCAGGTTGCAATTTTTTAAACTATCTAGGTAATAAGTTTCAAAGCCACTTTTCATAGGCCTATAACATTGTCGAATGTTCGTTCAAATAACGAAATTTATTATTATGCAACGTTGCAATAAAATCCCAAAAAAGTTGCATCATATGACAAAAACATCAACTTTTTATTCGCCGTGTTTAAAAAAACTCAATTTTTTGTATTATACCTTCAAATATAAAAATTTCGTCAATGTTTTTGCAAAAAAAACTTGCTTGATTTTTAAATATTTAAAAAATTATTTGAGGCAAATTACTTTTTGATAAAAATTAGCAAGATAGATAAATACCAATTTTCTGGTAATCATTGTGAAAAAATTTCTCAATTTTTCTGTATAGAACTCAATTGTGAATGATTATATGCAAAAATCATAAAAGCATTTTATGCAAATATTTATAACAATTCATGTCACATTTATAATTGAACGAAAAATGATTTTTGTAAAATTTATGTCCACCAAATTTTGGTATATTTAGGTCAAGCCATTCATTTGCTCATTTAATAGATCAAGTTATCATCTTAACTGGTGAGACTTAAGACTGAAAATTAAAAAAATATATATATATATATTTTAAAAGTAATACAACAATCTATATAAATGACATTTTTATTTTATTATATATACATCATATCTTAAAATATTTGAATTAATTAAAAACAATCAAAAACACTTGAAGTAATGTTTATATTTATTTTATAAACACTTATCAAACAATTATCATTACTAATATTTATTACATCACAAACTTTTCTTAGACATTATAATTTTGATCTTGTATACAAAATTGTGAAAGTAAAATTCAATTTATTTAAAAACTCAATGTGTTATGTAATTAATTTTTAAATTTTGACTTTTTTTTAATATCAATAATTTTCAACTTCTGTACCAAAAAACATTTCCGGAAGAAGTTATATGGCCATCACTGTTATCTTCTTCTTGTTGATACTGCCAAATTTTGCTATCGTTCACGTTTTTGTTCCAAAAGTCTGAAGACTCCTAAAAATTATAAAATGAATAACAAACAATCATTTTTTCAATGTGAATCTGCTCAACTTTAAAAGTTCCTAAATAAAGACTGAAAACCAGTAAGAGGCATTTTGCACCCACTAAATTTTGAAGGAAAAAAAGACGAGAAAATTAAAAAAGGTAAAAAAGACAAGAATAATAAACATTGACATTTTTCACAAAAAATACTTTGAGTATTTTAAATATATAACTTTACAATCATTTGTCATAATCAGTGAAAAATTAGCACACCGGACTTCGAAAGAAAGAAATTTTAAAAGATAGTTTTCATACAAAATTTTTAAGGATCTATCTGTAACTATTAATTTTTAGTTTTATTTCTACTCATATTTTTTCATATTTTCTTTATTATATACATTTATTTTTAATTTACTTCTTGAGAGTCCGTTGATGTAGTGATTCCCAAAATTGGCAAAATCAAGTCAGGTCTTTTCCTGACTAATTCTTGAATTTCTTCAGGAATTTTGCGCGTTTTGCATTTGGTTTCATCGTTGTCGTCACAATCCAAGGCTACTATCTAAAAATATAAATAGTATAAGATATATATTAAGGTGGTCCTTAATATGGACATTTTCGTATTTCCTTGCTCCCAAGGGCTCAAATGCTTTCAAATTGATACAAAAATCTCTAAAAGTTTTATCTCAAAAAGATAGTCCTCAATTCAAACGAAGTTTCTTATGTAATTAACATAGATAAAATTCCATTTTTTTTTTTAGAATTTTACAACTGAGCGACAAGTGAATCAAAAGAATAACATTGTGTTTGCTTAGTTTGATCAAAAAAAAAAAAAAAAATACAACAATAATTTGATATTTCATAAAATAAGTATTTACTTAGGAAGAAAAACCAAGGAACTTTGGTTAGAGTGCGGACTATGTTAGAGTTAATATTAAGAGCTAAAACTTTAAGATAATAAAATTTGTTATCAATTTGGAATCATTTGAAACCCTGTGAGCAAGGAAATTCGAAAATTTCCATATTAAGGACCACTCTAATATGTATAGTACGTACCTCTTCTTCGTATTCCTCGTGTTTACCAATTGACTCTGGCTGTTGCGAATCCTGCAAAAACAATAATTATATATTATTGACGAGCAAATTATATGTTCAACTAAATTATAAAAAAGGGATTCTACTAGCAAGCAAATGAGATTTTAAAGTACGGGATATAAAGAGACTACTGATAAGCAAATTAAATTTTAAACAAAAAGATGAAACAGGGATTCTGCTGACGAGTACTCTTAAAATGTGAATAAAAAATAAAAAAAAGGATTCTACTGACGAGCAAATTAAATTTACAACTAAGAGATATAAAAGGGTCCCTACTGATGAACAAATTAAATTGTAAACTGAAAGATAAAGAAGGGACTTTGCTGACGAGCAAATTTAATTTTAAGATAAAAGATATAAAAAGGACTTTACTGACGAGCAAAATAAATTTTAAACTAAAAGATATAGAAGAGAGTTTACTGAAACTAGAACATTTTGAGTAAAAGTACCAGTTGAGACTTTTTTTATGAAATATGAAAAACTTGTCGTTATTTGGCAGAAACCAAAAACATGCCAAAATTGTGGTATAAAATCAAATAATAATCAACTTATGTTACTTTGTAACAATATGAGCAATTATGAAGAACTGGTCTATAATTACTGGTTTATTATTTAGAATAAAAATTTTACAATCAGATGTGTATGATAAAATATAATCTGATCAAGTATCAAGCGACAAGTTTTTTGTGTTCCCAAAAAAAAAAAAGAATTTTATTTACCATTCTGGTTGCTCCACCAACCTTACCTGAACATCCCTTCCAATCTGCCCAACAAACTCTTCACCATTATCAAGAGATCTTTGCCCAAGAGCCACATTGAAGAACTTCCTATCACAAGTAACAAAAGGCACACAGATCCCTGAACTATCTCTGGCAGTGCCCTTCTTGCAGATACAACCCTCCTGGCACAAATTTTCTTTAGAATCCTCCTCAGTTTCCTTTTCATCACTGGATTCATCATCATGATCATCATCATCATTTTCTTCTTCCTCGTCAGACCATTTATCGAATTCTTGGCTCGAATAATGGTGGTCAGTGTCGTCATCTTCCTGGCTTTGATCCTCGTAGGATTCTTCTTCTTCGGAACTGACGCTGGTTGGAGAGTGGTTGAATCTGCATTTGGTGATTTTTTGAAGGTCGTAGATGTCGTTGCAGGTCGTGTCGCAGGGACCGTAACATTCGGTGTAGACTTCGTTGTAGCCGGGACACTTTAAGTCATCTGGGAAAAGATATTTAATTTTTTTTTATTGTTGAAGGTCGTATATTATTATACGATGGTCTATAAATTGCCATTAAAGAGGCGTCAGAAAATTACCAGGGTACATTTATTAATTACTACCTTTAAGTACCAGTGAGTGTCCGTTGATTAGTAAAAGGTATCCATTAGTGACTAGAGAACGTTTAAATATTATCAAAGTTTATCCATTTAACACTTACAACCATCCATTAATTTTTGAATTACGTCCATTAATTTTTAAGAAGCGTCCATCAGTTACTATAAGGGGTGTTTGCTAATTATTATGAGGTTGTTATTTATTACTTAGGATCATTTAATATTTAATAAGGTGTAATTTATTACTAAAAAGCATTCAATGAGTACTAAGAAACATCAATTAAAATATTTAACTACTGAAAAGCGTCTGGTAATTACTTGCGAATATCCATTAAATAAAATTAGGTGTTTATTAGCTTATAAAGAGCATTCATTAACTATGAAGAAAGTTCTATTAATTTCTAAGTTGCAACGATTAACTTTAAAGAAACTTCGATCAATTTTTAAGGAGTGTGCATTAATTTCTCAGCGTCAATAGATTTTTTAAAAATCTTCAATAATTTCTAAAAAGTCTCCATTAGTTTTTAAAGGACGTCCATTGATTTTTAAAAAACCTCCATTAATTTAAAAAAAAACCTTCATTAATTTCTGAGGAGCGTTCATTAATTTTCTAAGAATCCCATTAATATCTAAAAAATCTTCAATAATTTTTAAGGAGCGTTAATTATTTTCTATCGAAAGATCATTAGTTTTTCTAAGTTTTAATATTTTCTAAGGAGTATCCATAAATTTCTAAGAAACTTCTACTAAGTTTGAAATAATTCAAATAATTTCTAAGAAACCTTTGTTAATTTTCAAGAAGTCTCCATTAATTTTTAAGAAGCGTCCACTAATTTTTACGAAACCTCCATTAATTTCTAAGAAGTGTCAATTGATTTTTAAAAATCATACATTAATTGCTAAGGAAAGTCAATTGATTTCTAAAAAAAATCCATTGTTGGTAAGAAGCGTCCATTGATTTATAAGAATGGAGGTTCTTGATTTCCAATTAATCTCTAATAATTTCTAAGGAAACCCATTAATTTCTAAAAAAAATTTGCATTAATTTTTAGAAAACGACCATCAATTTTAAATTAATGTACTAAATAAATAATAAATTAATTTTTAAGGAGAAATAATTAATATCTATTAAACCTCCATTAATTTCTAAGAGCGCCTTAATTAATTTCTCAAAACCCTCTATCAATTTTAATCCATTAATTTTTGATAAACCTCCATTAATTTCTAATAAATCTCTATTAATTTCTATGAGCATATATTAGTTTCTATAAGGAACCTGCATCACTTATTAAAATATAAACTGTTAAGAAATCTCCATTAATTTCTAAGGTGTGACTATTCATTAGTAATAAACCTCCATTAATTTTTAATAAACATCCATTAATATCTAAGAAACCTCCATTAATTTTTGAACAGCGTGTATAAATTTCTGAGGAACCTCCATTAAATTCTAAAAGTGCGCATTAATTTCTAAGAAACCTTCATGGATTTTTAAAAAACGTGTATAAATTTCTAAGAAACCTCCATTGATTTTCAAGTATTTTCATTAATTTTTAATAAACTTTCATTTATTTTGTATTAAACCTCCATTCATTGCTAAGGAGCATCGATTGATTTTCCAAAAACTTTCATTAATTTCTAAGAAACATCCATTTATTTCTAAAACAAAATTATAATTTTTCAGAAACCAAAAATTTTTCAAGTAGCGTCTATTCATTTCTAAGTTACATGCATGAATTTTTAAGAAACCTCCACCAATTTAAAAAAAATATTTATTCATTTCTAGCATCCTCTATTGAATACAGAAGGCACTAAAACATGGTAAAGCACATTCGTTTTGTGTTTTTACCCTAAGATTCTAATTAATTAAAATTTAATATATACATAGATATAGAAGTTCATGCAACTTACTTGCCTGAGTGTAAAATGCCACTTACACCTACTTTTCTATTCCATTATTACTTACCTATAGCATATTTAAAATGCTTTTTGCTGGCCGCACCCGTTTGTATTCCAAATAAACAAATGAGCAAAGCTAGCTTTGCCATTTGTGTTTGTGACATAAACATTGTTAAAAAATAATTATAAATAAATTAGTTAATTAACTATTTAATTTCGAAAATTAATTACTTAAATCGATCACTAACTAAACTATACTGATCTGTTGAAAAGTATGCGTCACTTTTTATACGGTTTTCATTTTGACGCAAATTGTAAAGGCGAGACATGGGTATTGAAAAGTGTAGAGGAAAATGGGGTAAATGGTAATAGTATACACCTAACACTAACTTGACAAATTATATAAAATTGATTTTATTATTTATTAGTTTTTGTAGCAATTATTTTAAAAACCATGTGCAATTCGTGTTTTTCAAGGAAATGTTTGTTAAGATTAGGTGTACCTTAGGGGTGCACCCTTGGGTCACCATTTTTTTATGAAATATCTAAAAAGTAATTGATTGATACATAAACTTGTAACATAATTATTATTTCTGGTTGATATCAAGATTTCAAAAAATCGACATCATTGATGCTTACTAATTTATTTTTACCTTGATTCATTTTTACCACTATGGGTAAGTTCATTACAAATCGTGTCTGAGCAGCCTTTAATTACATCACATCTAATTTTTAAAAAATTGATTATTTTTACAAATGTCAATTACACCAATCTTCTATCCCCCGGTTTCCTCTACGGTCAATAATTTTTCAAAATATTTTTACAATTAATTCTAGTGCGTACTCCAAGTTCTGTAAATATTTTGGCAAACCGCGCCTGTATTTTCTTTTCTATTAATTTCTTTAATTGTTTTTTCATTTCTGATAAAAACGAGATTGTTGCCGAATGATTTAATAACACGGTTTTGTTTAAACAATTTTTAAGCAATATTAATTATTCGGTGACGATTGTTTGTAGAAAGTTATATAATATTAATAAAAGACGTCTTATCGTACGTAGGAGCATTGATAATTTGATTAGGATTGGTTTTGGGAATAAAAAACAAAATGTATCGACTATATAGACAAGTATCGAAACAATAGTTAATTACATGCCGATACTTTTGCTTTGGTACTCAAATAATATTAAATTCTATAGATTTTTCTTGACGATACTTTGCTGCTTAGTATTTACCGTGCAGAATAAATTATTGAACTAAATTATTGATCCAAAAGCACCATAATAATAAAAAGCATCAACAAACGAAATGATACCAGAAAATATTGGAAAAATGTATCAAATCAAAATTTAATATAAATTACATTACTATCGATACTTGTACCATTAATATCATCGTTAAGATCATAAAAATAGTATAAATTCCAATTGTAGACAATATTATCAATACTATTGTAGTTGGAATGGAAACCTTGGAAAGTACGTTTTAACTAAAATTTACTTTTTTTAAAAAATTTTAGCATTTAATTTTTTTTTAAATTTACAACTTTTTTTAAAAAATTTTAGCATTTAATTTTGCCCTTACCAATTTTGTCAGTATCCAATATAATTATACCAACCACTTTACAATATTTAATTTTTACTCAATTAAAAGGGGGAAGACAATAATTATAAATAGAAATACGATACAATAATTTAATTTTTTTTAATTACAATATCTGTAACAACTGCTATATAATGCTACATAAATATAAATAAAATATAGTATAAAATTAGGATAGTATTTTCATTAAAATGATATCCGTATTATGATTATTTAATATAAAATAAAAGCAAATCATGATAAAAATAAAATTAATAAATAAAATAAAAATATGAATAATAAATTCATTATATTGAAATATATATATAAAATATAACAAGTAAAAAATAGTTATATTTTATTTATTTTTATAACTCAAGCACTTTTCCTAGGCTTATAATATTTTAGGATGTTAATTTTGACCTTAAATCTTGTCACTGAAAAAATAAGCTATAAGCTCAATTTTCAATTGTCTCTGAAAATTATAGACTTTTGCCTATCAGAAATATAACATTTGGATTAAAAACAGTAATTATTTGTTAATTAATTTTATTACCATATAATTTTGTTTTACATAGTACTATAACGCAAATGCATTTCTAGGAGTAGTAGAAAAAGTCTTACAAAATACATTAATATGACCAAGACTTATTTTATTCTCTTATCTTATGCTAAGAATAGTAAAACTCTATACAATTTTAGAAATAGTAATTCAAAATCATTGAACTTTGACATATTTTTAGTGTATTGTACTAATTATTTATTATTTGTTTAAATTTTACTTTTTGGGCGTCTTTGAAGAACTAACTGCAATGAACGTTGATTATAATCATGATCTCCTTCTTTTTTAATATCAAGGGATTGAAATTCCTGGAGTTTCATTCTAGGCTGAAAAATGAAAAAAATTAATATATATATATATATATATATATATATATATATATATTGTGGTTTCAATAATCAGATACCCTTTGATAGCCCTGGTTGCCATGATTTGTTCCTGAATTGACCAATTCTTTGAATCGAATGGGCTAAAAAACATACAAGAAATTAATAAACAATAAATTTATTAATAATAATAATAAATATATAAAAGTTGGAGTTTCAGCATTTAAAATTACTTTTATCGTGATGTAAATGTATTCTATGCGAAAACTGAGCACTCAAACCAATGCGAAAGGGTTGATTTTTTTGCTAGATTTAAATACTTCAATACTATTTATTGATATAACTTTTTAATTCAAATAATATTTTTTATTCTAAGTCTTTGTAGAAAAAAAAGCTCTACTATTCCTGAATCAACTGTCTATTCCTGAATAAACTGTCAAAATTTTTCCAAGAAAAATGTTAAATTTAAATCCATCATTTGTGTCTTAAGTATATAGTTAATTCATCAATTATCTAAAAATTTATATTTAATTTTTACCCATTTCACAGCCACCAGTGACGTCTTTTTATCAGAACTATCTTCATCTTGAAATACAGACGGCTAAAAAAAATAACAATATAAAGTTTAGTTTAATTGTTTTTTTTACTAGAATGCCAAAATTACTTTTATACTAATTTACTAAATTAAAACTTATAGAACCAAAAAAGTTTTTCTGCCAGATTGTTTTACAACATTTTTAAGTAAACAATAATTTATATTTCAGTATATATTAAAAGATTGTAAAAGTGATTTATTCTGGTTGATTTATGGGATTTGTGAATAATGGAACTTACGTGTTTATAATCAGTCTTGTATTTCAATTGATTTGATATATCGGTATTAGTATCTTCTCCAGACCACGAATAATCCTAAAATATATCAGAACACAGATATATATATATATATATATATATATATATAAATATATAATATTTGCAAAGATATATTTTTCAAAAAATTGTTCTAACTGCGACAAAAAAATTACATCTTTCAAATTGTATCAAAGTTCTAAAAAAATTCGAAATACTTCAACATTTTTAAAACATACAAAATATTGATATATCTATACGTTTTCAAAAACGTAAAAAAGTTTCAAATTTTCACAATATTCTTAAAATAATTCAATGGTCTCGCCGAGTTAGATTAAAACAAATTGAAGGTGCTCAGCTGATTAAAATAAAAATCCAAAACGATTCATTATTCTCAAAAAAATTATACAAATTGTTTCAATGTCCTCACGAAATTTATAATATTTCAATGTTTTCAATAAATTCATAAAAACGTCATAGGATATTTACAAATGATATCAAAAAATTTAAAACTTATCAATCAACAACAATCAATCAACATTTTAAAAATTCTTAATAAATACAAAATATTGCAATGTTCCTCAAATATAATATTTTCAAAAAATTCAATTAAAACAAAAGATTTAAAATTTCAATTTTGTATTGTGAAATCAAATGCAATATTCAAAAAAATGCTTCTTTAAAAAAAATTCTTTTTTTAAAAAAAAAATGGAATGTATTTAGTAGTCAAAAATTTTGCAGTGTTCTTGGAAACAGACATTTTCCAAAAATCTCATATTTTCAAATTTCATATACAATCCATATAATTCAACTTTCAGAAAATATAAAATTAATCAAAATTTTAGGAAATACGATTTTTTAAAATAAATTTTACAGTGAGCAATTCTTTCAAATAGTATCAACTTATTTGCTAAAAATTAGAAGTAATCAGTAAATAATAATTTTATCACATTTATCAAATACATATCTTTACATTTTATGTAAATTCTAAATAATTCAACTTTCAGGAAACACAAAATTAATCAAAATTCCTGATTTTTCAAAAAAAATTGTTTTTTTTTAAATATCAATGCTTTCCCGAATACCAATAATGTAGGAAGTTTTTAAAAAAAATAAAGGCTATGAAAATTTTCAACTTATCCTGACTTAGTTAAAAAATCTGACAATTAAACGCCATATTTTTAACAAATTTGATTTTTTCTAACTGGTTTGAAATATTCATCTCAAATACCTTAAATTGTTTATTCTTTTTACAATCCCTCGGATCCTTCGAGCTACATTTCGCAAACATCTGCAAAACATTGAACAAGCTACACAACCCTTTCAACTCACCCTAGATCTACTAGTCAACTTACCAATTGGCCTTCCACCAAACCCTCATTAACATGACCAGATGCTGCAAATTCTTCGTCCATATCAGATGCTGCAAAGTCTTCATCGATTTCGAACAACTCCTTCATACAGGAATTCACCCGAACGCAGGTACCGTCTTGGCGTCGGCCGGTGCCTCTTTTGCAGATGCAACCTTCAGTGCATCTTTCGGGGATGCACTTTGTTCTCTGTTTTGAATCTATGAGATCTAAACAGAAGGTGTCGCATTCTGCATTGCATCTGGTGTACATCTCGTTAAAACCGGGACATTTGTCCGATTTTTTATCTGGGGATAAAGGATATTTGGTATATATATTTATATGTATATATACTAGCTGACCCGGCAAACGTTGTTTTGCTAAGTAAGGTATATTCTAAACAATTTCTAGAGAATCAAAAAAAATATTATTTTAAGTGTAGTATAAGGATGTGTTGTTTGAATGCTATATGCAATGAGGTATTATAAAAACAATTAAGTCCATTAGTGTGTCTATATTTTGTCAATACAACCAAACTGGAAGTTTTATACACTTTCTATAGAAAACATGGTATAATCCAATCCAAGTCTTTTTTGGTCTTTCGACTTATTGATTACGTTTCAAGTTTTTCAGATTCTTTTTGGATTCTGGATTTTGTGTATAATTGTAAATAATACTACTGAGCTTCTACAAAATTTTCAAATTTCTGCAAGGAGAGATAGAAAATGAATTAAGTATTTTTTCTTTGGCCTGCTTTTTGAAAAGTTTCAAGTAACATTCCATGAATTAAAGTAAATTTAATAAAAAGTATATATGTAGAGCAGGTCGAGGCACAAACGTTCAATTTGACTTTGAGAAAATATTAATTATATTATAATAATCAAACCCATTATATCACAACAAATAAAACATTTCAAACGAACAATTATCTGACTATGTTCAGTAAAACTGCTAGACCTTTTTACCCTATAGACGGGGTAACTTGGAACGGCCAGGTGCCAAACAGGTTTAATGTCTCATTTTAATTTTAAAGGTATTTTACAAAATAATTACATTTTTAACTAATGCTAAAAAATTACCTACGGAAGAAAATATTTTTATTATGAATTTTCAAAGATTACCGTTCATCTCCCGATAGCAAAGTCATGAGAATCAAGGTTATAGCTGGTTATACATCTTTTTCCCTCTACTTGCAAATATCTGTATTAAACAATGCTCAACTTTACTGGTTTTTGACACATAGGTGGTGGACCTTTATAATCCCGGACCTTCATATATTACTATCTATTCTTCGATAAATCCTGGGAAATTATAACTGAGCTTATGTTATTCGACAAAATGTCCCTTTGATCAATACCAAACTTAGGTTCTGAATGGAAATAACATAAATAAAAAATAATATAACATAGAAATTGTTTTATAAATACCAATGAGTGTATAATTATATAAATGACAAAAAATAAATAATTATAAAAATTGACAAAAAGATGATTTGCAGAAAAAGAGTGCTACAACGCCAAAAAATTTATTTTCATTTTAACATTTCAAAAAAGTTGATATTTTGAGTTTCTAGTAACACTTGCGGCCCGATTACTAACGCTGTATGTGAATAAAACTATAAGCAAAACTACTTACTACAATTTAATCATAATCAAATAATATTCACGTAAAACATCATATTAAAAGTAATTAAACATCATCTGTAAAAAACGTTTGACATTTGACATATTAGCCACCGTCCATTGTTTTATTTAAATTACGCTTCTACAAAAATTTTCAAATTAAAAATGTAAAGTTTCTACGCGATTTTGAAATAATATCTCACCCTTCCGACAACCTACTGATTAGCAAGAATTTTTCAAGACTAAGACTGGCCAAATCGGTTTAGCCGTTTTCGAGTTTTAGCGGATCATTTTATCGAGAGCTCCATTTTTATATATAAGATATATGATTTTTTACCTCTTTTCCTCTTATATCCAACGCCCAAAATTTCAACATCCAGCAAAGAAATAATTACCAGCAAGGTAACTATTCTCATAGTCGATACCATCAGCATCTAACGATATATTGTTGAAACAATTTCATAAACTACACTACACTAATTAATTTGTTGATCTGATTAGGAATTTATATACTGCTTGACTTTCTCACTTTTTAAACGTTTAGAGAAATACTGGGTAAAATGGTAGACTTTAAGAAAAAAAAAATCTATTCTGTACAGATAACTGAAGTATTTTCTTCATGACACATATGTAGTTTCTGAACGTGTGGAATAAATCATTTCATTTAATTGATAATGGTTTTGAAAAAATAAAATATTCCAAAATGTTTACTTTTATTATTAGGTGTACATGATTTGTATTATATTTTCCTGGTTGTATGACGACACGTATCTACATATAAATAAACTTAATCTTAATATTCCAAAATAGATATATTTTAATACGTATTATTTTTCATTATCGGCGATAATTTCTAACTTCAACTCGTATCAATTCAACCTTCCAAATTTTGTTGATTTTTATTCTGAACGCCTAATTCATATTTTTTTCTGGTTTTCACCTGCTGGATAAAAGCATGCATATAGTGCCGAAACGTACAGATAAATCTCTATAATAATCTTGTTATAATAGATCATATTTTTAAAAACAAAATAAATTTTCCAAAATGTTTATATTTAGTATCCTTAATTTATTATATTATTTCCTGGTTGAGTGATGACACGTATTTAGTGTTGAAACGTTCAGACCAAATATCTTAATTTTTTTTTTCTTTAGACAATAACTTTCTATTGATCGAAAAATTTACAAAAAAATGAAACTAGTGGATATGAACTTTTCCTACCTTAATTTAATTTTAGAGAGGAAAAAATAGGTTCTTCTTAAACATTTTTGTAAGTTTTTAAAAATGCTTATATTTTTTGACAATTTATAAATTTTTTAAAAATTGATTTTTTTAACTTCCCGTAGGGTAAGTTATTGTAATGGGCCGAAAATCGGAATTGAAAATTTTTACATTTCTCGACGTTTTGAAGGTTTCTGAACGTTTTGGCATACCTCAGAAAAAATGGATGTGTGTGTGTGTGTGTGTGTGTGTGTGTGTGTATGTATGTGTGGATACAAATTTCCAGTCACGTTTTAGGGCGCACGGATCAACCGATTTGAATGGTTCAAAAAACATTCGATTCCTATTGATTGGGAAAAGAGCTGATTAGTTTTTGGCAAAGGCAGGTTCAGCCGTTTCGGAGATACGGAGCAAAGAGTGCAGAAAATAGAAATCGAATTTTTGAGCGAACGGAGTATCCGATTTGAATGATCTAAAAAACATTGAATTAGTAATGATTGGGAGAAGTGTTTATCAGTTTTTGGCAAAGGCAGGCCCAGCCATTTCGAAGATACGGAGCTAATTATGTAAAAAATGGCAGTTTTTGAGAGAACTAAGCGTCCGATTTAAATGATTCAAAGAACTTTCTGCTTGTCTTAACAAAATAATTGATTTTGGAATTTTTTTTTTTTTTTTTTTTTTTTTTTTTTTTTTTTTTTTTTTTTTTTTTTTTTAGTATTTTGTATATCGAAAATATTTCAGATTTTATTTTTAATTCTGACTATAGTTCTAATATACTTTAGAAATAATTTCAACTCTGCAATTCGGTTTATATAATTCTTATAAATATTAGACAATGTTACAATATTTATAATAATATATTTGAAAACATTCAATATTCCTCGAACATTTCGTTACGGTGCGGGAAGTTCCAGCAATTTGCCTCAAGGCACGATGCCATAATTGCCTCAAGACAGAATTCCACTTACAGCTAGTTAAAAAAAAAATTGGAAAATGTGTTGCAAAGATCCATACTGTCGAAAAGTAAAATATTGATTTACTTTAAGACTTATTAACCATGTGTATCTAGTTTTTAATATTAGTCAAATCCTGATCTCCTTTATATGTATATATGTATATATATATATATATATATATATATATAAATGTTTATATTTTCGGATGTATTAGATTTACGTCTGAGTTGAATTGTAATTTTTGGCGACCACTCCTATTGCGCGATTAATTGTGGGCAATTTATTTTGCAAATTATAATTAATTAATTATACAGTCTTCGACAAATTTCAGAAAAATCGATAGAAATGCTTAATAAGGTGCCTTAAATAAATTGCTAGACGATTGTAACATTATTTAGAGAAACAATTAATCTTTATCTTTGGAATTGGATACAAGCTTGTAATCATTCATACTTTTTTATCTATGGTTGTAATTTATTTTCATCTAGACCAAATAATTTAAAGAAAAAAACTGTTTGGATATTGTTGTTACTTATATAATTATATACACTTGCTTTTACCTGGAAAGGATATTTAAATGTTATAATTAACAAAAATACAGAAATCAAATTTTTTGCGTTGTCTGATGAAAATTTAGGATTGCCTGATGGCAAAGTATGTTAACAATTCTTTAAAAAATATTTGTTCGAATATATCAAAAATATTCGAAAATTAATTTTAATTTCTGCTAAAATCCTTAAGCACACTTATATACTTGAAATGAATAATTTCAACTTTGCAATTAAGTTTATATAATTCTTAGAAATTTGAGATAAAATGAGATAATAGAAATATGAGATCCTTCATTCTAACTCCATTTAATCAAGTTTTGTTTATTTACTTTTCATGTAAATATATGTACAAACTATTGTATTTTTCCAAAAAAAAATTAATAATAAAAGTTACAATATTCATAATTATCTGTTTGACAGTATTTGTTATTCCTCAAATATTCAATTACGGTACGGGAAGTTCTAGCAATTCGTCTTAAGGCACCGCTAGTTTTATTTCGACTTCGATAACTCCGCAAGGCAAATGTTAAATCGAACGCAGGTCTTGTCCAGACGACGGGCGAAGCCCTTTTTGCAGATGCATCCTGGTTTGCATCTCTGCGGTTTGCATTCGGGGACACCAAAGACTATTTCTTGGCAGTTGAAGTCGCAATCGGCATTGCAGTCGGTGAATTCTTCGTTTTGTCCCAAACATCTATCTGGGGAATAGATAATTCATATAGAAAACCACCAGCCAAGAAAAATTTGCAAAACTCATTTTTTTAAATATTTATGGTTATCTTCTATGTACAGAATAGTATAATCTACATCCTGAATCTTATTTATCTTTTATTATTACCATCATGGTCACCAAATGTTCCTTCTTTCTGGGACTTTTCCGCCATGCAGAGGTTCAAGGGAACGCAGGTTCCATCATGTCGACGTGCAGTACCCTTTCTGCAAGTGCAACCGGGGGTGCAGGTTTGCGGAATGCACTCGGAAGCCTCTTGGCCAAATATTTGGTGGCATTTGGTGTCACATTCGGCATTGCATTCGGTGAACACTTCGTTAATTCCGGTGCATTTTCCAGTGGATACGCCTTTGGCAATTGATAAGATTAGATTAGATATGTATATTTGGTAAATTTTAATAATAGAAATATATAAATACATATATATATATATATTTATATATATATATATATATATATATATATATATATATATATATGTTGAAAATGTTTAAATTTGATGTTGAAATGTATGATTGATTTCTTGGAGGGCGTAACGTCAAGTAAAAAAAAGAGAGTGAAGTAAAGATTTTTTTCAAAACATCTTTATTATTCCATACGTTTCGACGTAAAATTCTACGTCATCTTCAGTGGTTCTACAATTTAAAAAACAAAAAGAAACGTTACAATTTGAATATGCATAAGCAATAGTAAAAAGAAAGGTTTTAACTAAAGAGAATTGCAAAAAACATTACTTACTTGAATTATTTATATTATCACTAATACATATTAATTTAACTTGTAAAAATTAATAATTATAGACAAGCACTAACTGTCAGTAATTTATTTTTTTAATAAAAAGAATAAAAGATAATAAGTGATTAATAATCACATATATATATGTGTATATATATATATATGTATATACTAGCTGACCCGGCAGACTTTGTTTTACAATATAAGGTATTTGTAATCAATTTCTAGAGAATCCAAGAAAACTACTACTTTATTGTGTATAAAAATGAAAGTGTATAAAGATGTAGTAAATTAGTGGTAAATACCATGAGGTTTTACAGAAACAATAGAACCCCGAACTGTTTTTGTTTAATATAATATAGTTTATATTAACAATATTTGTTTGACTATATTTTGATAATATAGGGTCCGCCAACTAACTTTTTTTGAAAAATTCCTTAAAAAATGTTCTGAATATTTTGCCAATTTTATTTTTGTTTGAAAATTCTATTAAAAAACCACTAAATATTTTCCCTTTTTTTATTTGAAGTGAAATGTAAAGAGTGCAGAGTACACAGTAGGGTTGCTTAAGTCGTACCCCTAAAAAAAAGTTATTTGGCGGACCCTATACAATCAATCTGGAAGTTTTACCTACTTCGTATGAAAAATATAATCGAATCTAAGATTTTTTGATCTTGCGACTTATATAGTTATTGCAAATTCTAATTATTTTATAATGATTTATATATTCATTGCAATTTTTATTGAGTTGTTTTATAGTACAAGCTTTCAAATAAATATGATTTGCAAAAAGGGGTGCCACTAATTCAAAAAAGTGTATTTACACATTTACATTTAAAAAAAGTTGATATTTTGAATAATGTTTGTGCATAAATTAAACTACTAACTACAATTGAATAATATTCATCTAAATATCATCTGTCTAAAACATCTCACATTTGACGTATCAGCCGCCGTCCATAGTTTCATTTAAATTGCGCTTCTACAAAAATTTCTAATTAAAAATGTAAAGTTACCAATGAGTTTTAACATAACACTGAGCTCCATTTATATATATATATATATATATATATATATATATATATATGCGTGGTCCTTAATATGGATATTTCCGAATTTTACCAAAATGATACAAAAAATTTCTATGAAAGTTTGCACTCCAACCAAAGTTACACACATGCATTTATATTTTCTAATGTATGCCAAAATGTTCAGAAACCTCTGAAACGTAACAATATGCAAAAAAAAAATTCACGATTTTTTTGCAAATTTTATAACTTGTCCTACAAGAAGTTCATTAGTTCAAACACATTTTCAAATGCAATAATATATATTTTTTTTATTTCAATTTTATTTTATTTCAAATTAAAATTTTTTGTTTTTATCACAATACATTTAATAATAGTTTAAAATAATTCTTAAAACTGTACTGAAATAATATTTTTTATTGAAGCTGCACTGGTTGTTCTGACAGTATCCATTTGAAGGTAATACTTAAAAGAGGTTAATCAATACAATAGCCCCCAAAGGAATCACAAACGATCGATTTCTCTGTGATAAATAAAAGCAATTTGTATATAGCTCAGTTATTTACTCAAATGTTTGAATCTCCGCACTACATATAGACTTATACCTAGTTACTCATTGATTTATTTTATCGTTTCTAATTCATTCATTCTGAATTTTTTCGATCTATCTTAATACCTTACCTTTATAACCAGGCGGTAACTTAGGAGACGGCAAAAGTGGTTCACCTAATTCATAATCTGGTGGTAGTTTAAAGTAATAGGTTATTCAAAAAATTATTTTTATATAAGAGAATGATAAATCGATTATATTCATTTTAAAATAAAATTGTTATTAATATTACCTGGTTTAAATCCGCCATTCCACGTCGTCATAATCCTTGGTTGAACACCTATAAGAAAATAATGATCTCATTGTTAATAAATAATAATAAAATTCATTCAGTGTATTCATTCAGTGTATGTGAATAGAGATCTGTCGTTGTATGCGTACCGGCATCAACGTTGAATGCATACCGATACCAACAAGGAAGTCGGCATAGATAAATAAACATGTTAAAGTTACATCGTAGTGTAAATCTTGATTAAACAAAAAATTTCTGAATCAGAAGAATATTTTACCCTGTTCCTTGAAAATAAAAAAACAAATTTAACATTTGTGCCGTGTACTAAACCTAAGTTTTTTTATTAGAAATTATTACTATATTATTCGTAGTTTCTATAAATCTGTGAAGTTATTAAAATGAAAAATATTTTTAGGCAAGACAGATAATACAGCTGTTCAAATAATGAGATTATATCGCCATCGAAAAAGTAAAAAAATACCATCAGTCAATGAATGTATGTTTTTTAATTACATGAAGTTCTTCAAATACAATTATTACATGATCAGTGAAGTTGAAAAAACAATATTTGTTTAGGCGTTGTTTAACATCATCCACAGTGGAAATAAATATTAAAGAATTTATTAATCAGCAATGACTTTATTTCTTTAATACAGGTTCATTTCTAAATGCTAATTACAATGACAAATCGATCATGTCATATTTAAAGTATTACTTTAATTACATTATTGTGTTTAAATATTTGAAATATTTCTAATGCTATTATAAATATATAATTTATAATTTATCATTATATAAATGTGTATATTGCTGGACACTAATAAATGTGTGCATCACGAGTGTTACCATATTACTAATAAACATTATTCAAAATTGTTACATGATGTATTTTTTCACTCAAATGCCATGTTGTACAGTAGCAAATAAATTTTACTTCAATCGCGTGTGAACTTTACACGCACTCTTTTTTATATATGTAAAATACGCCAGATCGCAAAGCAAATAGATAGCATTTTTACAGTTTTTTCTACCAAGAGACAAGCATAACATAGCGATGCCATAACAATGCTATTTTATCGTCTAAGTTATGGCAAAATGAGCCTACCCGTTTTATTTTATTATCTCTATAATACATTCATCCTGAATTTTATCGATCTATCTGAATTCTTTACCTGATGGTTCATCCTCATACGGTTCTTTATGAATTCCCGCATATGCTTCACCAAAGTCACCAGTCGGCAAATGTGGTGTACCTTCTTCATGACCAGGCGGTAATTTAAAATTCGGGAATTTTGTTACTGGTGGTACATGTTGGCAGATGTTATAGGGTACGCAGACTCCGTCATATCGACGGGCTGTGCCCCTTCTGCAGATGCATCCGGGGGTGCAGGTCTCAGGGTTGCACTTGGGGATGCCTTCGTTGTATATTTGGTAACATTTGGGGTCACATTCGGAGGCGCATTCAGTGAACACTTCGTTCAATCCGGTACATTTATTGCCACTATGAAGGCCTACGGTGGAACTGATATTAACTTTTTGGTAGTTTTTAAGTTGGTTAAAAAATAAATATGATATATATGTATTTGTAATGTGAGCTTAAATTATATTAACCCATTAATAAAAAAATAATTAATGGGTTAACCAACCTTAACACTTTTTATTAAATTTGGGGGTCATTTTTTTAACGTCTCTTAGTGTTAGTTATAGTAATGGCAATAAAATCGAAAATGGAAATTTTCATATATCTTTACGTTTCAAGGGTTTCTGAACATTTTGCCATATTTTAGAAAATGTTTGTGTGTGTTTGTGTGCGGATACAATTTTCCGTCGACGATTTTTAGAGCATAAAGTATCCGATTTTAATAATTCTTAAAACATCAAATTATCAGTTATTTTGCAGTAATTTTAATAATAAGATTGCTTTGGAAAAGTATTCAAAATTTTCAAACAAAATTGAAATATAAAAACACCAAGATTTTTAAAAATCTCACCTGTTCAAAGATTGAAAAAAAAATTTAAAACTATTTCAAGAATTGCAATGTTCAGTACGGGAAGTTCCAGCAATTTGTTTTAAAGTACGATTTTGTTAATAATAATAAATTTCAGAACATTGTCAAAATTATATTAATATTTGAATTTATCAAGTAAAATACATACCAAGATAGAAAAATCTTAAACACATTTTTTGAAACAGATATTTTTTTTAAATCTTTAATTTAATAAACCTTACTTACGTAATACATAACTACTATCTTAACTTAACCTGTAAATAGACTTATAAAAATAACATTCTAAATATTTGACAAAACAAATTTTGTTCTTTAAAAATATTGTTTCAACTTTGTTTTTTTTTTTCTTTTTTGATTTTCCTGGTTTGCAATTTATATTTTCACTTAATAAATTGATTGATTTTTAAATTAGAACTTAAAACATAATTGGATATTTTTTGATAATAGTATTCATTGCGTTATACAAAAAAAAATAAGATTTATATTTACTGAAAGATGACACACGTCAAGTGTCGAAACGCAAAAGCGATTCAAAATCAACATATCATTTCTAATTCGAAATCGGATATTTACTTTGAAGTGACAAATAAAATTACAAACAATATTGACAACATATTTAAATAAATATAACTAGAAGTTTATAATGGTTATTGTAAAATACTAATTTTATATTTATACTATTTTTTGTAATATTTTTAATACACTAAAATTAAACTTAATATTATTACCTGATTTTTTCTGGGGACGATACGATTGCTGCAGAAGGGAACCTTTAATAAAACAAATATAATAATTAATAACAAAATAAAATAAAAAAAAAATCTTGTACTAATATTATATGTTTAATGACCTCGAGTACTCTTTCGAAATGCTTTTGAATCGTGCAAAAAATATACACTTGGAGAAAACTATTTTTAGACAACAGAAAAATTATGGTTAAATAATTTATCTATTAAAATTATTCCTTAATATTCAATATAGTTGTTTAACTTTTTTTTACTATTTACCTATATTAAATCCTTCGGGAACTTCAGCAACAATAATTTCTATTATTCCATCTGAAAATATTTTTAAAATTTAATATTTAATTTTTTGCGGATTTCTGATGCCTACTTATGTTTTTACTTAAGATACTTTTACATCTGACAACTTCTAAAATTCAAGCAATTTATCTTGTATTTACATAAGCATAAAATAAACTTGGATTCTATTTTATAAATAAATTCAAAGTACAAATTTTGAATAAGTATAAATTTTTACCTTCATTTTTACCACAGGAACTAAATATCACAAAAGACAAAAAACAAATCAAAAGTTTATACATTTTGTTCAAGAACTCTAATTAAATTAATTTTGGAGATTCAAAACTGAAACTGAACTTGAATAAATTGCTCCTTGAATTTATACACAAATTATTAACTTCTAATGAGTCAAATAAATCATAACGAGGAATTTTAATCAAGTGCATTAAATATTTTATGTTGATTTATAATAAATAATAAATATTTTATTAGTACATAAATATATTGTGAAATAATTACATGGATATAATAAATCAATTTAATTGAATATTTTTTGACGTTGGAAGAAAACTAATTCTACCAACTTGACAGTGTTAGGAAATTCTAAATTACTTACTATTTTAATTTAAATGGTGATAAATGTTAAATCTTTTACCACTTGGCTTCAAAGTGTAAAAATATCTAAAAACCTGTCCGGAGATTCATTTAACAATTTCCCAAATTTTCTTTAAAAATAATATTGTTTTATATTTTGTTTTTTTTGGATTTTCTTGGTTTGCTATGTATATTTTTACTTAATGAATTTAAAAACAGATATTTTGATATTTTTTGATAATAGTAATTATTGTTTAAAACAAACAAAAATGTGATTCAGATTTACTGAATGATGATACGCATCGAGCGTCGAAACGTAAAAACGATTTAAAATCAATTTACCATTTCTAATTTGAAATTTGAAATTTATACTTCGAAGTGAAAAATAAAATTGCAAACAATATTGAAATATAACTATAAACTTATAAGAATTTTCGTAAAATACTGTTTTTACAAAAACGTTAGAAAAATGTTATATGAGCATTATTAACGTCAAAAAAATTATTAATGTTCATTAAAACCAAATAATTTAATGAAAAGCACTGTTCGAATATTGTTGTTATTTATTTTTGTTAAGAAAGAGCCTTTCTTAACTTTCTTTCTTTTAAATTTTTGGTCTTGTCTGATGGCAACTTATGGTTGCATGATGATAATTTAGAATAACCTCATGTTGACGTACTTTTCAAAAAAAATCTATACAAAAAAACACATCATTTAGAGAGAGTCCATTAACCACGTGAGGCTTCTAAGAGTAGGGGTAGTTTGACAAAAAATCACGAAAAATCACGTTGAGGAGGGTGAGGTCTAGTGATATATCACGTGTGTTTATTTTTGAAGTAAAACTTCTTTAGGCGAGACTAAGGGGTAAACCCGTACAAATGCAACAAAAGTGCGTTACGGCTGATAAGATAAGAGTCGAGTGCCAATGATTCGTCATTCGCTCTCGATGATATCATTTCTATACGGGTCGATTGTGATTAGTCGTCGTGTATGTGAATAGAGATCTGTCGTTGTATGCGTACCGATATCAACAAGTTTTCTCAAAACAAATTAAACATTTGTGCCGTGTACTAAACGTGTTTATTGATTGGAAATTATTTCTATATTATTCGTAATTATTTTTGGAAAATATTTTTAGGCAACACAGATATTACAGCTGTTCAAAGAATGAGATTATATCGTCAGCAAAAAAGTAAAAAAAATATAAGCAGGCAATGAATGTATGTTAATTTTAACTACATGAAGTTCTTCAAACACAATTACATGATGAGTGAAGTTGCGAAAACAATATTTTTTCAGGCGTTGTTTAACATATTCCACTTTGTGAACGAATATTATAAAATTTATTAAACAGCAATTACTTCATTTTTCCAATGAAGGTTTATTTCTAAATGCTAATTACAATGACAAACCGATCATGTCATATTTGAAGTATGACTTTAATTACATTATTGTTTTTAAATATTATACATATTTTTAATGATTTTATAAATATATAAGTTATAATTTATCATTATATAAATATGTATAAAGGTCGACACTAATAAATGTGTGCATCACGAGTATTACTATATTACTAATAAACATTATTCAAAATTGTTATATGATGTATTTATTTTTACTTAAATGCCATCTTGTGCAGTAGCAAATAAGTTTTACTTCAATCGCGTGTGAACCTGACGCGCACTCCTTTTTTATTTAAATTTTCAAAAAAAAAATGTTGCGTTTTTTTCGTAAATTCGAAAAATTTGATTGGAAAATATTACATCATCAAAAATACACGTAATGTTTGGTGGTTGATGGGGGGTAATTCTGAATATCACGTATTATCAAGAGGGAGGGGGGTCCAAAAATCCCTAAAAAATTGATCACGTGGCTAATTGACTGATGATTTTGTCTAATAATGATTAAAAACCTTTAAATCGTAAAACTATGCAAAAATGTTAATTTTAGATATTATTGCTATTACTACCTACCTAAAATAATCTTGTTACCTAAAATAGTTAGCAAGGAATATCAAAATTAATTCAAACACATTTTCAAATGCAATAACATACCATATATTCACATTACAAATTTACGGTATAAGATTCTATTGCAGATTGCAAATTTGTTTTTTTTAATTCATTATATATTTAGAAATGATTCATAAAAGTGTAGTTGTCAGCGAAGTCATATTTTTACTGAAGTTGCCTTAGTTGTTCTCATAGCGTCCAATAATAGTCGCATAATTTCGAAGTTGTATAATTCAGGGTCTATTATAAAAATTCAACCAGGTCCATGGTTGTCCTAAAGCATGCGGAATTCTAGCCCCGTGATTCAAGAATAATTCGGGATTATTTGTTTTCGACTTTGATGGCAATTGGGCACCTTTAAGAAAAAGATGTTCTCATTATTAATAAATAACAAGTGGTGTATAGCATCGTGTCTTAAGGCAAATTGCTGGAACTTCCCGCAGCTTAACAAAATATTCGAGGAATATTCAATGTTTTCTAATAAATTATCATAAGAATGTTACATTGTCTAATATTTATTTATAACAATTATATAAACAGAATTAAAGTTAAGATTATTGTAAGTAAGCTTTACAACTTTAGCCAGAATTGAAATTAAAATTTGAAGAAAATAACAATTTTTTTTTTCGAAACCAATTATGGTGCCAGAACAAGTAGAAAGTTTTTTGAATCTTTTAAATTGGACACTTAGTTCTATCAAAAATTGCAATTTTTTGTTTGTTTAGCTTTGTATCTTCGAAATGGCTGGTTACTGCCTTTGCCAAAAACTAATCAGCTCATCTCCTTATCAGTAGGAATCAAATGTCTTTTCAATTATTTAAATCGGTTGATCCGTGCGCCCGAAAACGTGAACGAAAAAATGCGGACACACAAAACACACACACACACACATCCATTTTATTTGAGGTATGCCAAAATGTTCAGAAACCTTCAAAATGATTTTTTAAACGATTAGACGTAAACCGTAAAAAAACAAAAAAAACGTTGAAAAAAAATATGCCAGCAAATCTTTACCAAAAACTGATCAAGTCGATTCCCAACCAAAATTTTTCGAACGGTTTTGGAATTTTAAAAATCGATTCAGAATTGCGGCCTGAAACGTGGACAAAAAAAAACACTTTTTTAACTTTAAGTTATAGTAAATCGCAAAAAAATCGAAAATGAAAATTTTTATATATCTTTACGTTTCAGAGGTTTTTGAATATTTTGGCATACGTTAGAAAAAATGGATGTATGTGTGTGTGTGTCTGTGTGTGTGCGTGCGTAGTATGTATGTGTGTGCGGACACAAATTTTCGTCGACGATTTCGAGAACACGGATGAAGCAATTTGAATAATTTAAAAAACATTCAATCCGTATTGATAAGGAGACGTGCTGATTAGTTTTTGGCAGAGGTAGGTCTAGCCGTTCCGAAGATATGGGGCAAAAAGTGCCAAAAACGGTACCTCAGTTTTTAATAGAACGGAGCGTCCGATTTTAATAATTCAAAAAACATTTTACTTGTATTGACAAGATGAAGAATTGATCTAATGAATTGATCTAAAAAAGCGATCTAATGAAAAAAGTAAAAAAAATGCCATTTGGCTTTCAAAAATGATCATTAGGCATATGCACATCAAATTATCATATATTTTATAGAGATTTTAACAATAAGTATAAATTTTGTTTACATTCCTGTGGGTTCCGTATCAATGTTTATCCGTTAGACAGCTACGCGGCGCTTACGCGCTTTATATTTTGTCTCTGTGCAGTTAAAGCAGTACGATTGCTTTAAAAAAAGTTCAGATCTTCCAAAATATGTCAAAACTAGCTGGAAGTGGAATTCTGTCCTAAGGCAATTAGGGCATCGTGCCTTAAGGCAAATTGCTGGAACTTCCCGTACCAAAAATTATTATTTTTTTTAAAAACGATTAACATTTTTGAAAAAAATTTACTTCGAAAAAATAAGATTTTTGAGAAACTATAAATTGGACAAAAAATTACTTTTTTTTGAAAAAAAAATTTTTTTTTTTTAAATTTTTTAAAAAAAAAATTTTTTTTTAACATTTTTTTTTTTGAAAAAAAAATGTTTTCTTTATTTTGACATATTTTGGAAGATCTGAACTTGTTTTTCATAGAAATCGTACTGCTTTAACTGCATAGAGACAAAATATAAAGCGCGTAAGCGCGGCGTCGCTGTGTAACGAGTAAACATTGATACCATAGGAAAATAAACTAAATTTATACTTATTGTTAAAATCTCTAAAACATCTGAAAATTTGATGTGCATATGTCCAATGGTCATTTTTGACCGCCAAATGGCATTTTTTTTTACTTTTTTCGTTAGATCTCCGAAACCGCTAGACCTGCCTATATGGAAATTTGATCAATTCTTTATCTTGTCAATACAAGTAAAATGTTTTTTGATTTATTAAAATCGGACGCTCCGTTCTCTTAAAAACTGAGTTACCGTTTCCGGCACTTTTTGCCCCGTATCTCCGGAACGGCTAGACCTGCCTTCGCCAAAAACTAATCAGCACGTCTTCTTATCAATACGAATCGAATGTTTTTTGAATTATTCAAATCGGTTGATCCGTGTTCCCGAAATCGTCGACGAAAATTTGTATCCGCACATACATACACACACGCACACACACACACGCACACACACACACACACACACACACATACATCCATTTTTTCTAAGGTATGCCAAAATGTTCAAAAACCTCTGAAACGTAAAGATATATAAAAATTTTCATTTTCGATTTTTTTGCGATTACTATAACTTACCCTACGGGAAGTTAAATAAAGAAAACATTTTTTTTTTTAAAAAAAAAATTAAAGAAAAAAATTTTTTTTACATTTTTTTTTTCTATATTTTTTTTCAAAAATAAGTAATTTTTTGTCCAATTTATAGTTTCTCAAAAATCTTATTTTTTCGAAGTAAATTTTTTTCAAAAATGTCAATTGTTTTTGAAAAAATAATAATTTTTGGTACGGAAAGTTCTAGCAATTTGCCTTAAGGCAGGATGCCTTAATTGCCTTAAGACAGAATTTCACTTGCAGCTAGTTTTATTGATATTTGGTTGTCAATATTTGGCTTTTTTGTTCTTGGTTTATAATACAAAAAGGCGGAAGGGAGATATTTGACAACTTAATATTTGCTTACGTACCGTATTTTTGATACGGCTGATACGGCGGTAGTTACGCCCCTGTTTGGAACTCTGCACTACATATAGACTTATACCTAGTTACTCTTTGTTTAACTTTATCATCTTCAATTAATTCATCCTGAATTTTATCGATCTATCTTAATTCTTTACCTGATGGTTCATCCTCATGCGGTTCTTTAAGAATCTCTACATGTGCGTCACCTTCTTCATGACCAGGCGGTAATTCAAAATTCGGGAATTGTGTTACAGGTGGTGCGTGTTCGCAGGCGTTATAGGGTACGCAGACTCCGTCATATCGACGAGCGGTGCCCCTTTTGCAGATGCATCCGAGGGTGCAGGTCTCAGGGTTACAATTGGGGATGCCCTCGTTGTATATTTGGTAACATGTGGGGTCACATTCGGACGCGCATTTGGAGAACACTTCGTTCTTTCCGGAACATTTGTAACGAATGCCTACGGTGGAATTGATATTAACTTTTGATATTAACGGTTTATAGTCCAATATAGAGCGCAATTCAATCAAAGTTTTGTATAGAAATAGCATGGAAAAATTTTCAAAATGTTTTTTAGATATAATTTAGCGAACAAATGAATGAATAAAACTTACTTATTTGTCGCTAAGTTATACCTAAAACATTTTTTTTTTTAATTTTCAAAAATTTTTCCATGCTCTTTCCATACGAAGTTTGATTAAATTGCGCTCTATCTAAACGTTAATATTAAGAGGTAAAACTTTCAGAGAATTGTTTTTTATCTATTCGGAACCATTTGAGCCCCTGGGAGCAAGGAAATTCGAAAATGACCATTTTTTGGACCACCCTAATATATATATATATATATATATATATATATATGATATCTATGTATTTGTAGTGTGAGCTTGAATTTTGCTTAAAAAACAATTAATTTTTATCAGGATTGTCCAACCTCAACACTTTTTATCAAATTTGTGTGTCATTTTTTAACGTCCTTTAGAGTAAGTTATAGAAATCGCAAAAAAAACGAAAATGAAAATTTTTATATATCTTTACGTTTAAAAAACTTCTGAACATTTTGGAATACCTTAGAAAAAACGGCTGTATGTGTGTGTGCTCGGATACAAATTTTCGTCGACGATTTCGAAAACACGAATGAACCGATTTGATTAAATCAAAAAAACATTCGATTCCTATTGATGAGGAGACGTGCTGATTTGTTTTTGGCAAAGGCAGGTCTAGCCGTTACAAAGATACGGATCAAAAAGTGCCAAAACTGTAACTCAGTTTTTAAGAGAACGGAGCGTCTGATTTTAATAATTCAAAAAACATTTTATTTGTATTGACGAAATGAAGAACTAATGAAATTTTACAAAGGCAGGTCTAGCAGTTTCGGTGATCCTATGAAAAACGTAAAAAAATGCCATTTGTAGGTCAAGAATGATCATTAGTCATAAGCACATTAAATTATCAGATATTTTATAGAGATTTTAAAAATAAGTATAAATTTTGTTTGCACTCGTAACAATGTATAATCATTACACGGCGACGCGGCGCTAACGCGCTTCAATGTTTTTTTTTCTAAAACAGCTACATAACACAATTACTTTCGAAAAAAATTCTAAATTAAAAAATAAATCTAAATATAAAAAAATTTCAAATTTTTCAAAAATCTTATCTTTTTAGTTTTCAAAAAAATTTTACAGCTTTCTTAAAAATTTAAATTTTCAGTACGGAAAGTTTCAGTAATTTGCCTTAAGGCACAATTAACAAAAGAATAAATTTTAAAACATAGACAATATATTATAAATTTTGAGTAAAATTCACATCAAGACAGAATAATATTGAACTTATTATTGGAACAGTTTTTTTTAATCTTTAATTTATTATATCATAAACACGTATACATAACTATACTATCTTATCTTATCTTATAACAAAAACTGACAAAAATAAATTTTCAGAATATTTTGTTCTTCTTAAAATATATTGTTTCATGTCTTGTTTTTTTTTGAATATTCTTGATTTGCATTTTATATTTTTACTTAATAAATTTAAATTGATTTTTGAATTAGAACATAAATATTATTTGGATTTTTTTGATAATGGTATTCATTGCGTAAAACAAATAAAAATGTGATACAAATGATGACACACATCAAACGTCGAAACGTAAAAACAATTTAAAATCAATTTGTCTTTTTTAATTCAAAATCTGATATTTGTACTTCGTAGTGAAAAATAAAATTATGAACAATATTGAAACTACAAATTCAATTTTTCATAACGATTAGATGTAAAATTTACTATTTGTTTTTGATATTTTTAAACACTGAAATTATAATTAATATTATTACCTTTTTTTTTCTGGGGACGATGCGATTGCTGCAAAAGGGAACCTTTAATAAAACAAAAATAATTATTAACAAAATAAAATTTAAAAAAATTCTTGTACTAATATTATATGTTTAATTACCTCGAGTACTCTTTCGAAGTACTTTTGAATCGTGCAATAAATATACACTTGGAGAAAACTAACTAATTTTAGTTAATTAATTTATCTATTAAAATTATTCCTTAATATTCTATATAGTTGTTTAACTTTTTGTTACTATTTACCTATATTGAATCCTTCAGGCACTTCAGCAACAATAATTTCTATTATTCCATCTGAAAATATTTTTGAAATTTAATATTTAATTTTTTCGCCTATTTAATGTTTTGTCTTACATTAATTTTATATTGGACTGCTTCTAAAATTCAAGCAATTTATCTTATATTTAAATAAACATGATATAAACTATCAATCTAATTTATATATAAATTTAAAGTAAAAAATTTAAGTATAAATTTTTACCTTCACAAGAACTAAATATCACAAAAGATAGAAAACAAAGGAGAAATTTATACATTTTGTTCATGATTTGTTCTAATTAAATTAAATTTGGAGATTCAAAAGTGAAACTGAACTTGAATAAATTGCTCCTTGAATTTATACACAAATTATTAACTTCTAATAAGTCAAATAAATCATAACGGGGAATTTTAATCAAGTTCATTAAAAATTTTATGTCGATTTATAATACATAATAAAAATATTTCATTAGTACATAAATATATTTTAAAATAATCGATGTAACAAATCAATTTAATTGAATATTTTTTGACGTTGAAAGAAAACTAATTTTACTAGCTGACAGTGTTAGAAAAATCTAATTACTTACAATTTTAATTTGAATGTTGATATATGTTAAATTTAGGGCAAATAAAAGGTTATATAAGAATTATTAACGCCAAAAAAATATTCTACTAATTGGTTTCAATCAAAATTTCCGAAACCTGTCCATGGGTTTACCTCACAATTTCCCAAATTTTGTTTAAAAATACTATTGTTTTATATTTATAGTTAGATATTTGGATATTTTTTGATGATAGTAATTATTATGTAAAACAAACAAAAATGTGATTCAAATTCACTGAATTGATGACACGCATGGAGCGTCGAAACGTAAGAACAACTTAAAATCAATTTATCATTTTTAATTTGACTTCTGATATTTATACTTTGAAGTGAAAAATAAAATTACAAACAATATTGAAAGCATATTAAAATATATAAATATAACTATAAAATTATAAGGATTTTTTTTAAATACTGATTTACAAAAACGTTAGAAAAATGTTATACGAGCATAATTAACGCCAAAAAATATTAAATTTCATTCAAACCAAATAATTAAATGACTGCTGATCGGATATTTTTGTTATTTATTATATACTAGATAACCCGACAGACGTTGTCCTGTACTTATGTTTACAATTCAAAAGTTCCAATTTTTTTAAATAACCTATACTGATATTTACCAATTAGTTTAAAATTATTATATTTTTTTTACACTATAGTCTATAACAAAATATAAATACATCCACCCATATAGATCTTAAATGTACAACTGCTTTAAACAAAATGATGAGTATTTGCTTTTTTGAAAAACATTATAAAACATTTTTCTCTTATAATTAGCTCTTTTATCGATATCCGACGTTATTTTGAAAAAAATTAAATTACATCACTGAGAGGGATGTCATCACCCCGGGAAATGCAAAGGAGTCTAAATTATTATCACTTTTGAACTTGAGAGTAAGATAAACCCTATTTCAAAATTTCATACGAATTAGAGCACACTAAAAAAAATTCAAACCCAAAACGCTCCATTGACTTGACTAAATATTCCGTATCCGGATGGCAAAAATATGAAAATACTAACATTTGTATGTGAAAAAGAAAAGAGTTGTTTTTAGGGTTTCCCCGGCAATTATTCGATTTTGAACAACATTTTGAAAAAAGAATAGGCCAAATTGGTTCAGGGGTTGTTGAGTTATGCACTTACCAATACATTTTGCGATTCATTTTTATATTATAGATTAATACATACTTCTGTTAAGAAAGAGCCTTTAAATTTTTAAATTAAAAACTGAAAAAAAATAAAATTTTTGGTTTTGCCTGATAGATATTTGGGGTTGTCTGACGGCAACTTAGGGTTGCATGATGATAATTTAGAATGACCTGATGTTGACGTACTTTCCAAAATAAAACTATACACAAAAACACACACACACTTAGGGAGCGTCCATTAATCAAGTATGGTTTTTGGGGGGAGGGGTAGTTTGACAAAAAATCACGAAAAATCACGTTGAGGAGGGAGAGGTCTAGTGATATATCACGTGTATTTATTTTTGTAGTAAAACTTCTTTAGGCGCGTCTAAGGGGTAAATCCGTACAAATGCAACAGAAATGCGTTACGGCAGATAAGATAAGAGTCGAGTGCCAATGATTCGTCATTCGCTCTCGAATATATCATTTCTATACGGGTCGATTGTGATTAGTCGTTGTGTATGTGAATATAGATCTGTCGTTGTATGCGTACCGGCATCAACGTTGTATGCGTACCGATATCAACAAAGAAATCGGTATAGATAAATAAATATTTTAAAGTACATCGTAGTACAAATCTTGATTCAATGTAGAATGCCTGAATCAGAAGAATATTTTACCTTGTTCCTTGAAAATAATAAAAAAAATTAAACATTTGTGCCGTGTACTAAACGTAAGTTTATTGATTAGAAATTATTTCTTTTAGGCAACACAGATATTACAGCTGTTCAAAGAATGAGATTATCGCCAGCGAAAAAGTAAAAAAATACCATCAGTCAATGAATGTATGTTAATTTTAATTACATGAAGTTCTTCAAACACAATTATTACATAATGAGTGAAGTTGCAAAAACAATATTTGTTTAGGCGTTGTTTAACATAATCCAATTTGTGAACGAATATTATAGAATTTATTAATCAGCAAATACGTCATTTCTCTAATGAAGGTTCATTTCTAAATGCTAATTACATTGACAAACCGATCATGTCATATTTGAAGTACGACTTTAATTACATTATTGTTTTTAAATATCATACATATTTATAATGCTAATATAAATATATAATTTATAATTTATTATTATATAAATGCATATAATGGTCGACACTAATAAATGTGTGCATCGCGACTGTTACCATCATATTACTAATGAACATTATTCAAAATTGTTAATGTATTTATTTTTACTTAAATGCCATCTTGTGCAGTAGCAAATAAGTTTTACTTCAATCGCGTGTGAACCTTACGCGCACTCTTTTTTTATTTAAATTTTCAAAAAAAAAAACAAAAATGTTGCGTTTTTTTCGTAACTTGGAAAAAATCGATCGGAAAATTTCACGTAATGAAAAATACACGTGATGTTTCGTGGGTGATGGGGGGGATAATTCTGATTTCTTTATATTACGACGATTACCAAAAGGGGGATGATGAGTCCAAAAATCCCTAAAAAATCTGATGATTTTGTCTAATAATGTTCGGAAACCTTTGAAACGTCAACATTTGCAAAAATGTTAATTTTAGCTATTACTTACCTAAAATAATCTTGTTACCTGAAATAATTAGCAAGGTATATCAAAACTAATTCAAACACATTTTCAAATGCAATAACATATATTCACATTACAAATTTACAGTATAAGATTCTATTGCAGATTACAAATTTGTTTTTTTTAATTCATTATATATTTAGGAATAATTCATAAAACTGTATTTTTCAGCAAAAAATTAATTTACTGAAGTTGCCTTAGTTGTTCTCATAGTATCCATGTATCCATATAATGGTCGCATAATTTCGAAGTCGTATAATTCATTGTCTACTCATATACTCCAAGAATTTATCTTTGTAATAATCTGGAAAATCTGCCACCGTAAAAACCTTTGGTGACAATTGTGCACCTTCAAGAAAAAGATGTTCTCATTATTAATAAATAACAAGTGGTGTATAGCATCGTGTCTTAAGGCAATATTCAATGATTTCTAATAAATTATTATAAGAATGTTACATTTGTCTAACATTTATTTATAAGAATTATATAAACTTAATTAAAGTTAGAGTTATTTATTTCAAGTATGTAAGTAAGCTTTAGAACTTTAGCCAGAACTGAAATTAAAATTTGAAATATTATCGATACACAAAAAAAAAATTCAAAAAAAAAATTGAAACATTTTTTTTTTGAAACCAATTATGTTGTCAAAACAAGCAGAAATTTTTTTGAATTTTTCAATTCGGACACTTAGTTCTATCAAAAATTGCAAATTTTTGTTCGTTTAGCTTTGTATCTTCGAAATGGCTGGACCTGCCTTTGCCAAAAACTAATCAGCACATCTCCCTATCAATAGAAATCGAATGTTTTTTGAATAATTCAAATCGGTTGATCCGTGCGAACGAAAACGTGGACAAAAAAATGCGTACTACAAAACACCTACACACACATTCATACATACACACATACATTCATTTTTCCTGAGGTACGCCAAAACGTTCAGAAACCTTCAAAACTTCAATAAATGCAAAAATTTTCATTTTCGATTTTCGGCCCATTACTATAACCACCCTAAAAAAAATCATGAAAATCGTTGAATTTTTTTTTTTCAACAGTTAATTAAAAGAAATTATGCCAGCGAATCTTTACCAAAAACTAATCAAATCGATTCCCAACCAAAATTTTTCGAACGGTTGTAGAATTTTAAAAATCGATTCAGAATCGCGGTCTAAAACGTGGACAAAAAAAAATCACTTTGTTGCAATTTACAAAGAAACTGCTTGGCCGATCATTGCGCTAACATGATAAACGATACTTCTCATCGAGATGCATGGAACGGCTTTTAAATTTTCAAGAAAGTTGATTAATTCTAGGGTTTATACAAAAACCGACATTTCAGAAAACCGGTTTTAACCGGTTTTCGAATTTTATATAGGAAATAAGTTTTTGCTCGAATATTCTGTAATTTATCCGCAATTTTAGTGTAATTTAGAGCAGTATTTGACTGAATTAATTTATTGTTTAATTTTATGGATAGTAAACAAAATTATTTTAATTTTAATTAGTAGAACTAAAAAATAATAGTTTATCTTGATTAAATAACTTTGAAAATAATTGTTCGTTATTCATGCATCATTTTCACATATAAGAATGACAATATTTTCATGATAGTGAAAAGAAAGTTTTAGAATAAATAAAAATAATACATTTTTAAATAAAAAAAAATCTGTAAAATTAATAAATTGAAAAAATATTAGATACATGTTGATACATACTTGTTAATATTAATTTCAGTTTTAAAAACAATTAAGCTAAACTCGGGTATTGTCTGTTCCGAGCAATTTTAATTAAATAATTTTAAACATTCTAATTGTTTTTTTGTTTGATTAAATATGATTTCAAAAACTGAGAACATCTATCGAATTTCTACTTAGACATGTCCTTTGATTACTCACAAAATTTCCTGAAATAGAAAATACTCTCATACTTGCGACCAAATTATGCTTAATTGTTTTTAAAGCCTGATATAATAATTCCAAGTTTATTGTTTTTTAATTTGTCGTTTCTAGGGTTTAAAACTCTTTTTTTAAGTTTGAGTAAAGGAAATTACTTCTTCAAGAAGTCACACTGAATAAAATTAATATATAAACTGGTATAAAAATCTAAATTAATATATGCCAAACCTTTCTGGAAACCATTGTAGACTGATAAGATATCAAATGCTATTGAACCAATATCATTTCGAGAATCAAAACGATTTGATCTATCTTTTTAATTTTTCATTTTCCATTTATACGGTGAAAACCGACTTTTTTCACTATAAAACCGGATTTCGAATTCCATAATTTTTGCCAGGCTTTCAAAACCGGCTTTTAAAACCGGCTTTCACAACCGGTTTTTGGAAACCGACAAACCCTAGTTAATACAATAGCCCACAAATGGCCTAATTCTCTGTGCTAAATAAAATCAATCTTTTATTCAGCTCACTTATTTGGTAAAATGTTTGAAACTCTGCACTACATATAGACTTATACCTAGTTACTCTCTGTTTTTTTTTATCATTTCCAATACATTCATCCTAAATTTTATCGATCTATCTGAATTCTTTACCTGATGGTTCATCCTCATTCGGTTCTATATGAATTCCTGCATATGCTCCATCCTCATACGGTTCTTTATGAATTCCCGCATATGCTTCTTCATTAAAGTCGCCAGTCGGCAAATGTGGGACACCTGGTTTATAACTAGGCCGTAATTTAGGAGGCGGTAATTTATTAAACGGCACATGTGGAATAACGTCTTCATGTTTCCCATGTTGGCAGACATTGTAGGGTACGCAGGTTCCATCAGATCGTCGGGCGGTGCCCCTTCTGCAGATGCATCCGGGGGTGCAGGTCTCAGGGACGCACTTGGGGATGCCGCCGACGTTGAATATTTGGTAACATTTGGGGTCACATTCCAAGCCGCATTCGGTGAACACTTCGTTTATTGCGGGACATTTGTTGTCTTTATGAAAAGCTACGGTGGAATTGATATTAACGTTTTCGTAGTATTTAAGTTGGATAAAATATGAATATGATATCTATGTATTTGTAGTATGAGCTTAAATTTTACTTAAACTAGACAGACGCATGGCATCGTGTTTTAAGGCAAATGAGGAATGAAAACTAGTGGGTCGCAAGGCATCTAGCCTTACGGCAAATTGCTGGAACTTTCCGTATCAAATATTATTATTTTTTTAAAAACGATTAACATTTTTGAAAAAATTTTACTTCGAAAAAATTAGATTTTTGACAAACTAGGAATTTTCGAAAAAAATGTTTT
The DNA here is from genome assembly GCF_003426905.1 of Ctenocephalides felis. Classification (NCBI taxonomy): domain Eukaryota; kingdom Metazoa; phylum Arthropoda; class Insecta; order Siphonaptera; family Pulicidae; genus Ctenocephalides; species Ctenocephalides felis. The sequence goes on from NW_020539725.1 coordinate 67,829,535, forward strand.
CTTTATTTTGACATATTTTGGAAATTCTGAACTTTTTTTCAAAGCAATCGTGCTGCTTTAATTGCATAGAGATAAAATGTCAAAGCGCGTAAGCGCTGCGTCGCTGTCTAACAAATAAGCATTGGTACTGAACCCATAGGAATGTAAATAAAATTTATACTTATTGTTAAAATCTCTATAAAATATCTGATTATTTGATGTGCATATGTCTAATGACCATTTTTGACCGCCAAATGGCTCATTTTTTTACTTTTTCCTCCATATCTCCGAAACCGCTAGACCTACCTTCATGAAAATTTTATCGATTTTCATCTTGTCAATGCAAGTGAAATGTTTTTTGAATTATTCAAATCGGATGCTCCGTTCTCTTAAAAACTGAGTTACCGTTTTCGGCACTTTTTGCCCCGTATCTTTGGAACGGCTAGACCTGCCTTCGCCAAAACTAATCAGCACGTCTCCTTATCAATACGAATCGAATGTTTTTTGAATTATTCAAATCGGTTGATCCGTGTTCCCGAAATCGTCGACGAAAATTTGTATCCGCACATACATACACACACGCACATACATACATACATACACACACACACACACACACATATATCCGTTTTTTCTAAGGTATGCCAAAATGTTCAGAAACCTTTGAAACGTAAAGATATATAAAAATTTTCATTTTCGATTTTTTTGCGATTACTATAACTTGCCCTACGGGAAGTTAATAATATCTATGTATTTGTCGTGTGAGCTTGAATTTTACTTGAAAAACAATCAATTTTTATCAAGGGTTGTTCAACCATAACACTTTTCATTAAATTATGGGGTCATTTTTTTTAACTCCCCGTAGGGTAAGATATATTGATCGCAAAAAATCGAACATTTTGACATACTTGAAAAAATTGATATGTGTGTGTGTATGTGCGGATACAATATTTTGTAGACGATTTTGGGCGTACGGATCAACCGATTTAAATAATTTAAAATACTTTCTATTTTTATTGATAAGGAGACGTGCAGATTAGTTTTTGGCAAAAGCAGATCCGGCCTTTTCGAAAGTACGGCTTAAAACGTGCAATAAATGGTAATTCAGTTTTTGAGAGAACGGAGCGTTTGGTTTGAATGACTCAAATAATATTTTATTTGCATTGACAAAATGAAGAACTCATGAAATTTTTGAGAGAGCAGGTCTAGCAGTTTCGGAGATCCAATAAAAAAATAAAAAAATGCCATTTGTAGGTCAAAAATGACAATTAGACAAATGCACATCAAATCATCAGATATTTTATAGGGATTTTAACAATAAGTAAAAATTTTGTCTATGGGTTCTGTACCAATGTTTATCTGTTATACTGCGATATATACGCATCCAACGCAGCGCGATTGCTTTGAAAACAAATTCAAAATTTTCAAGATTTCAAAATAAAAAAAATATTTTAAATTTTTCAAAAAAGTCTAATTTTTTTAAAAATCTCAAAATTCATAAAAAAATTGTTTTTCAGTTATCAGAAAATTAAAAATTATTTATATTTAAATCTTTTGAAAAATTAATTTTTGATACAGGGAGTATTGAAAATTAATTCACAATTACTAATAATTATTATACTTTAATGTGAAACTATAAACTTATGAAATGAAACTATGAATTTAAATAATTTTCATCTATAAACTTAGTTTTTTATGCAAAATTTTTATTTGTGCCAATTTGAGTAATTATTCTGTTAATGATAATCGTATTTATTAAAGACTAAAATTATAATTAATATTATTACCTGATTTTTTCTGGGGACGATACGATTGCTGCAGAAGGGAACCTTTAATAAAACAAATATAATAATTAATAACAAAATAAAATTTAAAAAAAAATCTTGTACTAATATTATATGTTTAATGACCTCGATTATTCTTTCGAAATGCTTTTGAATCGCGCAAAAAATATATTCTTGGAGAAAACTATTATTTTGGAACATTTTAAGTCATCACAAAAATTTATAAAAAAATACCTTAATATATTCAATATAGAAGTTTAACTTTTTTTTACTATTTACCTATATTGAATCCTTCGGGCACTTCAGCAATAATAATTTCTATTACTCCATCTGAAAATATTTTTGAAATTTAATATTTGTTTTTTCTGATTTCTGATGCCTAATACTTAATTTTTTTGTCTTGAAATAATTTTATATTACACTGCTTCTAAGATTCGATACAAATATCCTGTATTTAGATCAGAATGAAATAAACTTGGATTCTATTTTATACATAAATTAAAAGTACAAATTTTGAATAAGTATAAATTCTTACCTTCATTTCTACCACAGGAACTAAATATCACAAAAGACAGAAAACAAATCAGAAATGTATACATTTTGTATAAGTATTCTAATTAAATTAATTTTGGAGATTCAAAACTGAAACTGAACTTGAATAAATTGCTCCTTGAATTTATACACAAATTATTAACTTCTAATGAGTTAAATAAATCATAATGAGGAATTTTAATGAAGTACAATAAATATTTTATGTCGATTTATAATAAATAATAAAAATATTTTATTAGTACATAAATATATTTTGAAATAATTATATCGATGTAATAAATCAATGTAATTGAATATTTTTTGACGTTGGAAAAAAACTAATTTTACGAACTGTCAGCGTTAAAAAAATCTAATTACTTAACTTTTTCATTTTCAAATTAAAATTGTAATATATTTTAATAGTGATATATTTTAAATTTAGGTAAATAGAGGGTTATATGGGCTTCAATCAAAATATCTAAAAATCTGTCAGGGGATTTGCCTAATATTTCCCAAATTTTCTTCAAAAATAATATTGTTTCATACTTTGTTTTTTGGATTTTTTTGATTCGCTTGGAATATTTCTACATAATAAATTTAAAAACAGATTTAAGATGATAGTATTTATTTTGTAAAACAAATAAAAAAGGGATTCAGATTTACTGAATGATGACTTACAAGCGAAGAATCGTAAAAACAATTTAAAATAAATTTACCATTTTTAATTTGAAATTTGATATTTATACTTAGAAGTAAAAAATAAAATTACAAACAATATCGAAAGCATATTGAAATAAAAATAACCAGAATTTTATAAGGGTTTTTATAAAAAACTAATTTTACAAAAGTGTTAGTCAATGATCATATTTTTTACTATTTACCTATATTGAATCCTTCGGGCACTTCAGCAATAATAATTTCTATTACTCCATCTGAAAATATTTTTGAAATTTAATATTTGTTTTTTCTGATTTCTGATGCCTAATACTTAATTTTTTTGTCTTGAAATAATTTTATATTACACTGCTTCTAAGATTCGATACAAATATCCTGTATTTAGATCAGAATGAAATAAACTTGGATTCTATTTTATACATAAATTAAAAGTACAAATTTTGAATAAGTATAAATTCTTACCTTCATTTCTACCACAGGAACTAAATATCACAAAAGACAGAAAACAAATCAGAAATGTATACATTTTGTATAAGTATTCTAATTAAATTAATTTTGGAGATTCAAAACTGAAACTGAACTTGAATAAATTGCTCCTTGAATTTATACACAAATTATTAACTTCTAATGAGTTAAATAAATCATAATGAGGAATTTTAATGAAGTACAATAAATATTTTATGTCGATTTATAATAAATAATAAAAATATTTTATTAGTACATAAATATATTTTGAAATAATTATATCGATGTAATAAATCAATGTAATTGAATATTTTTTGACGTTGGAAAAAAACTAATTTTACGAACTGTCAGCGTTAAAAAATCTAATTACTTAACTTTTTCATTTTCAAATTAAAATTGTAATATATTTTAATAGTGATATATTTTAAATTTAGGTAAATAGAGGGTTATATGGGCTTCAATCAAAATATCTAAAAATCTGTCAGGGGATTTGCCTAATATTTCCCAAATTTTCTTCAAAAATAATATTGTTTCATACTTTGTTTTTTGGATTTTTTTGATTCGCTTGGAATATTTCTACATAATAAATTTAAAAACAGATTTAAGATGATAGTATTTATTTTGTAAAACAAATAAAAAAGGGATTCAGATTTACTGAATGATGACTTACAAGCGAAGAATCGTAAAAACAATTTAAAATAAATTTACCATTTTTAATTTGAAATTTGATATTTATACTTAGAAGTAAAAAATAAAATTACAAACAATATCGAAAGCATATTGAAATAAAAATAACCAGAAATTTATAAGGGTTTTTATAAAAAACTAATTTTACAAAAGTGTTAGTCAATGATCATATGTTCATTATTAATGCCAAAAAAAAGTCTGCGGGGCGATCAGTTAAAAAATTCGAAAATCTGTCCGTGGATTTACCTAACAATTTCCCAGATTTTTACGGACATTAACAATTATATACATTCATACACACAGGCACTGACTTTGCTCTGCTAAAAGATAAGTATAAAATCAAGGTAAGAATGATAACATTCTAGATCCTCCCCCACAAAGTAATGCCTAGCGGCGGTTTTCATGGGAACCCGGACAAGGACAGAGGTTTTAGAAAGTTATTATACCCAAGCAGTATTGACTTCGACATACCCAGACAAAAGACTTAGTCTAGTACTCAAAATTGCATTTCCTTCGCTATAGAAAAGAAAACACACAATACATAGATGTAGTTTACCCACTGCAAATCCAAATAAAAATAAAAATATGTTTTTTTTTTTCAAAATATGTATTTATTTCTGATGTTCCAGTACAAGATGTATACAATCTTCATATAGTTATTCTGTAAACTATAAAGTTTTTGAAAATAAATATATAAAGTAATAAAAGAAAAATACATAAATATTTTTATAGTATAGTGAGTTGTCTAATTGTCTATCATCTGGTGTGATTTCTGTTTTTTTGATTCACTGAAAAAATATTACAAAGTTTAAATAATAATTATTTGATTTGTTCCATGTTTTTGTAAGAGATGATAAAATAAATGCCACCAATATTTATTGCCATAATGGTTCCACGTTTATCTGCAAAAAAAGAAAAAAATTGTGAACACTTTTTCATTAATTTAATTGTTATAAAAAATGCCATGTGTCTGATTTTTCAACGAAATATATAATCTAAGTGATGTCTTCCCAAAAATTATTTGCTTTTATAAATCATTCTAAAAAATAATTTAAAATTTCTGGATTGTTCAGCAATTTGATTTAAGGACAAATAGACCATTTACCACTAGTTTCTCAAATAAACCTCTCGGTTGGTAATTTAGTAGAAATAAGCAAATTTTACAAAAAACTTCTTGGACATCTTTGATTAATTTAAAAAAGACTGAGAGGCAAATCTGCCTTATAAAAGAGCGTTGTCATGGCAACGCTATCTTATGCATATTTATTGGTAGTGAAATCTAAAAATTTCTATTTTTTCGCTTGCTTTAAACAAGCAAGAAAGAATCTTACGATAACTGCATTATCGAAGATTTTATTATCAGAAGATTATTCCTTGATTGTCTATATGTAAAATACACCTGATCGGCAAGCAAATAGATTGACATTTTCTCAGTTTTCACTACCAAGAAACAAGCGTAAGAAAGCTATTTTATGAGGCAGAATTTCCCCATGATTCTAAAAGTCTATAAAGACTAAATTTATTTTCAAGCAGTGCCAAAAAAAATGGGATAACCTATTGTTTGACTAGAAATAAAAATAAAAGATGATTGGTAAATTTATTTATATTTATTTTCATATTTATTATCGAAGATTTTGTTATCAGAAGATTATTTTTTAATTGTCTATATATAAAATACACCTGATCGCCAAGCAAATAGATTGACATATTCTCAGTTTTCACTACCAAGAAACAAGCGTAAGAAAGCTATTTTATGAGGCAGAATTTCCCCATGATTCTAAAAGTCTATAAAGACTGAACTTATTTTTAAGCAGTGCAAAAAATGAGACAACCTGTTGTTCAACTAGAAATAAAAATAAAAGATGATTGGTAAATTTATTTATATTTATTTTCATATTTTGAAACATATTTTGTTTTAGACACACTATTATTTACTATCACTTGCATCACTATATTCACTTTTTTTCAGCATATATTTATATTTATTTATTTATTTATATATTATTTTCATATCTCAATCAGGCAGAGGTATCTGGTATGAGAGACTATGAAACAATTTGTTTATTTTATATATACATATCATTTGTCTATTTCATTATACTACAATATAATATTTATCATATTTAAAATATCTATTCAATCTTCAATTTTCTTATGATATTTCTTTATTTTTATTTTAAACTTGTCGTCATCATTGGTCATCTTAATATCGTTTGGCAATTCATTATATAATTTACTAGCGTTCCATATGACATTTCCCCTCAATTTAGTCTTTCTATTGTGTTCAATGTGAAAATTGTTTTGTTGTCTAGTGTAGTGTTACTTCGTTAAAGGCATAAACTTCACTTTCAAAACTTTCGTCTCCTTCAAATGACCATCAAAATCTTTATCAACAGCCACAAAATCCTGCATTTTACCCCGGGGTCCTACAGGCATCACCAATCTACCTCCAGGTTTAAGTTGATCTATCAAACTCTGCGGAACTTCCATTGCAGATGCACCTACATGAATTGCATTATAAGGCGCATACTTTGGGTAACCAAATCTACCATCCCCAGAAATTAGTACAATATCGTGCAACAACGTGCGATCATCTTGTTTCAAATTATTCCTGGCTATCCTAATCAATTCTCGTTGATTGTCGATACCGACAACTACACTTGTGTCATTTCTATCGTGGCCGTCCAGGTTTTTCAGCCTCGAAAAACAGGCTAGAAGATACCCACTTCCTGATCCTATGTCCAGGATGTTTTCTCCGTGTTTTATGAAGGGTTGGAGGAGTTCTAAGGCGTATGCGTGCATTGTTGGAGTACTTATGGTTGCTCCATGTGTTCCACGTTGAAGCCTTTGAGGTAAATCTAAGTAAGGATTTGTAGGGGAATAGAATTTGCGGTCTGTTTCCTGCATTACTTTTTCAACACGACTTGATCGTATGATGTTTGAGGATTTTAAGAGGGCTACCAGGTCTGTTTGGTGGGCAGGAGTTGGAGGTGATGCTCTTTTGGTAATTGTGTGGACCTGAAAGTTTAATAATTTGGTCTCGAAATGGATTTACACAAGTTGGTATAATTATAACTTTGTCAAGACAATTACTTGCTGAAGGATAATACATCTTGTGGGCTCTAGATATTGGTAATATCTATCAGAGATCATTAGTTAATAAATATAACTCTGGTCAAGAAAAATTCTTGCTGAGGGATACTGTTTCTAATGAAGCGTTTAAGGAGTCTAGATATTGGTAATGACGATCAGAGATCATTAGTTAATAATTATTACTCTGGTCAAGAAAAATACTGTTTATTGTGGAGCCCTTTAGGGCTCTAATTATTGGTAGAAATTAGGGTTTACGGTTTTAAAAACCGATTTTTTGGCGAAAGTTATGGAATTCGAAAACCGGTTCTTTAGTGAAAAGAGTCGGTTTCACTATATAAATGAAAAATGACAAATATAGACATATATAAAAAGATAGATGAAAGAGATTTGATTCTTAAAATCATATCGGTTCAATAGCATTTGATATCTTATCAGTCTGCAATGGTTTCCAGAAAGGCTTTGTATATATTAATTTAGATTTTTATACCTGAGTATATTTTAATTTAAATCAGTGTGACTTCTTCTTGAAAAAGTAACTTCCTCTACTCAAACTTAAAGATAAAATAGTTTCAAGCACAAATAAAAGAACGAAAAGCTTAGAATTATTATATCAGGCTTTAAAACCAATTAAGCATAATTTGGTAGCAAGTATGAGAGTATTTTCTATTTCAGTAGCAATTTGATAAACGTTCTCAGTTTTTTGAAATCATATTTTATTAAACAAAAAACAACAAGAAAAACAATTAGAATGTTTAAAATTAATTTATTAAAATTGCTCGAAACAGGCAATACCCGAGTTTAGCTTAATTGATATTAAAACTGAAATTGATATTAACAAGTATGTATCAACATGTAACTTTCCTTTCACTATCATAAAAATATTTTTATTCATATATGTAGAAATGATGCATGAATAACAAATAAATATTTTCAAAGTTATTTAATTAAGATTAAAAAAATTAAAATAATTTTGTTTACAATCCATAAAATTGAGCAATAAATAAATTCAGCCAAATACTGCTCTAAATCACACTAAATTTGCGGATAAATTACAGAATATTCGAGCAAAAATTTATTTTCTATATAAAATTCGAAAACCGGTTAAAACTGGTTTTTAGTAAAATTAAAATTCGAAAACCGGTTTTCTGAAATGTCGGTTTTTGTATAAACCCTAACAACAAGGAACTTTTTAATATAGGGTCATGCCAGTCACGTATATGGGACATAGAAAATAGTGTTCCTGCAGAAATGGAAAAAAAAAATATTTGACACACCAAGTTTCCTTGATAGATACATTTTTAACTAAATTATTTCTTTTTATTTTGTGTGTTTTATGATCCTATGAACTATCTACAACTAGCAGATTTTATTAAAATAAATAAATTTATACCTCTACATTGACATCTTCGGGATTTCCAAATCCTTGATCGTATTGTGGAACATCAAGTAAATATCCTAATTGTGGAGGAGTATGTCTGATGCATTCCCAAGGCTGCTTATGATGATCGCAGCCAATAAGTTCCTGCAATAAAAAAATCGTGAATTGGGATTCTACATTTTAAAAAGATATTTAATTTATATGTAATAGAAGTTACGATGAATTGCGAATTAAAAAGATGCTGACCAATTATCTTTACCAAGTCAGTCACTCTTGATGTCTACTTTTTGATCAGTAATTTTTTTTTTTTGATAATGGCAGATAATTGGGTTAAATTAGGTGACCTGGTGATTTCATAAACGTCTTCAAGAGATTCCATGGAGCAATTCTGCCTCATAACATAACCTTGTCATGACAACGTTTTCTTATCTTATATATAAAAATGAATAGCAAAATGTGTTGTTAAGCCCTTAACTCAACAACGCCGGGACCAATTTGGACAATTATTTTTTTAAAATGTTCATTGAAGTCCAAGGATGGTTCTTACGGCGAGAAAAAATCGAATAATTGCCGGCCCTAAAAACAGCCATTTTCTTTTTTTCATACAAACGTTTTCTAACTAAAACGTAGAATCAATTTGAACTCTATTGCTATTATATAAAGTTTATATTAAATTACAAGCACTCACTGTATACTTCTTCCAAACAAATATTCAGATTTTGATAAGTTTTCTAAAGTTTGTTAAGGAAATTTTCTAGGATGTATGTGATTATAAAGTACTGGGATTTATTTGCAATATTGTAGAAATAAATGGAAAAAAATGCAAAAAACGGCATGTCATTGTTTGCATCGAAAATAAATGAAAACTATCATCTGCCAAAAATTTCAATTTTCTTATGAATCTAGACAATATTAGAATATGTATAATAAATTTATGATTATGAAAAAGAAAAATGAAATGTCTATATTATTAATGCCAAGAAGCAGCTGAGATCTGCCAGAAATTAAAATAATATAAAATGCAGTATATGTATGGCAGATTGAACGATACACATATGAACAGGATATGACAAATATAATTCACTTACAATAAGAAATTAAGTAATAATCAGTGCCGGTCCTACCTTTAATGCGATGCATGCGAAAAATAGGAGCGCACGCCTTAGGGGGCGCCAACACAAGATTCGGATATTAAAGTTATCAATATAGTTTTTTTTAAAATATATAATTTCTTAGCATCTTTTACTAATCTTTACAATACAATATTTTTAAAATTCGTAAAATTTTCACTTTATAACAACAAATGTGTAACATACAATTTGGCTCTCACGATACCGATTAGGAGAAGTTTGAGATGCAATTTTGGATATCTTAAATAATAAAAAATTAAATGAATCTAATCCAACATGAAGTACCAGTGTTATGTTATGGTTATGGTCAAGTTATACTGTTTAAAAGTCTTCAATTTCCAATATAGTGTGGGAATTGAGACTCATCATTTTATTTAAAGCAGTTCTACATTTAACAGCCGCACATATTATTATATAAATGTATAAGCATTTTGGCGTGAAGAGTAATTTAAAAAACAATAATTATTATTTTTAGGTAAACGGTAAATATTAGTATATTATATTAAAAAAATGTAGACATGTGTACAGGACAACGTCTGTCTGGTCATCTAGTAAATAAATATTTTCATAGTTTTACTATCAGGAAACAATTATAAAAAGGCGTTGCCATGACAACGTTATGTTATGAGATATAATTGCACTATCAAAAATAGTATAGTCTTTCAATTGAGATTACTATCAATTACAATCAATTACTTACCCTCGACGATTGATAACTCGAACCTCCCGAAGAAGATCCACCAGGTCGTCCATAACCCGGAGATTGATTCTGCTGATTTTTCGAGTTTGTTTGCTCTTTGGGGCTCCAGTGTCCTGCCAGGATTTCTTGCGAATCGCAAAGGTCGGTTGGGACGCAGATTCCGTCCCTGTTTCGGGCTGTCCCTGTGGTACAGATGCAACCGGCTCGGCAATCTCGGCCTAGGGCATCTTTCTTGACGCCCTCTGAGGTAATAAAGGATAATGAAATATTATTAGTAAATGTTTTGGAGTATGTAAAGGGGATTGGTGGAACTAAAGGTATTCGATGAGGTTGAATTCTTTTTAAGTTTCCAAAGAAAAAATGTTTTTGGACCAAAAAATCGACTTGCTGATTTTTAGTTTTCTCGACAATAGATTAAATTTGCTGTATCTGTGTGTGCGAGTGTGTACTTTTGAAACTCAACTATTTTGAAATAGCAACTATTGGTATTTTGCTTTGGGGCAAGTTACATAAACTTTCTGATATGTATAAATAATCGACTTAATCAATAAAATATAAATTAATTTATGAGTAATTAAAACTATTCCGAGTGAATTTATTACACATAATTGAAAACGAACGAACACGTTAACTCGGAGTATATTCTAGAAGCAAATTTTCAAAAATCAACAATTGTTTTAAGTGAATCGTTTAATTTTAACAAACGTCAAAAAAACTAATCATTTTCTCAAACTTTGATGAATTTTTGAAATTAAACTACTTGTCGTAAGGCCGTAATATTACAGCGAGTTTTATAAGACCATGATATATATCGATAAAAAAAAGTTCCATAAAAATCGGCTTAATTTTTTTTCAACAGTTAATTACAAGAAAACGGCTCGGCAGATTTTCTCCTAAAACTAATCAGTATCATTCCGAACTAATATCCTTCGAACAGTTTTTGATTTTTCAAAATCGATTTGATAGTATGAGCTTGAATATGGACGAAACGTTTAACACTTTTTTCCAAATTACAAAGAAACGGCTTGGCAGATCGTCGCGCAAAACTGAGAAACGATACTCCTCATCGAGATACATCGAATGGCTTTTAAATTTTTGAAATCGATTCAGGCGTTTAAGTCTAAAGTCTAATTTTAACAAACGCCAAAAACATCACTAATTTTTGTGAATTTTGGCGAATTTTCAAAGTTAAACGACTTGTCTTAGGACTATATTTTTTTTAGTATTATCTTGAAAACCATTATATCTTTTGTCAAAAATTTATAAAAATAGTAAAAAAAAAATTTCAACAGTTACAAGAACAGTTAATTACAAGAACTTGTACCAACAAATCTTTACCAAAAACTAATCAGGTTGATTCCTAACCAAAATCAATCGAACGGTTTTTGAATTTTTAATATCGATTTTACTTTTTTTCTATTTACAAAGAAACGGCTCGGCCGATCGTAGCGCAAAACTGGCAAACGATAGTCCTCATCGAGATACATCGAATGACTTTAAAATTTTTGAAATCGGTCCAACCGTTTTTGAGAAAGCGTCGATTTACGGCAAAAAATCTGTTCATATACTCACACACACACACATTGACCTGCGCTCTATGGAAAGAGAAAGGTCGAATGGAACTTCCATTACTTAAAAGATGAATATAAAACAAGTTAAGAATTATAACATTCTAGATCCTCCCCCCACGAAGTAATGCCTAACGGCGGTTTCCGTGGGGACCAGAGGCAAGGGCAAAACGGAGGTTTTAGTCGGTATTATACCAGAGCGGTATAGAGTCCGACATACCCAGACAGAAGACCAGTCTGGGAAAAAACACATACGCACACATACGAGGTGTGTTCAAAAAGTACCCGGAATTACTAATAATTAAATTTCGCGGGTCTGGAGTGTCTGATTGTCAAAATTTTTTTTTATTGTGTTGGTATACATGCCCCTAAAGTATGATGAAATTTTCAGCTATATTCACTGTTTACTTTGTCTGTGGTAGTCGCTAAGGTTCGACGTGTTTTTCTGAGCTCGGCGATTTTTACAATGGAAGAATTGAAAAGTCAAAGAATTTGTATTAAATTTTGCGTAAAAAATGAAATAAAGTGTAACAAAGTGTGTGAAATGTTACGTGCCTATGGTGCCTATGGTGAGTCTGCTATGAAAAAAACAAGTGTTTACGAGTGGTATAAGCGTTTCCAAGATGGCCGCGAAGACGTTGAAGATGACGAACGCTCCGGTCGACCCAGCACGTCAACAAACGATGAAAATGTGAAAGAAGTGGAAAAAATGGTTATGAATGATCGCCGAATCACAATTAGAGAAGTTGCTGATGAAGTTGGCATATCAATTGGCTCATGTCATAACATTTTTTCAATGTTGTTGCACCACGATAACGCACCTGCTCACTCGTCGTTGCTTGTTCGTAATTTTTTGGCCAAAAACAATACCGTAGTCATGCCCCAACCTCCATATTCACCAGATATGGCTCCGTGTGACTTTTTCCTATTCCCAAAGTTGAAGAGACCCATGAAAGGACGGCGGTTTTCCTCGATTGAAGAAATAAAGGCCGAATCGCTGAGAGTGCTCAAGGACATATCAAAAAGTGAATATCAAGAGTGCTTCGAAAATTGGAAAAAACGCTGGCATAAGTGTATTATATCTGGGGGGGACTACTTTGAAGGGGACCACATTAATGTAGACGAATAAATAAATATTTTTTTGAAAAAACAAAAATTCCGGGTACTTTTTGAACAGACCTCGTACATACATCCATTTTTTCTAAGGTATGCCAAAATGTTCAGAAACCTTTGAAACGTAAAGATATATAAAAGTTTTCATTTTCGATTTTATTTGCGATTACTATAACTTGCCCTACGGGAGGTTAATAAATTTAACCACAAACATTACCTTGTGCTTTGTCTTCGGGTTTTTGAGAATCATCCGTGTTTCCAGACTCCTCTTCATTTGTACCTTCACCTTCTCCAACATTTTCTTCTTCGACTTCTGCATTTGGCTCCTCATCTCCTTCACCTTCTCCACCGCCTTCACCATCATCATCTCTTTTCCTCCTTTTTTTATTTTCATCTTCACCCCCTTCACCTCCTCCTTCACCTTCACCACCTTCACCGCCTTCGCCTCCTTCACCGCCCTCGCCTCCTGCTCCATCTTCTGGTGCCACAGTCGTCGTTTCTTCTCCAGATTCTGCTCCTTCGGGTTTCATGTCTGCACAAAGGGCGGCGAGGAACTCCCTTTGAAGGGGCGGCGGCGGCGGAGTAGGGACACAATCCATCCTCTTTCTGATGTCGAAGAGGTCTTCGCAATGTGTGTCGCATTCGGCATGACATTCGGCGTAGACCTCGTTGTAACCGGGACATTTTAAATCAGCTAAGGGATAAAGGATAGTTGGGTTAGTTATAGAAAGACACAGATAATGATCCATCAGCATTATTTTGAAAAATAAGTAAAGTGTGGTATTTCTTGAAAAAATGCTATTTTAAAGTAGGGGGCAAATTAGGTGAAACCAGCTATTGTCTTAAGTTGGGCAAGAGATAAATAGCCACATCGTGAAATTTTTAACGAAAGTATTTTTTCGTAGTTGTTTTGGTTTTGAGCACTGTTGTTTAGTTCACGATACCTGAATATAATTTTTAGGTGTACGCGATTTAATATTTTTATAAGATATATATTTATTTTTAAGCTAGATTTTACGTTTCCTATACAACCTCTAAAAAATCTTACATTATTTGGGGTCAAAATGACCACCTAAACCTTTACACTGACAAAAGGGTAAAATATAGGAGAAGTAGTAAATAAAAAAATGAAATAAGTTAAAAATGCAAGTTACAAGAGATATATTAAATCAATTGGTAATCCAATTATGAGACAGGTAGTAGATGGTCGACCGATGGGTTGCATTTTGTTAACATTAACAAATAGGGAAACTAATTCCTGTGCAAAAATTGATTATTTTCCTAAAATTTTACACTTACTAATATAAATATTAAATTTGTTTTATTTGGCAGATTTGCCTAATGTGGTAGATTTGTCTAATTTGGTAGATTTGTCTGAATTGGTAGATTTGTGTAATTTAGTAGATTTGTCTAATTTGGTAGATTTATCGCATTTAGTAGATTTGTCTAATTTGGTAGATTTGTCTGAATTGGTAGCTTTGTCTAATTTGGTAGATTTGCTATATTTGGTAAATTTGCCTAATTTGGTAAATTTGTCAAATTTGGTAGATTCGTCTCATTTGGTAGATTTGCTTAATTTGGTAAATTTTCCTAATTTGGTAAATTTGTCAAATTTGGTAATTTTGTCTCATTTGGTAGATTTTTCTAATTTGGTAAATTTGTCTCATTTGGTAGATTCGTCTAATTTGGTAAATTTGTCTAATTTGGCAAATTTGTGTAACTTAGTAGATTTGCCTAATTTGGTAAATTTGTCTAATTGGGTAGATTTGTCTAATTGGGGAGATTTGTCTAAGTTGGTATCATTGTCTGAATTGGTAGAGCTGTCTAATTTCGTAGATTTGTTTAATTTGGTAGATTTATCTCATTTAGAAGATTTATCTCCTTTAGTAGATTTGTCTAATTGGGTAGATTTGCCTAAATTGGTAGATTTGTCTGAATTGGTAGATTCATCTAATTTGGTGAACTTGTCTAATTTGGTAAATTAATCTCATTTAGTAAATCTGTGTAATTTGGTAGATTTACCTAATTTGGTAAATTTCCTAATATTAGCCAACGAATGAGTTGCAATCTGATAACACAAGGTTAAGAAATTACATCACAATAAGAAGGAAAACTAAATCATTACTAAAAATCGATTATTCTCCTAATATTTTATGGTGAGATAGATATAGAATGGCCAACCAATGGGTTGCATTCTGATAAGATAAAAAATTATATCACAAAAATATAGCAAACTAATTCATATAAACTGATTTTATATAAAAATTGATGATTTTTCTAAAATTTCTTACTCACCAATTGGCCACCAAGTGGAAATAACTTAAATGATGACAAAGTTTGAAAATGGACAACCAATGGGTTGCATTCTAATAAATATAAGTTACGAAATTACATCACAATTTATCTGAATTGATACTAAATAAAAATTAATGACTCTTTAAAATTTTTCACTTACCTATAGGCCACCTAGTATATTTCTTTCCATCCACAAAGTTGATTTTAAAAAAACACAACAAAAAACATACTTTTAACCATCCATCCATTTTATTATTTTTTTCTGAAATTTTAAAATTCTAAAAAAAATGTTTTTATTTTTTTTTTTTTGGTAATTAATTCAATATCCAATTCTGCACTGAAAATAGCAAAAATTTCCACCAGCTTTTATAAGTTGGCAGAAACATTTTTTTGACGCAAATAATTGAATTTAATTGTTAGATTAGAAAATTGTTTGTTAAATATCTTTTGTTTTTAATTGTTTTGTTTAGCAAAAGAATTTATTTAGATTGCCACACCTATTTTTCCGGAGAAATTAATAATAGTTAATAATAATAAAAATTTATAGCTAATTGTTTTCCGTTTACGTATTTAATTTTGAATGGTCTATTGTAATGGACTCTTTTAATCCTAAATACTATTTGGAAAAGAACTTCAACTTTTATATTGTTCACCATTCTTATGAAATAAAACAAAGTACAATTTTGTTTATCTTTTTATTATTTATTTATTTATCTTCTACACTATCGTAGTATTCATCAGCATCAAAATCTTTCAAAGGAGTTTTATGGACTCCAAAAAGTTTTCCTGCTTTTTTCTTAGATTTGTTAACATCGGAAGGTGCAGAAAATTTAGGACGTTCGCACAAATTGGTTGGAACACAAACGTTGTCCAAATTTCGAGCAGTTCCTAGAAAATTAGAAGAGAATATTAGATTTGTTTTATAGAACACATTTGTCTAATTTGGTAAATATGCCTAATTTGGTAGATTTGTCTAATTTGGTAGATTTGCCTAATTTGGTAGATTTGCTTAATTCTATAAATTTGTCCTATTTGGTAGATTTGTCTCATTTGGTACATTTTTTTCATTTGATACATTTATCTAATTTGGTAGATTTATCTAATTTGATAGATTTATCTCATTTGGTAAATTTGCCTAATTTGGTAGATTTGCCTAATTTGGTGAACTTGTCTCATTTGGTACATTTGTCTAATTTGGTAGATTTCCCTAATTTGGTAAATTTCTCTAATTTGGTGGATTTGTCCCATTTGGTAAATTTTCCTAATTTGGTAGATTTGCCTAATTTGGTAAATTTGTCCGATTTGGTAGATTTGTCTAATTTGGTAGATTCGTCTAATTTAGTACATTTGCCTAATTTGTTAGATTCGTCTAATTTTCTTAATTCAAAATGTGTGTAATTAATTTGAGCTTTCTCTAATTTGGTAGATCTGATAGGTCTGATATTTAACTAAATTTACATTTTCAATTGATTTGATCAATTTTGTAAATTTTATTTATTTAACCTATTTATCAAATTTCACAAATTTGGCACATTTGATAGAATTAAAGTACTTTGAATTCTTTGATTTGTGATATAACAGAACTTTGATAAATTTAGACGCAATTCATGATTGAAAGTGACAAAATAACAGATTTGTTGATCAAAATAACTTTGACTAGAGAAACGATAGTCCTCATCGAGATACATCGAATGGCTTTTAAATTTTTGAAATCGGTCCAGCCGTTTAGAACGTGAGAAAACGTCGATTTACGGCAAAAAATTTGTCACATACACACACACACATACTTTTTTCAAATTTGGTCTCATTCGATTCAGAATGGCTTGAAACGTCGAAAAGGAATATAAAATTAGCGAATCGGATTTTTTTATGAAAACGTAAACTTCTCCTTCGAGAACTTGAAAAAGAGTCCATTTACATGATATTCAATTACTTTTTTGCTTCTGTTTGAGATGTCAATTGAGTTAAAAAATTAGTTGCTAGTGACATTTTGTCCCGAATAATATGATTTGTTTATAACCCATCAGTTTTCCTGATGACAACTTTTATACCTGTTTATCTATCCACCTGTTAATCTGTCTACCTGTGTTCCTGTATAGCTGTCTACCTGCTTACTTTTCTAACTTTATACCTTATCTATTTTTATGGCTGGATTTCTACAATTTTACCATGACAATTATCCTTCCGTTAGTTTTTTATTAGTTGTCATAAATTAAATCACAAATATCGATTTTCTTACATTATACGACCAATGGCGTCAATTCTGTTCAAATGATGTCATCGGTCTATGACAAACCAGAATTTACGCAAATCAGGTGTAACCAACTTCCTTAGTTTTATATTATGGAATGACACCTCAGGCGCGCCTAAAGAAGTTCTACTTCAAAATAAATTGAAGACTGCCTGCTTATTGGACATATTGGACAGTTAAACCAAATTAGTAGTTATCCAGAATAAACAGTTGGACGACTAGTAAAACATAATGACCAAATTAGTCATAGTGACCAATTCGACAATTTAACGAAAGAAATGAAATATCAGGTTTTACAAATGACATTTGTTGGATTGAGAGTAAATTGGCAAAGTAATTTCACTTCATTTTGACTGTAAAAATGGATGAATTTTATTACCTGTGGCACAGATACATCCAGGTGTGCAGATTTTTGGATTGCAGACCATTCTCAGCAAAATTTTTGATACATCTTCACATTGAATGTCGCAATGGGCATCGCAACTGCTGTAAACCTCATTGTAACCAGGACACATTTTATCTAGAGAAAGAAAAAATAAATAATAAAAATCATATCGAAAACAGTCTATGTCTAGTCAGTTTATTTTAAAAAATATTTTTTTATAATACGAACCTCGTATAGCTGCAGATACAAAGTCGACATTTGTTGACCAGAATTGTAAATATATAAAAAATAATATTGTATAATAGGACATTGTTAAAAGTTTTCGAATACTTTATCGAATTCTTGGGACTATGTGCGTTTATATACAGATAGGCAGGTTGACAGGGACGAATTGGAAAATTTGGTAAAATCAATGCAAAATCATAGTCTTGGATGGAATTAAAACGTGTAAAAATGATAAGGCAGATAGAGAATGGGAACCAATGGGTTGCATCATAATAATTCACAACATCACAACAACATAGAAAACAAAGTGTCTGGGCGTGTTTCCATACATAATTGGCCCCACCCTGGTGTTTAAATCATTTTGATGCCATTTTATAGGTATTTTCAAGAAAATTCGAAATACCAAATTTCAGTACAAATAGAATGGCGTTAACAGTTTTTCGATATCTCTCATATTTGCGACAAGAAGTGAGTTTGAAAAAAGGGGCCACTTTCACATGTTTTCACTGATATCTCGGCCAAATGATGAGCTACAGATTTGAAATTTGTTATTTCGAATTTTCTCAAAAATACCTATAAAATGGCATCAAAATTATTTAAATACCAGTGTGAGGCCAATTCTGTATGGAAACACGCCCACACCCTTTATATAAACTGATTTCATACAAAAATTAATTTTTCTAAAGTTTTTTAGGCCACCTAGTATATATATTTTCATCAACAAAGGCTTCAAAAAACACAAGAAAAATATATTCACCAGATGTACATCCATTTTAGTCATTCTTCATGGACTTCCAATAATAATTTCTTTTTGACTTTGAGACATATTTACAGAAATGCACAAAAATAATATATAATAAATATTACACTATATTCAATAAAAACGTTTTGACACTTGACATCATTTTGCAGCCTGAACCCGAAGAAAAAGACAAAAATTAGGAAAAATTTAATTTTTGATAAAACATAATAATTGAAATTTAAAACTATAATTATATAAACAAATAAACAGTATGAATTTTGTACGATAGAAAATTAAATGTGTTTTTTGGTGTGTTGACACAAATTTTGCGTCAAAACGTATTCATAAAAATATTTTAATATCCATTATAATTTTGGACGATTTATTTAAATATATTTCAACTTCGAAGTATTTTTATCATAGGTGTTCAAAGGCAGGTTCATGATTACAATTCATTTATGACATTTTGTTCCTTTGTTTAAATTAAAATTTATTCTGGGTAAACTACGGTCCTGTTTAAACAATTATTATTACATAATTAATTAGTTAATTAGTCGCTAGTAAAATTTTATAACCAGTCTCTCAAAACATCTTAAATTAAAACAAACTTGTTTTTAATATTTGCAACTGATAATGATTATTTTTCAAGAACATTTTTTACTATAATAATTTGGCAAATTTAAAATTGTTATTTGTAACTAATGTAAATTTAAACCTTAAATTTATTGGTATCGATTTTTTCTTTTTTAAAATATTGTATATTTGTTTTGTTTTAAATATTTTTAATTCATAAAGTTTTTGTTCATTATTAATTAATTTGTAATGTTTGTGTATATAAATATCAAAGGCTTAAAAATAAATAAGTATGTGATTTAAAAAGTTGTGAAAACTATTCAAAAACAAGCACAAAAATTAAAAAAATATAATAAATAATAATAATGAAAGTTATAATAATAAATAAAAAAATATAACAAATAAAAAATATTTTAATCTACATTTATTAAAAACTATTGAATTGCATTACATTCTTATTTTTTCATTCACATTTTGAAATTTAAACCTAAAACTTAAAACTTAAAAAAAAATTAACACATAATTTTTTTAAAAAAAAATTAACACATAATTTTAAAAAAAAAATTAACACATAATTTTTTTAAAAAAAAATTAAATATCGAAATTATTTAAAAAAATCGAACACCTCAATATTTGACAATAACAAATTTAAGTATAGTATTTAAAAAAAATCGTACAAATAAAAACAATTAGAAAAACAATATTGTTATTAACACAAAAATTGAGCAAAACAACTACATTCCAAAGAACTAAATTATTTATATAATTTACTGAGTGAAATTTACTTCTAATTTTTTTGTAATAAAAGAAAAAATACATAGGATACATATAATACTGGCGTTTTACAGTATTATACAAAAATATCAATTTGGATAAAGTACAAATACATTAATCAGTAATTTATGCTTCATAAATTTTAATATTTATTTTATCAATTTCAAAACCAAAGTATAACAGTAAACGTTGCATGAAACATTAAATACTAAAATGATAAATTTTTTGTAACACACAAATTTTAGTTTTAGTTTTTAGAAAACATTCAGCAAACCAAACACATACTGTTCAAAAAAAATAATATTAAAATCATGTTGTCGAGAAATATTTTGATAATTACTATATTTATATACATGGGGTTTATTTTTGAAGTCAATTGTCAAGGTAAAATATTTAAGTATTAGTATTTTTTGTATTTAACACGTTAATTGCCATGTCAGTCATATGTGTCTGACGCTAAAGAGGAGAAAAAAACAGTTTTAATAAGGGCCATGTCAGTCATATATATGTGACATAAAAAACTTTAGGCAAAAAAAACTTCTTAGATACATTTTTAGCAAAATTATGTAATAAAGTTACCATGGCCCTTTTGAAAAGTTTTCTGATATTACTGTGGCAATTAACGTGGTAATAAACTGACTTTTATATAAAATATTTATATATCAAATTAATTTTGTACGTGTATAAATATGACAATTCTATGTCTGTGCCAGGACTCGAACCGAGTGTCCCTGGCGTGTGAGTCAGGTATGCTACTGGCTGAGTAATTTAAATAAATTCTATTCTAAATTCTATTTAATTCTAATCCAACAAATAAAATGACAATTGTATATCTGTGCCAGGACTCGAACCGAGGATCCCTGGCATGTGAGTCGGGCACGCTTCTGACTGAGCTATTTCCGACACGATATTTATGTGGAAAATTAATATTATCATTTTATTTTTAATTGTTAAATATTGTTTTTCACTGATATCCTGAGAAGATTGTTCTAAAATATTATAGGCTTACAAAAAGTTTGTTTAATTATTAAAATTAAGTAAAATCTGAAATATTAGGTCATGCACCGTGTATGTCTTAAGCTTTTGTTATAATTCATTTATTTTATGTATTTATATTTAGATTTGCTAAATTTATATTGGGTTATTAATTAGGAAGATCATTTACATATATGAGAAAGTTCATGCAACTTGCCTTAAGTTCAAATGCCACTCACGCCTTGTTAACTGGTTACAATTACCTTAAAAATCAACTTTTTTTGCATTTACCAGTTGCACAAATTTGGTCAAATTCGTAAATTGTTAGAGCAAAATTTTCAACTTATCATCAAGTTCTGTTGACCAAGTTGATAACAATTACTCATAGTTAATAGTGTCATTTTTCCGTATAAATACTTTGTTAAAACAAATTTGTGATAATCACCTTATACAATTTTGGACAAGCTGATGACAACCTTTGTTAAACAAGCTGATGACAATTACTCCAATCATTTATCTTTCAGGATCTTGCCAAACTATCTTCGAAATGCCATCGACCTGCAGTTTCCCCTGTGATCTAAAATGTTCCCAAAATCAACCCGTCGAACTGGCATGCCCTTACAACTGCACCCTGAAACAAGATTGCATCTGCATCCCCGAATTCGCCAGAGACGAAGACAACGAATGCATCCCCTTGATGCAATGTCCTTCGGTTGCTGATCCTTTGAAAAAGTTTTCTAGCATGACATCCTTGTACATGAGGATTTTTGTTAGACACCTGAATGCCATCATGTATCCTTATGATCATTCCAAATATTGTCATGATTGTAGTGCATATCCTTCGACCTATAGCCTTGTTGATCCTTCTCGTTACAAAAGTGTAGTTGGTCATAGTCATGGGTATTTGACTCCTATTTTTGAGCCTAATCCTCATCCTCCGGAGTTTTATAATGATGTCAATGATCCTAAAGGGTATTATGCAGTTGAGAATGTTTAAGAAGATAGATGAGATTTTGAGGAAAAATGTTGGCAAATGTTTGTGATGATTTTTGGAGACAATAAAATTTTGGCAATGTTTTTTGTTTATTTATTTTTCAGGTTGGATTAGGTTCTAAGATATGCATCCATAATTGTTTTTACTGCTTTTTTTTGCATGAGTTTTGTTAAATGTTCGAATAATTTGTGAAATTATCAGAATTTTGTACAAACTAACAAAAATTTTGGAAAAATTCTAAAAGTGTTTACATAATTGCAGAAAGTTTTGTAATTGGATCATTTGTTAGTCACATTATACTACAATTTCTAAACCTTTGCTGTAATTTTTAAAATCTTAATAAAATTGTACAATTTTGAAATTTCTACTACAATTTTGAAACTTGTCACGTTTTTGAAACTTTTGTTACACCTTCGAAAAGTCTTGTACAATTTTGGAGCTTCTACTGCAATTTTTATGCTTCAGCTAAAGTTTCTGAATTTTTGCTACAATTTGTAAAATTGTGCTTCGAATACAAAACTTCTGCATACATTTTCTGAATTTCTGAAAATTTTAATAATTATTCTACAACTTTGAATCTTTGACGAAAATTCTGAAAATTTTAATAAAATTACAGCTTTGGAACTTCAATTTTACAATTTTGAAATTTTTGTCATGGTTTTGAACTTTTGAACAATTATGAAACGTCTGCTACAATTATGAAATTTCTGTTATGGTTTTGAAAATTTTGTTAAACATTGGAAAAATCTACTACAATTTTATAGCATCTACTACAATCTTTATACTTCAGCAGAAGTTTCTGAACTTTTGCTACATAACTAAACGTTTGTTACAATTTTGAAAAATTCAAAAACCTTTTACAAATATAATACTTTCGCCACGATTTCTGAATTTTTGCTACAATTTTGAACATTTTGCTACAATTCTAAAAAATGTAAGAAACTAGAAACTTTTACTAGGATTTTGAAACTTCAGTTAAGGTTTTAGCACATTTGCTACACCTTGAAAAAAATATTGTACTTACAACTTTGGAGCATTTACTACATTTTTTATATTTCACCTAAAGTTGTAAAACTTTTGCTATCATTTCCAAACTTCATTTATATATCTCGTATATATATATACATATATATATATATATATATATATATATATATATATATAAAACTTCTACAATTTTAAAATTTTTACTACGATTCTGAAACTTCTGTTTTGGTTTTATAACTTTTGTTATACATTGGAAATTTTTGAGCATCTACTGAACTGCTGATTTCTGTAATTGTGCTAAATTTTTACAATTTCTGCTAAATTTTTGAATCTTTTGATACAATTTTGAAGATTTCAATATACCTTCCACAGGGAATTCCAAGGAATTTTCGTTAGTATTTCAAAAAATTTAAAAAAAATTCTACAATTTTGAAATTTTTGCTACGATTTTAGAACATTTAGAAAAGCTTAGAAAAATCTTTAATTGAAAAAATTGCTACCATTTCGAAAATTTTGATGAATTTTTTACAATTTCAAAATGTCTATTACGTTTTTGAAACTTTTGTTATAATTTTTGCACATTTGTTATACCTTGAAAAAATATTGTTTTAAAATGTTATACTACAATTTTGGAGCAGCTACTAAAATTTTCATACTGCAGCTAAAGTTTTGAAACTTTGGCTACCATTTCTGAATTTTGTCTACAATTTTAAAACTTTTTTTACGATTTCAGAAATTTTAAAACTTCTACGATTTTAAAAGATTTATCACATCTAGGGAAAATTCTCTATAATTTTGAAAAATACTGCAATTTTTATACTAAAAATTTGAAACTTTTGCTATAATTTTTAAAATTCTTCAACAATTTTGGAACTTTTTTTAGGATTTCAAAAATTTAAAAACCTTCAATTTTGAAAAATCTGAAACATTTGTTACAACTTTGAAATATATTCTACAATTTTGAAACGTTTACTATAAGTTTGATACATCTGCTACGATATCTGAACAATTTTCTACAATTTTGAAACTTTTGAAACATATTTGTTACATCTTGGAAAAATCTTATACAATTTTGAAACATATACTACAAATTCTGAAAATTTGGATTGGAAAAACTTCTGCTACGATTTTGAAAATTCTGTTGCGGATTTGCTGTAACTTGTAAAAAATCTTCTACAAAAAAATTAAAACTTTTGCAGTAGATTTAAAACTATTTTTACCTTTAAAAATTATAGAACTATTATAGTTACAATTAGGATACAAAAAAAATAATGGCTAAAGTAAAAACAAGCAAGAAATGGCAGTTTTGTTTAAACCTTGATTCAATATTATCTTGTTTTAGGAGTTGATTTATCAAAAGAAATTTTATCGATATGCAATGCTTCAGCTACAAAACACGATTTTTTATCTTCAATATATTGATACATATAAAAAAACAGTAAACAATAGCAATAAATTTAAAAACGATAAAAACCACCACTATAAAAACTTTGCATTGGTTGAACCATTCAAAGTTAGTCAAAAAAATTCTCGATAGAAGATTTAATCGATTCTCGAATATGAAATCTGTATTTTTCATATTATTTTTTGTGTTCGCAACTTTTTTCATGATGTCGGAAGTGGATGCTCAAATAACACCGGAAATTGCTCTGCAAATTTTTCAAACTTTGTCCGATTATCCGAATAAAGAAATCAATTGTATGAAGGCTTGCGGAAAACTCTGCAAAGAATCGCAACCTTGTAATATAATGTGCATTTATTATTGTCAGGACCTTAAAAATAATAAATGGAAATAATGTCTACTTGGTTGGTTGATCGATAATATAAAATAATTACCAATGTAATATAATATATTAATAATAAATGTATTTGATGTTTTAGCATATTATTGTGCTTGGATTTTTAGTATGAGAAATATCAAGTGGTGATGAACTCGGCTAAAATTGAGTGCTTGTGAAGGTGTGCTTTTAAACTTCTCGAAGAAAACTTGTAGGATTTGGCAGAAAATCTGATTTGCCAATTTAGTTTTTTGTGAGCTGATTTTGGACTTCGTCGGCATTTTCTCAAAAATTTGCGTTATTAGTTTTCAAGATTTTTGTAGACGTCCCTTTTCTGTATAAACATTTTGTAGACGCCTGGCGCAATATTTATTAAAAAAGTCTCTATTACCTCGTAGGACCAGATATAATTATTATTAAAATGGCTATATCAGACCTTTGAAATAAGTAATTGTAAATAAATAAGTAAGTTTGGTTATTAATAATATATATTGTCTGGTCTGGGCATAATGCTTTACAATAAGCTGCCACTAGAAGTTGGAAATAGGGTATGTTATAAATTACTCAACACATTTTTTAAAGAGCAAGTTTTTTATTCTATGTATGGGTATTTAAGTTATAACATTCATTAAATTATTCTGTGTTTTTTTGTTTTTTTTTTTCTTTCATATAAAAGACGAAACTTAGAATAAGATTTTGAGTGAACACTTGTTTTTTTTTAATTATATTTCATTTAATATAGTATGTATTATTATCTATTAATTTAAGTTAAGTACCATTAATATCTATAATTGTATAATTGTGCTGTATAAATATAAATATAAAATAAATATAAATATTTGCAAGATGTTTACGGTTCAAGATTTACGTACAGAAATGAATAAAATATCCTATAACTATTTTAGTATCTATACTAGGGTAAGAAATTATTTTATTATAGAGGAAGATAGATGAATAAAATTTGTGAGGTTCACCTTTCTTAAGGAATTCTAAATTTGTTCGAAGGTGGAGTCGCTTTTCCGCATAAAATTTCCTCAATTATTATAGATAGTTTCACAATAGATAGATATAGATATAGAGAAATATTTTCTTGGTTGTCAGTAGAGTCCCTTTTTTGTATAAATAATTTTCGGTGGTCAGTAGAGTCTTATAAAAATATTTCTTGCTCGTCAGTAGAGACCCTTTCCTTACAGAAATATTTCCTAAGAAATTTTATATTTTCTGGTCATCAGTAGAGTCCTTTTTTATGTAAATATATTATAGTAGTCAGTAGAGTCCATTGTAGAAATATTTTCTAAGAAATTCTATATTGCTTGTCAGTAGTCTTATTTGTATAAGAATTTTCAGCTCGTCAGTAGTCACTTTTCTGTATAAATATTTCTTTGGTCATCAGTACAGTCCCTATTCTATATAAATATTTTCTTGGTCGTCAGTAGAGTCTTATTTCTATATAACTATTTTTTTTGGTGGCAGTAGCATACCTTTTCTGTATAAACATTTCTTGAGGAATTCTCAATTTCTCCAATAATTATAGATTTTTCGACAGTGGAGCTCCTTTTCTGTATATTTTCTTAGTCGTCAGTAGAGTCCCTTTTTGTATAAATATTTCCTACCCGTCTGTAAAGTTTTTTTTTGGCATAAATAATAAGAATTTTTAATATATTCTGAGAAATTCTTGATTGTGTTTCAGTAGAGTTTTTTTAACTTCCCGTAGGGTAAGTTATAGTAATCGCAAAAAAATCGAAAATGAAAATTTTTGCATTTCTCGACGTTTCAAAACCTTCTGAACATTTTGGCATACCTTAGAAAAAATGGATGTATGTGTGTGTGTGTGTATGTATGTATGCATGTATGTATGTATGTATGTATGTATGTATGTGTGTGTATGTATGTGCGGATACAAATTTTCGTCGACGATTTCGGGAACACGGATCAACCGATTTGAATAATTAAAAAAACATTCGATTCGTATTGATAAGGAGACGTGCTGATTAGTTTTTGGCAAAGGCAGGTCTAGCCGTTCCGAAGATACGGGGCAAAAAGTGCCAAGAACGGTACCTCCGTTTTCAAGAGAACGGAGCGTCCGATTTGAATAATTCAATAAACATTTTACTTGTACTGACAAGATGTAGAATTGATCAAATTTTCATGGAGGCAGGTCTAGCGGTTTCGGAGATCTAATGAAAAAAGTAAAAAATAATGCCATTCGGCGGTTAAAAATTATCATTAGACATATGCACATCAAATTATCAGATATTTTATAGAGATTTTAACAATAAGTATATTTTTTTTTACATTTTTATGGGTTCCGTACTAATGCTTATGCGTTAGACGGCGACGCGGCACATGCGCGCTTTGACATTTCGTCTCTATGCAGTTCAAGCAGTGCGATCGCTTTGAAAAAAAGTTCAGAATTTCCAAAATATGTCAAAATGAAGAAAACATTTTTTCAAAAAAATTTTTTGTATCCAAAAAAAAAATTTTTTTTTTCATATAATTTTTTTTTTTCAAAAAAAGTAATTTTTTGTCAAATTTGTAGTTTCTCAAATCTATTTTTTTTAATTAAATTTTTTTCAAAAATGTTAATCGTTTTTAAAAAAATAATAATTTTTGGTACGGGAAGTTCCAGCAATTTGCCTTAAGGCACGATGCCCTAATTGCCTTAAGACAGAATTCCACTTACAGCTAGTTCTGTATGAATTTGGTCGTCAATGGAGTTCCTTTTCTTTTGAATATTTACTAAGAAATTCTAGTTTGCTGGTCAGTAGAGTTTCTTTTCGGTTCCTAAGAAATTCTAGTTTTCTTGTAGTAGAGTCCTTTTTCTTGTAGAAATATTTCTTAAAGAATTATAATTTGCTCGTCAGTGGAGTCCCATTTTGGTACCTAAGAAATTTAAATTTGCTCATCAGTACAGTCCCTTTTTTGTACAAATATTTTCTAAGAAGTTCTAGTTTGTCAGTAGAATCCCTTTTGGTATAAATATTTTCTAAGTTTTTCTAAAATGCTCTCAGTAGAGTTTCTTTCCTTGTATAAATATTTCTTAAGGATTTCTAGTTTGTTCGTCAGTAGAGTCCCTTCCTGATCTTAAGGAATTTTGGTTTGCTCGTCAGTAGAGTCCATTTTTTATTCCAAAGGAAATCTAGTCTCTTCTCTATATGTAATAAACGGGACTCTATTGATTTACTCTATAAATTTATCAGGAACGAAAAGGGACTCTGCTGGCAAGTTATATGCAATTTCTTAGGAAATATTTTGTGCGCGTTAGTAAAGCATTTTCAAATTAATGATTTCCAATAAATTTGGTTTGCTTGTCAGTAGAGTTTTTTT
The DNA here is from genome assembly GCF_003426905.1 of Ctenocephalides felis. Lineage (NCBI taxonomy): Eukaryota > Metazoa > Arthropoda > Insecta > Siphonaptera > Pulicidae > Ctenocephalides > Ctenocephalides felis. Next base: position 67,857,944 of record NW_020539725.1, read on the forward strand.
CTATGTCTAACTATTTTTTAAAAAATATTTGTCAGTATAGTCATCGAAATATCTAAAAAATATCTATAGTATTTTAGTAATAGTTTTTATTTATTGCTTCGATTATTTACACGTACAAAAGAAAGCTATGTTTACTCTACTTGCCTCAAGGCAAAATACCACTTACACCTATTTTCACATAGTACAAAGCATTCAAATATGATTCATTAACAAATTTAAGACAACACCAACTGCTTATAAATAAAATTGTTTATAAATTCTTATAACATAAATATTTTGTCCGATTCGTGACCACTTTGGCACGAATCAACAAACGCAAACATCATCGATCAATCATTTGGCAATAAAATTTAACAAGTTTATATTTATAGAATTGAAATAATTTATTTGAAATTACGTTATTGTAAACGATACTTTGTGATAAACTTGAGAATTAAGATCAGTTTGCGATAGGACACCAAATGGTCTACTGATATAAAAGATCATCATTAATATCTAATAAATCCTAGTCTAATATTGTAACATCATTTCTATTGAAGCAAGTTTTTTATTACTTGGTTTTGTTTTAATCTGGTGTCTATTTTTTCAGGAGGTTGACTTGAAGTTCTAAGATGGTTTTTCTGCAGGAGTTGTCAACAAAAGTGATAGTGATTTTATATTTGTGCCTGCTCCTATTTTGTGCTCCGAATTTTGCTGGAACTTTTCTCCTGACTTGGGATCCTCCTCAATACGTGCCTGATGCAGCAACCCTTGGTAAGTCTTTTTAGTAAAAAATAATTAGATAATTTTTTTAGGTTGAATTTCAATAGTTTTCTGTTTTATTCCGGTTTCTATCATTTTTGTTTGGTTCAGGTCGATCGTAGTAATTAATAGTTAATTAGTGCCTTTGTTCGTTTCGACAATTATTTTTTTTGATTACTCAATTTCTATAAATAGTTTTTATTGTGGTTTGTTTTTATTAGTAACAAATGATTTTTATTTGTAACATATTATATTTTGATCAATGTGTATCGATTTTTGTTAATTTTCTTCGATTTCGTTCGATTTCATTTGATTCTCGTTGATTTTTTTTATTTAGTAGATTTTCTTTATTTTTGATAGATTTTCTTCGATATTGGTCAAATTTTACGATTTTGGTATATTTTTTTTTCATTCTGAACGATTCTTAGATTTTATTTGATTTTATTCGATTTTTGTGGATTTTCTCTGATTTCGACCGATTTTTTTTCAATGTTTTTACAGTTTTTTCGTCTTTTCAATTTTGGTCGCTTTTTTAATATCTCAATCATTTTTTTTTAATCGATTTCCTTTGATTTTGATTTTGGTATTTTTTTCTGATTTCAGTCGTTTTTCTTCAATTTTGGACATTTTCTTTAATTTTGGTCCATTTTTTTAAATATTTGTCGATTTTGGTCAATTTTCTTGTACGATGTTAGATCATTTAGTTATTTTCTTCATTTATAATCAGTTTCGCTTATGGTCAATGTTTTATGATTTTGGTCAATTTTCTTTGATTTTAACCTACTGTTGTTGATTTTTTTGATTTGTGGTCGATTTTCTTCGAACTGGGCCTATTTTCTTTGATTTTGGTTTCAATTTTCTTTCTATTGTTTTCAAAATCAGCGTTGGTAGATTGGTGGCCAACTTTTATAGATGTCGTTAGAAATTTGGTACACTTCGGTCGATTTCCAACCTATTTTTTATTTAAAATCTGCGGCTCGAAAAATAATATAAACTCCAGAGTAATATTTCTTATACATTTATTGAACGATGTACAAAATAAATATGAATGATTTTAAGAGTTTTATTAATAGAACAATTAATTTTATTCATGATGATTAACTTTATGCAGTGAGTATAATTGTGCCGTAGTTGCCCTTATAATTCTAAAAAAATGTGGTCATCCACTTTATTTAACCATTATGCCCTCGGTTAGCTAACAATAATTTTTCTGAAAAAAAAATTATTATTTATTTATATATTTTTAAAAAAATGTTAAAATAATAAAATTATTATTAACTTCCTGTACGTTATATATATTAAACTCTCAATTTTTGCATATCTTCCGACGCACGGAAAAACCGATTTGAATGATTCAAAACACATTCGATTTGTAATGATGAGTGAAAGTGGTGTTTTGTTATTGGCATAAATAAATAAATAAAAATAAATAATAGTTTTTGGCAAAGGCAGGTCCAGCCGTTTTGGAGATACTGAGCAAAAAGTGCTGAAAATGACGATTTATAAGAGAACGGAGCATACGATTTGAATGATTCAAAAATTATTTTGCTTGTATTGACACTTTGAAAAAATTATTAGTTTTTGGGGAAGAAAAGAAATTATTTCAAAATTTCCAAGAATTTTTTTTTATTGCGAAAGTAATTCGGGTTTTAATTTTATTTCTAGCCACAATTTTAAAGTTTACTTACTTAAAATAAATAATTTCAACTTTGCAATTCCGCTTAAATAATTCTTGGAAATATGAGATAAGATCTTTTTATTTCAACTCCGCTTGATCAAGTTTGTTTATATTACTTTTAATGTAAACATATAAACGTCGTCATCTAATTTATAAACACTTATATTTTGTATATAAAGTACGAATAATGAAAGTTACAATATTTATAATAATATATTGAAAATATATAGAAATAAAAATAATGTATATATGTAAATCAATAAAAAAAATATTTGAAAACTTTTAAAATTTCTCGGGAAATTCCAGCAATTTGCTTCGAGGCACCGTGCCATACACCACTAGTTTCAATAAATTTCGAATGATAACAAAATACACTAAAGTGACAGTTGCCAATGTCAAAAGTGAAATCTTTCAGGAAACTTCGAGAAAAAATTAATTTTTTACTACATCAATTATTTATACATATGCAACTTGCCTCAAGGCACAATGCCACTTACACCTAGTGTAAAAATTATTTTATGAAACTAAATTTATTAACTTACTTTCTATCCTGTGTTTCGTATCAAAATTTTGCCATCCAAACAATTTTTGACTATAGGGAGCTCGGTACATGCTAAAAATATCAAAAACCAAAAACAGTAAAACCCAAAAAGCCATTCTGTAAACACGATACATCTTCAATAATAACTTAACATAGTAAATTAAATTAATATTAATTAAACACAGATTGTGTCTGTGTCTCTATTATTTATAGCTTTTGTTTCATTTGTTTGTAATTGTTCGGTGTGATTTATTATTGCATATGAGTCAACATTTCAATGCATTCGAAATGCCATACTAATTGGTAAACTCACTATGATGACTGGACTATATATTATAGTAATTAATACCGTGTACTAAGTGTAAGATTGTGTCTGTGTCTCTATTATTTATAGCTTTTGTTTCATTTGTTTGTAATTGTTCGGTGTGATTTATTATTGCATATGAGTCAACATTTCAATGCATTGGAAATGCCATACTAATTGGCTGTGAGTTTTGTAAACTATAAAATTCTTGCTAATTTATACGATAAGATAATAATTTTATACGTTGTAATTATTAAGTAATGCGCAGTTTAAAAGAATTATGCATATTTTAAGTACATGACATATTAAGTTTTAAGTATTTGTTAAGTTTGGTCTAAATTTCTTTTTTCTTTTCAGCTATGATGAGGTCTCAGGAACCACTTGCCTACGTGCCAATTATGGCTGATGAAATTCCAAGTAAATATAACAAATTTAGTTAAAATCTAACCTTTTTTTTTTCTTTTTAAATTTTATTCTGCAATCTGTATATATAAATTCATTACGCAGAAAATGCTGACAAGTTGTAACTAAATAAATACTTTTTATTTGATTGAACATTCTTGCAATGCTATAGGCTTATATCTCGAAGAAAGTACCAAAAAGTCAATAAAAATACAAAAATTTGTAATTATGAAAAAACACATTTTTTGAAATTGTCAATTTGTAACAATGTTAATTTTTTCTCTAACTTCAAAACTTACAGTTTTAAATAATATGCTATGTTTTTATCATTTTATGTAACTTATTTATTTGATTTTTCACATTTTATAGTTTTATATAATTAATTTTCAAAATGGCATCGTGCCAAATGGGAAATTTCTAGATAGAGATAGAGATAGACTTTAGAAAATTTAGACTTTTTTTGAAAGTTTTGAAATTTTTCGAATATTTGTGAAACAGAGTAAATAGACAGTAGAGAGTCATTTTTCTTTGTATAAATATTTCCTAAGGAATTCTAGTTTTCTCGTCCTAGTAGAAATGGACAGCAATGAGTTCAATTTTACTCAAGAGTAAGGTCCTCTTTAAATAAATATTTTCTAAGGAATTTTGGATGGAGTCCTCTTCAAGGACTTCTAGTTTGTTAGTCAGTACAGTTCTTTACTGTATGAATATTTTCTAAGAAAGTCTATATTGCTCGTCAGTACAGTCTCTTTCCTTGTAGGAATATTTTCTAAGAAATTCTAGTTTGCTCGTCAGTAGAGTCCCCTTTCTTGTAGAAATATTGTCTAAGGAGTTTAAGTTTGTTTATTAGTAGAGTCCTTTTTTGCATCAAAATTCCCCAATTTTTCTAGAGTTCCTTTTCTGCGACCAAGAAAATAGGTCGTCAGTAGAGTCAATTTTCTGTATAAATATTTCCCAAGAAATTCTAATTTGCTCACCAGTACAGTCCCAGTTTTCTCGTCAGTAAAGTTTTTTTTGTATGAATATTTTACTAATGAATTCTTGTACTAATAAATTCTAAATATTTGAATTTTATATTTATAATATTTTTCAATTTAATAATTCTTTTACTAATGAATTCTATTTACTAATTGCTTTCTGTTTGCTTGTCAGTAGACTCCTTTTCCTTGTAGAAATATTTCCTGGGGACTTTTAATTTTATTCGGCAGTAAAATTTAGAAACAAGTCATTTTATCTATGGGTCTTAGAATCAAAAAAATAGGCAAAAACGAAACAACTTGATGAATGCAAATTTTTCGATACTTTTTAGTAAACTTGATGTATTTTGTAAGATTATTTTATACTAGACAATTCAACTCTTAATCCAGTCATTTAAGCTAAAATTAGGTAAGAATCTCAGAATTCGAGATACCCAGCTGTAAGTCAGTAAATACCCCAAAATAACACCCTAAAAGTTGTCTCAAAACCTACATATGGTACGTACATCCTTCTATATGTAAGTTTTGAGACAACTTTCAGGGTGCTATTTTAGGGTATTTACTGACTTACAGCTGGGCATCTCGGGTTGCAAAGTGAACTTACTATAATGACTGGACTATATATTATAGTAATTAATACCATGTACTAAGTGTATTTAAAATTTATTTAAGGGGTTACTTGGGTTTCACGGTTTCAGAAAATCAAAAAAAAATGTTTTGTCTTATTAAATTCTATAACATCTCTAGAATATTGTCCTAAATTGTTAAGTTGATCCGTTTAATAGTTTCGGAGATACAGTCTTGAAAAGGTGGACGCTTGAGGTCCATCTTTATTGTTTCTTAAAACTTTAAACGCGTTTTTTTTCAAAACTATGTTTTCAAAGACGGTTGTCAAGATTTCTTAAGAACAACTCAACTGATCTTGGTGAAATTTTACACAGGTCTTCGAGATATCGTTTATAAGGTATTGAACGAAGGATTTTCTTTTTGTTTAATTACAACTATTTAACAAAGAAAGAATGTCGAGAAATTTTAATCGAAACTTGCATTTTTTTATAAAAACGTCTGCCAAAAATCCAATTTTTATTTTTTTCTTTTTTCCTTCGTCCAATACCTAGTTTATTGTCTTTGCAAAAACACGTATTTTTTATTTTTATTTCGGAATTCTGCTGACAACGCGGTGACACCTTTTTTTCGAGGGACTGCCGAAAATGGCGTCATAATGACCGCGATTTTGATTTTTTTTTTTTGAAAATTTTACAAAATGTTTATTAAACATTTTTTAAAATTCATTAAAATATTTCATTTTTTATATGTAAAAAGCATAATTCAGAAAAATGCCGTTTTTTGCTCGAGGAAACCCATGTAACCCCTTAAAACAATAAAATTTTAAATTTGTTTCAGCAACTCCGCCACCAATGTTGAACGGCCCTTGGACTGTTCGAAATGTCAAGGGAGGTGTTTTTGGTTTAATTCATCACCGTGAGTAAATCACCATTATATCTACTAATAAACAATTTAATCAATTTCCAAATTTTGTTAATTTTTTTAATTTATTTCCAGCTGTCTACTGTGTCGGTCCACACGAAGTTTACCAACATTGCGACGCCCATTGCGACCAAATGTGTGATGGGAGCAACAAAATGGGTTTATCTTGCGATTACAGGATCTGCCTGGCAGGATGCAACTGCAAACCAGGTTACGCCAGGAATGACCAGGATAAATGTATTAGGATTACGGAATGCAAGAGACCTCCTATCAAGGAGAAAAGCAGGAAGAAGAAAAAACTTCACAAGAAGCCGAAACCAAATCGTGTTGAAAGATTGGCATGAATTGTTATTGACCAGCATCTGGGTTTGGGCATTGATTGGCAGTTTTGTATTTGGACCACCAAGTCTTTGTGGAAATTTTTAGAAAATTTAAGTTTTCTTATCAACTACATTCTTGCTATTTTATCAATCATCGTCTCAATTCAAAAAACAAGTGAAACTAGAAAGTGCTCAGAACAGCTTGGATTTTGTAGTTTATTTCTTCATTTCAGAAGGGTGAAATATTTTTTTAATCTTCAAACAAACATGTATGATATGGATATAAGGTAATATGTTTTTGAATGGTTTTTCTTGAAATGTAATTTTTTCGGCGTTAAGAATATTTATTATAAGTACAGTTAAATTTTTGACTTTTTCATCGATCTGATGTGATAATTTAGAATTTCTAATAGTTGTAAGTTTTTAGGATTTTGGACACTTTATTAATGATTTATTACTATTTAGCTTTATTTGAAATTTTTGCATTCTTTGTAAAAAAATATCATAAATGTCTTTTCGGTATTTCTAATATTGTTTTCGAAGTTCTTGATATTCACTGGGAATACTTGAAATTTTACTGTTTTTTTTTAACTCTTTTGTTTTTGGGGTTTTATACAGAATTTTTGTAACATATCATTAGATTTATTTTGTTCTGCAGATTTTTTGTGTCATATTTATTATACATATATCCTTTGATGTGTTTTACATTTTTTTGTTTTATGTTCCCAGATATTATTGTCATATTCAGACATTTTTAGGCGTATTCTCAATTTTTGTTTATTTTGTAACTCAAACAAATTTCTTCAATACCTCAAATTTTTTGCTTGACTATATCCTATTATATATTTATATATTTGTAAACAATCGTCAGATTTCTTCATTGTCATGTCCAAAGAATTTTTCCATAATTTTTTTCTTCAAAATCTGTTTTTTTATCAAATCCACAATTATACATCACCAAATCACTTTTTTGAAATCTGATTTTTTGGAATGCAATTATTTATTTAAATTTTTTAAGTTTTATGATATTTAATATTGTCATATTAATGATAAGATACAAGTTGATATAATACATTTAAAAATTTCAAAAATAACTTAAAATTTATAGATTTTTTAGTAACAACTTGTAATAATATTCTATTTATATTTTTTTAAATAAATTTATTAGAGATATATCAATAATTGTTAGATCTATAATAAATGTTTTAAGAAACTTGTTATTTATTTACGTGAATTTATTTTATTTTATTAATTTGCGTGAATTTATTTTATTAAATTTTAATTTGCATTACTTTGAATTGAATATTATGTACATATTAAATAAAATATTTTGGGCATTTTTTTTGCAAATTTGAAATACCTATCAATTTATTATTTTATTTTACTCTTTGTCAACAAATCAATTATTTAGTTAAAATCAAAATTCTGCTGACAAAATTTAAATTCTACAGGAATAAATCAATTATTCTATTAGCAAAAATACATTTGAGAAATACTATCAAAAATATTAATTTTTCAGCAGAAATCAAAATTATGGTAGATTATTAACAAAATTTTAATCCTTCAATTTTTAATTAATATTTTAAAATATTGAAGAAATTTATAATTTTGTTAAAAAAAATGTAGAGTATGGAAGTATTAAATTCTATGAAAAATTACAAAATATAAAAACTTGATTCATAACGTTTTAGGAAGGATTTTTTTAATATCGTATGAACAAAACAATGATTTCTATTTAAAAATAATATTACCAAATAGAAATCTAAGTCAAAACTACGTAAGCAAAATTCTAGGAGATTCAATAGTATACGATATTAATTTCATTCTCATTATGTTTTAATTAGCCAATAAATTTTTATTACCAATTTTTATTACCAATTTTTATTACTTAATTGTTAAATTTATTATGATAAAATTGGACGTCTGAATTAGTTATTGGCCAGTTTTAGTTCAACTCGGATACTTTGGTGATGGTGAAATTTTAGAAAGATGAAGAAAGTCTTCTTTCTACTTTTTTGTACTCTTATGGTTCCATTTGTGATAGGCAGTAAGTTGTAATTTATAATTGTAAAATTCGAAAATCCAAATATCCTATTTGAAAATGGTAAAATCTCAATTTATTGCAAGCAAGATATTTGAAACTAATTCAAAAAACAATGATAAAAGAAATTTCGAAAAATTTAACAGTTCTGCAACTCAATTTAATTTTTTTTGTTGATATAGAAATTTTTAATAAGTTTTGCATTATTTTTCAACTAATCCTGATGAAATTTTTACCGGAATAATAATTTTATTCAATTATATTCTAGAAATAATAAGCAAATTTTGTTTAAATATAATGATTATAATTTTATTTCAATAATACAATTAATAAACTAAAAATTAAATATTATTTTTCAGGACCTGGAAGCAACAAATATAAAAGACAAACAGGTATTAAACATTTTTTATTTATACGAAGTTTTCATTGGTTTTTAAAATATTTTGAAAATTAATAATTACATTACTTAAGTATTATTTAATAATTATTCAAGTATTATATAATTATGAAATTGTATTTTTCAGATGTAAGTGAACAATATGATGGAATTTTACCAGTCGGACCATTTATGAATCCTCCTCCAGGAGTTTTTGGAATGTTGCATCATCGTAAATATTATTATTATTATTATTATTATTATATATATATACATATATATACATATTAAATCATTTTGTTTATGAATTATTTATTTAATAATTCCTAAAATTTTATAATTGTTTCATGCAAATCCCGAAGAAGTTCGTTATTGTCAAAAAATCCGATTTGCTAATTTTATGTTTTCTCGACGTTTTGAGTCATTCTGAATCGAATGAGACTTAATTTGCTAAAAGTATGTTTTTGACATTTTATTGCTCAAGAACGGCTGGACCGATTTCAAAAATTTAAAACCCATTCGTTGTAACTGGCCTTAAGGCAATATGCCACTTGCAACTAGATCATTTTCATAATTATGAATTTGCTATTTTCTATTTTTTCGAAATTTGGAAAATGTATATTTTTGACCTTTTATAGACATTTTCTCAAAAACGGCTAGACCAATTTTGAAACATTAAAAGTCATTCGATGTAACTTGCCTCAAGGCAATATACCACTTACAATTAATTTATTTTTATAATTATGAATCTTCTATTTTTTATTTTTTTGAAATTTAGCAAAAGTATGGTTTTGCTCTTTCATACACATTTTCTCAAAAACGGGTAGACCGATTTTAAAAATTTAAAAGCTATTCGATGTAACTTGCCTCAAGACAATATACCACTTACAACTAGATCATTTTCATAATTAACTTTCCGTAGGGTAAGTTATAGTAATCGCAAAAAATCGAAAATTAAAATTTACGTTTCAGAAGTTTCTGAATATTTTGACATACCTTAGAAAAAATTGATGTATGTGTGTGTATGTGCGGATACAAATTTTCGTCGACGATTTCGGGAACACGAATAAGGCGATTTGAATAATTCAAAAAACATTCGATTCGTATTGATAAGAAGACGTGCTGATTAGTTTTTGGCGAAGGCAGGTCTAGCCGTTCCGAAGATACGGGGTTAAAAGTGCCGAAAACGGTAACTCAGTTTTTAAGAGAACGGAACGTCCGATTTTAATAATTCAAAAAACATTTCACTTGTATTGACAAGATGAAGAATTGATCAAATTTTGATGAAGGCAGGTCTAGCGGTTTCGGAGATCTAATGAAAATAATAAAAAAAAAGGCATTGGCGGTCAAAAATGATCATTAGACATATGCACATCAAATTATCAGATTTAGATAGATTTTAACAATAAGTATACATTTTTTTGCATTTCTATGGGTTCCGTACCAATGCTTATGCGTTAGACGGCGACGCGCTTTGATATAGCGCTTTGATATAGCGTCTCTATGCAGTTAAAGCAGTACGATTGCTTTGAAAAAAAAAGTTCAGAATTTCCAAAAGATGTCAAAATAAAGAAAACATTTTTTTTTCAAAAAAAATTCTTTTTTAAAAAAATGTCAAATTCCTAGTTTCTCAAAAATCTAATTTTTTCGAAGTAAAAATTTTTCAAAAATGTTAATCGTTTTTTAAAAAAATAATAATATTTGGTACGGGAAGTTCCAGCAATTTGCCTTAAGGCACGATGCCCTAATTGCCTTAGGGTCCGTTCAAGTATTACGTAAGCACTATAGGGGGGCGGGGGGTTTGTTGATTTGCTTATTTTGGGTTGACATGGGGGGCAGGGTAGTGTGGATGATGATTACGTCATAGGTAGTTTTTTATTGGTATTTTTACATTAATTGCAAAATGTTTACGTAAGCATGGGGGTAGAGGGTAAGAGCTTTGCTTACTTTTGCTGACAAGGGCGATGGGGGGGGGGGTAAATAATTGTAATAAATCTGCTTACGTGATACTTGAACGATTCCTTAAGACAGAATTCCACTTACAGCTAGTTTTTTTTTTCAGCTGTCGAATGTGTGGAACCCAACGAGATCTATCAACATTGCGAAGGGCACTGCGACCAAATGTGCGACGGAAGTAACAAATATGGCATATCTTGCAATTCCGATTCATGCATTTCCGGATGCAACTGCAAACCAGGATACGCCAGAAACGCTGAAAACGTTTGCGTTCAAATTACAAAGTGCTAGAAGAAAAATAATGAACACAAATTTGAAGAAATAAATTTAAAAACTAAGTAACGATTTGATAATTAAGAAATATTTTCTAATTTTTGATGATAATAAAAATAATTAAAATAAATTATTAATTATTGAATAAAAGTGGTCAATATTATTTTGCTGCCTTGACTTATGGTGTATCTGAAACAAAAGTTTTTAGGTCATTTTGTATTTGGTCATTGCATATCAAAAATTTGTAGTAAAAATACTGCATATGGGTAGAAAATAAAATAAATAAAAGTTTAGAAAACTTTGAAACGTAAAGATATATACAATTTTTCATTTTCGAAAATGACACGTAAATATTTAGACAGTTTTATTTACAATTATGGAAAAGTACCTGAAGCTTGCCATAGGCAAAATGCCATTTACAACTAGTTTCTTATTTATTTTTACTACTATTCTGACTTACAAATTTACTTGTATGCTTATACAGCAATTTGTAACAAGTTGCATCAAAAAATAGTTAGAGGAAGTCAATTCATTTAAAAAGTTCAGTTTTTCAAAAATTATTTACTATTTTTATAGATTGCTTTGTAACTACGAATATATTTTTTTTGAATAATATTGCATATATTTTATTATTTTTATTTTTTATATTTGTGTTTGTGTCTCAATAATTTTTGTGTTTAATAACACTGAGAAAAGGTCGAAATGGCACTCGAAACTCATGGAAATATTAAAACTGTTTTAATAATATAGTTTTCTTTCAATTTTTAATATCTGTATGGATTTTTAAGAAGTATTTTGTGTAATCTACATATTTCTTACCATCTAAAATAAACTATCACATATATTTTTATATCATATTATTTTATTTTTTAAAATTCTGAAAAGACAAACCATGACCGAAAAGTTTGCAAGCTTAGTTAAAAGCTTACTTAATTTTATTTTGCTTTTTTGATAACTAAATTAGTTTCAGGTTATCCCCAATATTTGAAAAAAAGAATCAAAGTAATATTTCGACCGCCATTCATGTTTAGATTTGCATTTTTCATCTTTGTGACAGATTTTCTGATAAAAATTCAACTCATATTTTGAAAAATAAAATTTACAATGACCTTGAAAACTCTTTCAAAATGCTTTTGTATTGCGCAAAAATTTATATCTATACTTTATTCAAAAATAAACAAGAATTTATGTCTACATATATATTGTTCTTATTGTTCGCAATTAATCAAATACAATTATTTTAAAACTTCATAACTTATCTAATTAAATTAACTGATTTATTTTCTTTTATCAATATGTATATATAATTTGCGTCACTTGCGCTAATTTATTTTTATTGGCATCAAATAATTGAAGCAATAAAATTTACAATATATAATAATGATTAATTTATTACACAGAGCTTAGTTCTAAATTTTAAATTTAAAGAGTAACATTCATTTTTTACAGACTAAAAATTAAAATGGAGAAATCTTTCGTTTTTTATTTGTGTTTGATGGCGTTTCTAATTAATTATGGTAAGAACTAATAATTATGAATTAAATAATCATTGTTACTATTTGGTTTGCTATTAAAATTTGATACTGTTGATAAGGTATTCCACACCTCGAAACGTTTGTAATTTAATTTCAGTTAGTTGAAAGAATGATGAAGTTTAGTGTTGATACAATGACTTATATATGTTTAATTTATATTATAAAATTTTACTATATTTCTTAAAACTTTATTTGAGATTTGCATACGTTTTATGTCTCAAATAGACTCTTTCCTACTGAAAAAACGGTGAATGAAATTCTCAGAGTAAAAGTCATATTAGTTTAAAGTAATTATAAATTATAATTCTAATTAGAATATTCTTTTCAGCATATGCAACAATTGATGATTGTAACAAAGGTGAGTAAAAAAAGTGATGTTTTTTTTAGTTTTTATATATTTTTGAGTATTTTATAAAAGTTTCTCTATATTTTTACAATTTCATATTGTTAACTACATTTTTCTTAAATGCCACACTCGCATGTTTTTTGCTAAATTCATTTGAAATAATTTCTAGGATTTTTTGCAATTTATGGAATTGTTTTAATCTTTTTTATAAAACTTTTTCTATTATTTGGGTTTTTTATTTTGTTTTTAGTATTGAATTTTTCTATGAACGATCGATCCTGCATATTTTTATAATGATTTACAATTATATTAAAATTCTGAATCTTTTATAATTTTAACTTCATTTTGATCAATCTTTCAGCATTTTCAGCAAATTTTTAACATTTTTCTCACCAACTTTTTTATTTTAGATAATTTTTTTCATATATTCAAAATTTAATTTTTTATTGAATTTTGTAAATTTTCCTATTTCAGATAATGGCAATCATATAGCAGTTGGTCCTTGGGGCGCCGAAGGACCAGGAGGATTTCACACTCATATGGTAAAAGGATTTAGTCACGTCCAGGATCTGGACGAACGGCAAAGTAAGATAAAATTCATATTTTATATCTTTACAAAAACATAATTGATATGAATAAAATGATATAAGTATTTTGAATATTGTTATTTTATTTTGCAGAAAATGGAATTTCTAATGATGGCTATATGGTCCTTGCTCCTTATAGAAGTCGTCCTCCAGGAGTTTTTGCCCTCATGCACCATCGTAAATATTTATTTTTATTAATTTGAAATTAGAAAAAATATAAAAGTCTTTATCACTTTTAGACCATTCATAGCAACGTTATAAAATGTTTTTGTTTATTTTTCTAAAGAGAATAAGTTGTCATTTAGAAAAAAAATATTTTGCTATAAGTATGATTGAAAAACATCAGTTGGTAATTGCGTTGACTATTTTTTGGTAAAACCAAAAAAAATATTTTTGAAACAAAAACGGTTGAACATTATTAACTAAATAGCTGAATATCAATTTTTATTAATCAAGCTTAATTAACTTCCCGAAGGAGAAGTTTATGTTTTCATAAAAAAATCCGATTAGCTAATTTTATGTTTTCTCGACGTTTTAAGCCATTCTGAATCGAATGAGACCAAATTTGGAAAAAGTATGTGTGTGTGTGTATGTGAACAGATTTTTTGTCGTAAATCGACGTTTTCTCGAAAACGGCTGGGCCGATTTCAAAAATTTAAAAGCCAATCGATGTGGGACGATCGGCCGAGACGTTTTAGCCCGCAATTCTGAACCGATAATGAAAATTCAAAAACCGTTCGAAAGATATTGATTGGGAATCGTGCTGATTAGTTTTTGGTAAAGATCGGCCGGGCCGTTTTCTTGTGATAAAGTGTTAAAAAAATGTTTTTCGAAAAATTTTTATTATTATTTTTTTGACGGTAGATACTATAGTCTGCTAGATCATACTAAAATATTACGGCCCTACGACAATTGGTTTAACTTTGAAAATTCGTCAAAGTTTGCAAAAATTGGTATCGTTTTTTGGCATTTGTCAAAATTAGACCTTTCATCGACGTTTTCTCAAAAACCCCTGAACCGATTTCAGAAATTTAAAAGCCATTTGATGTATTTCCATGAGGACTATCGTTTGTCAGTTTTGTGCTACGATCCGCCAAGCCGTTTCTTTGTAATTTGAAAAAAAGTGTTAAACTTTTCGTCCACAATCAAGCTCATGCTACCGAATCGATTTTAAAAAATCAAAAACTGTTCGAAATATATTATTTGGGTATGATATTGACTAGTTTTAGGTGAAAATCTACCGAGCCGTTTTCTTGTAATTAATTGTTGAAATAAAATTTAAGCCGATTTTTATGGATTTTTTTTAGCGATATATATCATGGTCTTATTGAACTTACTGTAATTTACGGCCTTACGACAAGTAGTTTAATTTTAAAAATTTATCAAAATTTGAGAAAATGAGTAGTTTTTTTGACGTTAGCTAAAATTAAAATTAGACGATTTACTTGGTATAACAATATAGTACTTGGTCTTAATAAACATACTAAACTCTTAAAATCCTACGGAAACTGGTTCAAATATAATAATTGTTGATTTTTGAAAATTTGCTTTTTGAAAATACTCCGAGTTAACGTGTTCGTTCGTTTTCAATTATGTGTAATAAATTCTCTCGGAATACTTCTAATCACTCATAAATTAATTAGTTTATTATTGATTAAGTCGATTATTTACACATATCGGGAAGTTGTAACTTACCTTAAGGCTAAATACGAATACCAACTAGTTAACTAAGTAGCTGAGTATCAATTTTTATTGATTGAGCTGATTTTGTATATGTATTGGGAAATTTATGGAATTTCCTCCAGGCAAAATCCTACTTACAACTAGTTACTCATATTATCATACCACTAGTTCTCAATCTTTTTCCCCAGCCGTCCAATGTGCGGAACCCAATGAGGTGTATCAGCATTGCGAAGGGCACTGCGACCAAATGTGCGACGGCAGCGACAAATTCGGATATTCTTGTCACCCCAAAGTGTGCATCTCCGGATGCAACTGCAAGATAGGATATGCAAGGAACGATCGACTAGAATGCGTCCCTTTCAGCGAATGCCGGAAGGAACCGAATGTTACCGAAGGCTATTAGAAAAAATTGGACGAAGGTTAAAAAAATAGTAGTACAAAAATTTTTGTTAACCCTTTAACTTACAATTTAGATTCGAAAAATGTCGGCCCAAAGTTGTTCAAGCTAGCGCGACGTTGTGACTATTTTCCCACATAGTGTAGGGTTTATCACAAAAATAAAAATAATTTTGTGTTTTATAGTTTCGTATGAATAAATATTTTACAATACTTACGTTCACCATACCGGGTTAATGATTGCATGTCTTGAGAGCTCATCAAGACGAAAAAATAGTAGTACAAAATTTTTTTTAATGATTACAGGTCTTGAGAGCTCATCAGGTCGAAAAAATAGTAGTACAAGATTTTTTTCAATGATTACAGGTCTTGAGAGCAGGCTGAAAAAATAGTAGTACAAGACTTTTTCTTAATGATTACATGTCTTGAGAGGCTCATCAGGATGAAAAAATAGTAGCACATGATTTTTTTCAATGATTACATGTCTTGAGAGCTCATCAGGCCGAAAAAATAGTAGTACAAAACTTTTTTTAATGAATACATGTCTTGAGAGCTCATCAGGCTGAAAAAATAGTAGTACAAGACTTTTTTTAATGATTACATGTCTTGAGAGCTCATCAGGCAGAAAAAATAGTAGTACAAGATTTTTTTTAATGATTACAATTCTTGAGTGCTCATCAGACTGAAAAAATAGTAGTACAAGACTTTTTTAATTATTACATGTCTTGAGAACTCATCAGACGACAAAATAGTAGCGCAAGATTTTTTTCAATGATTACATGTCTTGAGAGCTCATCAGGCCGAAAAAATAGTAGTACAAGATTTTTTTCAATGATTACATGTCTTGAGAGCTCATCAGGCCGAAAAAATAGTAGTACAAGATTTTTTTCAATGATTACATGTCTTGAGAGCTCATCAGGCCGAAAAAATAGTAGTACAAGATTTTTTTTAATGATTACATATGTCTTGAGAGCTCATCAGGACGTACCGTTTGTATTACACTTGATAATAGTTGAACGTTCGCGGGCAGTATAAATTTCAGCAAGGTACAAAAATTGACAATAATTTTATTTTTAGATTTGGTTGTGGTATACGAAATTTGATAAAACATTGTTTTTAATGTCGGATTACTATTTGAATGCTATAGCATCCACGTCAAGTATTAAAGTTTTATTATACGCAAGATATTTAGTGACAACGAGGAAAAATAATACGAAAATACAATTATCATATTTTAATCGTTATGTACTAGATGAATGCTATAGCATCCACGTCACATACTGAAGTTCTATTTTACGCAATTTGCTCGCCCAAGATAATTAGTGACTACGGTAAAAGTTAAGATAATACGAAAATACTATTATCATATTTTAATCGTTATATACTAGATGAATGCTATAGCATTCACGTCAAGTGAATGCATGATATATAGTTATTATTACAGAATTCTTAGAATCTATTAATACTTATATTTATGTCGCAACCCTTTGTATTACTGTTTTGCAATCTTCATGTCCATTTTTATATATTTAAAAGGGGATGGGATGGAATATTATTATTTTTTTTATTCTGTCACATCTACTGAGCTCGTCAGATAGCATCTTGTGAAATTATTAATTTGTATAAAATGATACAATTTAGATTTTATTATCTTTTACAGTAAAATATTTTCAAATTAAGTTTAAAGGTGAATGAAAAATATAGAAATAAGTTCTTATATGTGGAAATATTTTGAAAATTAAGATTTTTTTTTTTGACTTTTTTATTTTTTTACCAATAAAATTTTAAAACTTGAAAGGAAATCTGGATAATAAATGATACAATTTTATTTGTTTGTTATTTCAATAGACATTAATTTTAAATTAAGGAACTTTCATATTTAGGCAGTTTCTCGCTTTTTTTAAAAAAAGAATTGTTTTAAATGCAGGTTTTTTATTAGTTTTAAATTTTGATAATACTTCTAATTTTTAAATCTCTTTTCATTTCCTTAAAAACCTAAGGAAGAATTCCTAATAAAGAATATTATTAAAAATCTTTATTAAAGTAACATTGTATTGTTTACCAAATAAATTGTAACGATTGTAATTGCTGTTATATTGGTGAAAATTGATACTAAGAATTCTACTACTTTGCATACAGAAAAAAAATTGTCATTAAAAAATTAGCTGAATCTGTTTTCATCATTTTAAATCCTCTTTGTATAAGTAAAACCAATTCTGCCATTTTAGTAAATAATATACTTATTAGAATATTATCAAATTGTTTTTTAAATAAATTCTTCCAATTTCTGATTGTGTTATTCTATTGTATTTGTTTTGTAATATTTAGAATTTCGTTAATTTCATTAACTTTGATTTAATTTTTTATGTTTATTTTTATTTATTACTTTAATTTTTTATTTTTATTTTTTACATTTTAATATATTTATTTTGTTTTTAATATAGTTTTACTTTGTTTTTCTTTTCCTAAAACATGGTTTGGTATGTATTAATAATTTTATTTGTTACATCTTCTTAAAAAGTATCATCTTCTTAAAGTAATCTTGTTAAAAACAACTGAAAACTTTTCAAAATATTTTTTAAGAATTTGGTAAACATGATGAATAATGACACACATATAGTGTCGAAACTTTCAGAAAAAGAAAATTTAAAAAAAATAGTCAGTTACTTATTGTTTTGTATATCGACTATTTGGCTGCTATTTTTAATAACTTAGCTGACTACAGAGTAACTAACATAACGTTACGTAACATAAGTTTTATTTTATTATAGCAATAAAATGCTATAGAATTTTAAATAATAATTTTAATCTTATTGGCGCAAATAAACAATTAATAAATTTTTTAAACATTATTTGACCATAAATAATAACAAACGACATTTTCTCCTTTAATTATTTAATAAATGACGTTTGAAAATCTCTTTTTGCAATCGGACGTGTTATATATCGATTCTCAAATGTGTTAGAAAATTTTTGTTTAATTTTATTTTTGTGATGAATAATAATTTAGTGATCTTTTGATTTCTTATTGTGATTATTAAATTATTTCTTATTGTGATAATTAAATTATTAATCAGAGTGATTATTAAAATTAAAAATGAAGAAAGTTTTGATTGTTTTTTTGTGCTTTTCAACAATAATTGAGAAGGCTTATGATTATGAAATTGATAGTGGTATGTGAAATTTTATTTTAGTAATTCTAATTAAATATAGTATTTTAATAATAAAAAATATAATACTTGTAATAATCTGGCTAAATTTATGTAACATTTTCACTCTTGTCGTAACTTAATAAAATAATCTATATGTGTGCAATTTTTATAATTTTGATACTCTAATAATTTATATAGTTCTGAAAGCACAAATACAAAATATTACAACATATTACAAAATATTAATTTATTGTCAAAATTTTCGAATACACTTTACAACGTCATATAATTTTCCATATTTTTTTAATTTCTGAACAAACCTGATTAAATTTCAATAATATTATCAATGTAAATATTCTCATATTAGATTGCTCTTTAATCTTATATAGATATAATAGAGAGATAATAAAATAGATAGTAAAATGTTTTTTATTCATTCTAAATTCATGGTACAAAATATTGTTGAAGTTATAAGATATTTTTGAAAATATTAATTATAATATTTCATTGTTTTAGATTTTTTGGGTTGAAAACCTTTTATTTTTCTTTTTTTTCAGAAACACAACTGGAATTATTTGTATACATATATATGTATATAATATATAAAAATATCATATATTAATATGTTTATAAAAATACCCAAGTATAATTATTTTAGTTACTTATTTTTTTTCTGCAGAAGGAGGACGACCAGATGAATTTGCACGTCGAAAAGCGTTGGCGATGATGAAGTTTAAAAAATCTGGTAAGAAATATATAAATATATACACACATATATAAATATATATATATATGTGTGTGTGTGTGAATTAAATTTAAGTAAGCATCATTTTTAAATTTTAATAAATTCCTTTTGAAATAAATTAAATCGGTGCCCCCAAGTTGAAGTCCTTAATCCAGTTCAAAAAGGTTTGCAAATATCAAAATTAAAAAAAGAGTGTTTCTAATGCTATTGCTTATTCATATCACAATGCCCAAATGAATGACTCATTTTATTGAAAATTGAATAAATTTTTATCTATATTCTAAAATCAATATTTTTGCAATACTGGACATTTTTGTACTT
The DNA here is from genome assembly GCF_003426905.1 of Ctenocephalides felis. Classification (NCBI taxonomy): domain Eukaryota; kingdom Metazoa; phylum Arthropoda; class Insecta; order Siphonaptera; family Pulicidae; genus Ctenocephalides; species Ctenocephalides felis. Next base: position 67,877,806 of record NW_020539725.1, read on the forward strand.
CAAAAAATGCAAGCTATAAAAACGTCGAGAAAAATTAGTAATAATGGTTCGTTTACTACTACTAACTTTGTTGTTTTATTTTTTTTTGCAATTAATTTTTTTTGACTTTATACTACTTTTCAGGCTTCATCATTCCACTTTTTTTTCTAAATCTTATACATTTTTTATATTCTCATCTTGTTCTAATTCTAACCTCACAATTCCAATTCTATTTGAATTTAAATCTACAATTTCAATTTTATGAAAGTGTCAGGACTCGATCTGAGGATCTATAAAATAAATATAAAATTTTCATATTATCATATTATCATATACCAATATCTTATTATTTCTAATATTGTTATTTTGTTATATTTATTATCATATGTTACTTATTGTTTTTTTATTCCACTTTTAATTATTAATTCTATAATTATTATTATTTGCTTTTATTTTATATTAAATCATCATACTACGGATATTTTAATGTAAATTTTATGCTTTGTACTCTTTTTTATTTAAATTTATGTTATTGTTCGTTATTATTACTAGATGTTAAATTATTTAACAGTTGTAATAAATATTGTATTTACAAAAACATATACCAATATAATAGTCATATCTTAGTTATTTAACTTTTTTGTAGAAGAAAAACGAAGAGATGAATTTGCACTTCGAAAAGCGTTGGCGATGATGAAGTTAAAAAAATCGGGTAAGAAAAATTAATGTATATATATATATATATATATATATATATAAATATGAAATTTTTTGAAACAGATTTTTTTTGCAGAAGAAAAACTGGATAATTTTGCACTCCGAAAAAAGCAAACCATGAAAGCATCGAGAAAATTGAGTATGGTCGGTCAGTATATATATTTTTAAAAAAAATATATATATCGCTCTTAGTATTGCAAATTTAGTAAATATACATACAATCTAACAATTCCATCTGGTGGATGAATATCAATAACATCTTTTGATTTTTTTTTTCAGAAAATCATCAGCCGAGGAAGTCTGAGAAAACGAGTAAGAAAATCATAATTTTTATTATTAATTTATCAAATTTAAATCAATCCCTTGCTTTTTTGTTTATTTCAAGCTATTAAATGCAGAATTTTAAAATTTGATTTTGATAATCTACAAATTTTAAAATTTGTAATTTTTTTTACCAGACAACTGCGGTGGATCAGATTCTGCAAGTGATTCTGGTAAGTTTAAATATATTGAGTAATTTTATTAATGTTAACAAAATCACAGGCCCATTATTGTTGTTATTAGTTTTTGCCATTATTGGTCTGGTCAATATTAATCTTGCCAATATTGGTTTTTGCCAATATTGGCCTAACCAATATTGGTCTGCCCAGTATTGGTCTTACCAATAATAAGTTTTTTAGCATTGGCAATATTACATTGTTTTGTCATTTAATTCGAAATTATTTCATTTCAAAAATAATTTATCCTCAAAATATCAAATTTGGAGATATTTTAATTCACTGATTTCACATACAAATTTTACTTAAATTTAATTAAATTTTCTATTAAAATCAATAATAATATTGTTCTGAATTTCAATTTTTTCAATTAAAGAATTTAATTTTAAAAAATGTTGGTTACATTAAAACTGTTTTACAAAGGTGTTTATGTATCTAATTCTAGTTTCTTTTAATTATTGCAGATGAATATGAAGAAACAGATTCATATGAAGATGAATCCAGTGAAAAACTTGGTCCGCACATTGGTAATTTAAATTATATATAAAATTAAATATTCAATTGTGATTAAAGCTTAATTTCGAAAAACTTGGTTTGAATTTAAAAATTTGAAAATAGTCATACTGTTTCTAATATTTATAACAGGTGAACAAGATCCATATGATGATGAATCTAGTGAAGAGCATCATCCAGAAATCGGTAATAATTCTTACTAAAAAACTTTTTATTTAATTTAGTAAGGAATTGTTTATAATTAATTATATTGTTATTATTTTTAACAATTTTTCAGATGAACATGAAAAAGCAGATTCATATGAAGATGGATCCAGTGAAGGACATGGTCTACAAATCGGTAATTATGATAAATAAAAATATTTTTTAAGATTTTATTCTTTAAGATCAAAACGTAATTTTGACTTGAAAAATTTAAAATAGTCTTATTGTTTCTAATATTTATCACAGGTAAACAAGATCCATATGGCGAATCCAATGAAGAGCATTCAGAAATCGGTAATAATTCTTACTGCAAAAATTTTATAAGGAATTGTTCATAATTAATTATATTGTTATTATTTTTAATTATTTTTCAGACAAACATGAAGAAACAGATTCGTATGAAAATGAATCCAGTGAAGAACTTGGTCCACAAATTGGTAATTATGATAAAAAAAATATTTTTAAAAATTTTAATCTTTAAGATCAGAACGTAATTTTGATTTAGGATTTAAAAAATTTAAATTTAATATATAATTTATTGTTTTGTTTCTTTTTCTAGGTGAACATAAAGAAACAAATATCTATGAAGATGGATCCAGTGAAGAAAATCTCTCAGACATCGGTATTTATTATAAATTAAATTAAATTTATGAAAAATCTCTATCTTAACTCTTAAAATCTCAAAAATTATTAACAAGATATTTCTAATTGATTCTAATATTATTGTTTCTATTTGCAGATTCTGATGAAGAAACAAATTTTTCCAGTGAAGATGAATCCAGTGAAAAAGAAAAATATCCACAAATCGGTAATTTGTATTAATAACTATGAATATAAATTTTGATAATTTAATTACGAAGAAAAAATAAATTGCATCTATAAATTGCATTGCAAAATAAATTGCAATAAATTTTAGCCTTGTCTTGAACTCAGAACAAATTTAATCAAAATAATCTGAAAAACAAGTTGAAAATGGTTATTAAAATGACTATTATTAAATAAGGGTTGAATACATAAAATACTCACAAAAAATATCATATTTTCCCACTTATAAAACGATATTAAAATTATTTATTTACCAAAAATAACAAATGTAAAATATGGTAAGATGGTGAAAACTTAAGACTGTTTATGGTTTTTAATTTCTACTATAAAAAATTGGTCGAAACTAAAAAACTATGAGTGGTGGACAACCCTTACTAATTGTTCCCCAATTCTGCATATTTTTATTTTTAATTAATTTCTAATTTTATTTGTTGAAAATGAAATTTCACTTTTTATTAATTTTGCAGGTGACCATAAAGAAACAGATTTGTATGAAGATGAATCCAGTGAAGAAGAAAAACATCCACAAATTAGTAATTTTGGTAATTGTTAAATTAATGTCTTAAATACAAAAAAATAGATCAAAATAATCTGTAAAGGGAGATGAAAATTATTACTTAAAATGGGCCAAAAATTAAAAAATTGGATCTTTGGACAAATCTAAACTTTCAAAATTAATTTCTAATCCTGACAAAATTTCACACTAAAATTTAAATTTACAACATCGATTTAGATTGTTATAATATTCTGACAAGATTCTTATAAGTGATATCAAGATTCTTTTTCGTAGATTTCCATTGGATTCTCATCAGGATCTTTACATATCGTTTATAAAATTCTTATCAGATTTTCATAATATTTTTATAAGATTCGAAATAAATTCTTATGAGATTCTCAGTGGATTTTCACCAGTTTTTTTTTTTTTTTTTATTATTTGCATTAATGCCAAAATTTTCTTTTCAATTTTTATTCTCGAGAAACTCCTAATTTTATTTGCTGAAAATTATATTGTATTTTAATTTATTTTTAAAATATGTTATAATTTTTCAGGTGACCATGAAGAAGCAGATCTGTATGAAGATGAATCCGGTGAAGAATATCAACCACAAATAAGTAATTAAAATAACAAATTAATTTCACCATTAACATTTTTATTCATAATTATTTATTAATTTTTTGATAATTAATTCTAATAAATTTTTGCAGGTGAGCGTGAGCCAAATGAAGATGGATTCAATAGAGGACGTCCACAATTCAGTAATTATTAATAACAAAAAAACATAATTATGTTTAATATCAATTGGATTATTTTTAATTAGTTTCAAAATTTATTTTTGTGTTTTTAATTGAAGTAGAAACTTCATTTAAATTCATTTTTACAGCAGGAGAACGTGAACCAAGTCAGGATGAATCCAGTGAAGAACATTATGTAGAATTCGGTAAATATTATTAATGTAACTATTTTTTTTTTCAATTATAATCAATTTCTGATTTTATATTAATTGTTTCTAATAGTAGTTTCTAATATTTGTTACAGATACACAAGATTCATATGAATCTTATGAATATGAATCATATGAAGATGAATCCAGTGAAGAAGATGGTTCACCAATCGGTAAGTAATTAATATTTTAATTAAGTAATTGATAAAAAAATTATAAATTGGAAACCTAGGAAATGATTGTATTGTTTTTAAACATAATTTGTCAGATTTAAGTTCATTTAATTGTAATTTAGTTTTTTTTTTAATTTTAGCTATGAGTTATGGGTGAGTTATTTTTTTTAATAAATTTATTAGGGTAATCCTTAATATAGATATTTTCAATTTTTTTTTTTGCTCCCAGGGGCTCAAGTACTTCCAAATTTATAAAAAAATCTCTAAAAGTTTCAGCTCTGAATATTAAATTTTGTTTTAGTTATATATATATATATATATATATATATATATATATATATATTATATATATTTAGATTTAGATTTAGATTTCCTTTCCCAAGATAACTCCGGACTGTTTTACCCTTGGGGTTACGATGGTCCTCCAGCAATTCCCATGGGCCAGGCATATTTGGGTCGTGGTGAAGCATTAAATGGATATCATCAAAGATATTGTAAGTCTTCTTTATATCTCCTAAATTATTATTTTTTCGAAATTTTTCGAACATGCGCAATTATAATTTAAATAAAAAATGCTCGCTTATTTTTCATTGCGTATTCTATTTGTTTAAAATTCTTCATTTTTTTATTGTCCTTTTTAAATTATATATGAATGATAATACTAGATAATAGAAATTTGACTGTAAATTTCTTCAAATTTTTGTCTTACTATATAATTATTTATTATAGAAATTTTGTACTCCTGTACGGCCAATTGCACTTCAACCCGGAACGATGCCTCGTTCTAGGTTGAGAGCAATCGGCCGGACTTTTGCCGGACACTCAAATATTTTTTATATACAAAATTTTTTAAATGCTAAAAATGACTATAATTATGACAAAAATTGTAGTAGTTTTTAATTGTATTATTTTTTCAGATTTTCCGCCTAATGGAGGTTACTACGGTCGCCGATGACTTTTTATCAATAGTGCTGCAAAATTGATGAATATCGATTTAAATTCGATTTTGCTCCCGAATATAATTTACAAATGCATCTCTTTGTTATTATGACAAATTGAAATAATGCATTTTATTTAACACGTTAACCGCTAGAATAATATCAGAAAAATTTTCACATGGGCCATGGTAACTTTATAGATAGATAATTTGATTGAAAATGTAACAAGAAAAAAGATGGCCAAAATTTCTGAGAAAACACTATTTTTATGCTACACATATATGATTGACATAGCTCTTAATTAATACTTTTTCTCTCTTTCTAGATAATTTAGTTAAAAATGTAACCAGGAAAAAAATTTGCTTAATTTTCTGAAAAAATACTGTTTTTTATGTGACTGTCATGGTTCTATATTAGAACTTTTTTTCTCCTTTCAAATCGCATATGTCAGGCATATGGATCATATGCAACTTTAGTGTCAGACACATATGACTGACACGGCGTTTAGAGAATAAAATTTAAACTGGGAATAGACAAAAATAATAAATAAAAAACTTTTTGCTTTGAGAAAAAATCTTATCATTTTACAATTTCCAAATAGTGCCTAAACGTACAGAGCACTTTTTTGTAGCGAAATGTGTTCTTAGATTTTGAACAAACTTTTCAAATATTATAAATATATAAATATATATATATATATATATATATATATATATATAAACATCGATGATGTAAATTAAAAAGTAAATAAATGTAGGCAAAATATTTCAGTTATTTCCCGTTCACACCTAATTATAAACGTTTAATATAAACAAATAATCTGTATAAAAAGATCTAATTTTGAACTAATTTTATTAGTTATAGAATTTCGTTTAGTGAAAGTAGTCAAATTGTGGTCAAATATAAAAGTCACCATCGGGTAATTATTACAGACTTGTGCAAACGTTGTCTTTTTAAGAATTAAAAGTTTAAATCTTCTTTTTGTCCATAGTTAATTAGTTGCCACTTACATCTAGTTTAACAATTTCTATATTAGCAAATTTTTTTTTAGAGAATATGAAATTGTTCAATATTTTTTTGGTGACTTTGTGTCTATAT